>NC_060141.1:401852336-402161443 GCF_021461385.2 Schistocerca piceifrons | reverse complement strand
GTTGTTCCCTGCTCGGAGTTGCTGTAGTTCTTGATCTTGTTGCTGGTTTTTGGAAATTTCATCATAGTCCAGTATTACTACTTCATCAACTCTGGATAGGGCCATCTGCAAGAATATTGTCATGGCCACTGACATGATGAATATCGGTCGAAAATTGTGAAATGTACTGCAACAGTCTCATCTGTCGAGAAGATGCCTTATCATTGTTTTGCTTGAGAGCAAATGTGAGTGGCTTATGATCAGTGAAGATTATGAAGTCTCTTCCTTCCAGTAAATGCTTAAACTTTTTTTACAGAAAGGTAAATTCCAATAATTCTCGGTCATAGGTACTGTAACCCTTCTGTGATTTACTCAGTTTCTGTGAAAAGAATGCAACAGGTCTCCAATTTCCATTTTCCAGTTGCTGGAGCACAGAATCAACAGCAATATCCGACGCGTCTGTACATAATGCTAGGGGTAGCTCTGAGTTAGGAAAAGCCAATAATGTAGCATTTACTATATTGTGTTTAGGTTTCTCAAACATTTTCTTTGCTTCTTCAGTCCACTGAATTTGTCTGTTATCCTTCTTTCTTGCTCCCTTAAGATAGTCATGCAAAACAGCTTGAGTCTGTGCCACATCTTTAAGGTAGCGACGGTAGTAGTTGACAATGCCAAGAAATCTCCGCATGACTATCATGCAGTTTGTCAGGTAAAAATTGCTTGCACTTTCTCAGGTACTGGACGGGATCCCTCTAATGTTATCCAGTACCCCAGGAATTCAATTTTATTTACTCCAAAGGTTGACTTTGATATGTTGATTCGAAGTCCATAATTAGACAATCGCTCCAGGACTAGTTTAAGGTGTGTTCAGTGTTCTTCAATACTGGATGAGGCGATTAAAATGTCATCGAGGTAAGGAAACACAAAATCTAGCCCAAACATAACTTCATTAATGAATCGCTGGAATGTTGAAGGTGAATTACGCAGGTCAAAGCTCATGACATTAAATTCATACAGTCCAAAGTGTGTGATTACAGCTGTTTTGTGCTTATCTTCTTCAGCAATAGGTACTTGATAATAGGCCTTAAAGAGATCGATTTTAGAAAATATGTTTTTGCCTTGAAGAATATAATGGAAATCTTCTATTCTAGGTACAGGATAATGGTCTGGAATTGTTCTTTCATTTAACCGTCTATAATCTCCACATGGACATATTGAGCCATCCTTCTTAGGTACAATATGGAGAGGACTTGCCCATGCAGATTTAGATGGTCTAATGTTGCCATTGTCTAACATGAATTTAAATTCTTGTTTTGCCATCGCCATGCGCTTTGGGTCTAATTGTCTTGCCCTAGAAAACCCAGACGAGTCTTCAGTGGTAATATAGTGTTTGACATCATGTTTAATTTTGCTAGGTACCAAATTAGATTTAGCTATGTCTGGATACTGTAACAGCAGATCTGTAAATTTTGTGTTTTGGCTCATGGTGCTCAGGACATTTTCCTCTGAGACTGACAACCTTACGCTCAGCATTGAGCTTGGTTACATCATCTATTAATATTTTATTATGGACTTCTACTAATAATTGAAATTTATTCAAAACATAAGCACCCAGTATAGCTTTATTGATCTTTGCAACTATAAATGGCCATTGAAATTGACGTCGCACTCCCAGATCAGTAGTACGAAGTTCGATTCCATATGTAGGAATTTCGGTACCATTTGCAGCATACAATTTATATGGTGACTCACCATTAACATTTGCGTGAGCGGGAATTACAGAAACATCCGCCCCACTGTTAACTAAAAACTGCAATCCCATTTTTTTATTGGTTACAAATAAGTGGGTTTTGCGGCAATGGACTTGGGCAGCAGAACTTGCCACTAATTCAGCTGCTGGGTCACGTTTCCCTTTTCAGTCCAGCTACATGGAGGTGTGCATTTTTCAGGCTTGCAGTTCTGCCCAAAGCGAAAGTGGTAATAACAGTACCTGCCCTTGGGGTTGTATTTATTCCGAGACTTACTAAGACTTCTTTTACATTGACGCTCACAGCTTCTGTTACGAGACCTGCCCGGATAACCAGTTGACAGCGTGGCCATTTGTTGCTCTAGCCCCGAAATTCTTGTCATCAAGTCACTCATTGTTATCGAAACATCCTGTTGGCTACAAGCACCACATTTTCTGACATACAATTTGTTACGGGGATTTATTTCTGTTATTCTATCAGCCATTATAGCCACCTTTTCAAGTCCCTCGTCACTGACAATTAAAATGTTCCTTATCAAATCTGGAAGTTTTTCTAGCCGAAGTGTCTTTAGGACTTTTTCTGACACATCTACACCTGCCAAGGCTTGCATTTTGCGTAATAACTGACTAGGTTTTTGGTTTCCCAAATCAATTCCAGTAACTAATCTCTTAATATGCTTATCTTCACTTTCTTTGAAAATATTCAGTAGACGTTCCTTAGCCAACGAATATTTATTCACATCTGTGCTGCAGATAATGTCCCAAATATTCTCGACGTATTTTGGTTCTAATTGTGACACTAGGTGGTTAAATTTAGTTTCTTCTGTGACAATTCTGCAAAAGCTGAACTGTGCTTCTACCTGGTAAAACCAAATTTCGGGTTTTTCACTCCAAAAAGGCGGAATTTTGACGCTAACTTTGTTTGCTTCCAGGCGATCTTCGGAAAGACCCCCGTTTATCGTCATATCTTCTTATTATCACGTTGGGGTCACCAAATATAACTGCTGTAATGGAATATTTGCGGCAGTTCCCAAAAGATGTTGCTTGACGATATTTAGTCTAATTTTAAATCACCAAGAACACATGCCACTTGACCTGCTTAAGACATCTTTATTGACTTTACTTAGCAGCTATTCCAGAATCATCACATCTTTGCTACAAAGAATAAAAAAGCAAAATTTTTTTTAAAGATATTACATCATGTTATCAGTAATTAACTATAACTTGGCAACTTCATAAAATACAAAAATTTCATTTATATTTCATCACCATTGCCTTTACAAGCTCAGGAACAACTGTGATACCTTCACCAAGTTCTGCAAATCAACAGATGACAGTGTGGAATTTTTGGCAAGTGATGGCTAAGGGTTAAGAGAAGCTGAACGAACTAAACAAAAGAACGTCAAGAAACTGAAGCACGCAACTCATTTTAAAATGTAAATACAGTACATTACTGCAGAGAAATCAACAGACTGAAGCAACCTCTACATCTGCATCTACACCTATACCTACATGTATGTGCATACTCTGAAAATCATCATATTATGCATTGCAGAGGGTGTGTTGTACCACTACTAGTCATTTCCCTTCCTGCTCCACTCACAAGCAGAGTGAGGGAAAAACAACTGTCTATATGCTTCCATATGAGCCATAAATTCCTCTTATCTTCCATACTCTGAAAATCATCATATTATGCATTGCAGAGGGTGTGTTGTACCACTACTAGTCATTTCCCTTCCTGCTCCACTCACAAGCAGAGTGAGGGAAAAACAACTGTCTATATGGTTCCATATGAGCCATAATTCCTCTTATCTTATGTTCATGGTCCTTAAGTGAAATGTATGTTGGTGGCAGTAGGAGCATTCTACAGTCAGCCCCAGTTTCTCTAAATTTGTATAAATTTTCTCAGTAGTGTTCCTTGAAAAGAACAGCATCTTCCCTCCAGGGATTTCCATTTTAATTTCCAGAGATCTCTTGCACGTTGATCCAACCTACCGGTAACAAACCTACAGGCCCATCTCTGAATTGCTCCAATGTCCTCCTTTATCCTGATCTGGTGGGGATCCCAAATACTCAAGCAGAACTCAAGGATGGGTTTCACTAGCGTTCTATATGCAGTCTCCTCTATATGCAGGTGAACCACACTTTCCAAAATTCTCCCAAAAAATCAAACCTGACCATTCGCCTTCATTCACCTTCCCCACTACAATCTTCACATGCTTGTTCCATTTCCTACCACTTTGCAACATTACGCTCAGATATTTAAACAAAATGACTGTGCAAAGCAAGATGCTGCTAATGCTGTATCCAAACATCACAGAATTAACTTACATTTTTTCTACATTTAGAGGTAGTTGCCGTTCATCAACCAGTTTGAAATTTTGTCTAAGTCATCTTGTACTATCCTTCAGTCACTCAACAATGACACTATTCCTACTAAAAGAAAACCAACAACTTGAACAGGAAGCACAGAACAAATATATTCCTATAAGTGATATTTCCTCTTCAATCAGTGAAAAGTGTAACAAGGACACAATAACAGCAAAAAAGACATTCAATGTGTGAAATATAATAGCATACTTCATTTCTGGTGTCCTAAAACTGATTCCTCAATGAAAGAAAACAACAAACTTGTGATAAACTGGAAGAATGGGCAGTGTTGTGCTAAAATGTGATTGGACAATGAACAGCAGAGACAGTGAGGGTAATGATGGCATATGAGATGCGTCTGAAAAGTTTGGTGAATGTTCTCAGCAG
Organism: Schistocerca piceifrons; assembly: GCF_021461385.2. Taxonomy (NCBI): domain Eukaryota; kingdom Metazoa; phylum Arthropoda; class Insecta; order Orthoptera; family Acrididae; genus Schistocerca; species Schistocerca piceifrons. The sequence goes on along the minus strand of NC_060141.1, from coordinate 402,156,960 downwards.
AAAAAGGAAACAAGAGTTGCAAGCAAAATACATTTACTGGCTTTTAAAGTAATTGCAATTAGCTGCAACATGCTTATGACATTAGTTGTAAAGCTGTTGGAAACTGTCAGCAAACACTTCTCTTGTAATCACTTGAAATGCTGTGGTCACGTGTTCTTGGATATCTGCATCATCTGCAAATGTTTGTGAGCAATAGTGCTTACACTGTCCTTACTTGTCTTCAACTATTCTGCTTCCATTCTCAAAGACAGCTACTGATCGTCTGCAAGTATAAGTCACACTCGTTCAATGTAGTCTGTGATTTTATGTGTTGACCCAAATGCGAATCATCCTTAATACCATCCTTTCTATTTCTAAGGCTTTTAAACCACTCAAAAACATGATTTTTGCTCACTGCTTCAATCCAGTGCAGTTGCACTGACATTCTGAGTCTCTGTTTTGTTTTTCCTAATTTGAACGAAAACTTCATGTTAATGTGTTGCTCCATTTTGCAATGAGGTGAATGTGAGGAATGCTTGTGGATGATCGGCAGCTGTCTTTGAGAATGAGACCAGTAGAGTTAAATAAGCAAGACAGTGTAAGCACTATTGTTTGGAAACATTCACAGGCATTATGGATAGCCAACAATGCATAACCATGTTGTTTTGAGTGATATCACAAGAATCATTTGCTGACAGTTTCCAACAGCTAAATGACTGATGTCAGAAGTGTGTTATAGCTAATGGTGATTACTCTGAAGGTCAGTAAAGGTATTTTGTATTATTTTCTGAGACTGTTCTCTGAATTGTCAGATGCACATTGTATTATCACTTATGGATGATAAAATAAAGAGGAAATGTTTCTATATGTATAAAGTCTGATCAACAAAAGGAAGAGGCAAAAATAGTATCACAGAAGGTGTGCAAAGCTGCAGACTTGCAGTTAGTGAATGAAAAGTTCTCCAGAAATAAAAGGCATATACATAAGTTCTAATCCTAGTCACTTGAGAAGCAAACTCAAGAATAAAGTATTAGGCAGCAGTAACGGTGTACAAAGCTGTATGTTTACACATAACAGACTCAATATAGTGGCGAAAAATTTACGACAGAAGATGCACGAGAAAGCAACAAGGAAAAATTACCAGAAGAAGAAAAACTCTTGTGTTGGCTGATATTGATGATAGAGGGATTCTGGTCTTCCTAAATGAAAATGTAAATTATAGGTATTCTATTGAAGGGACAAGTAGTCCTGCTGCTCCATTTTTTATGTTATCAAAAACATAATACAGCACTCTGTGCACATGGGCACAGAAGACTACATTGTTTTCAGTGCAAGAGCTAATGATATTTACTGCAAAAACAGGAAATTCACAGTAGGAAACCTAAAACCAGTGTGGTTAACATACATCAAACAAATGTTCCTAAAAGATAGTCTCCCAAGCTGGTCCTGCGACTATGCTGAAATCACAAAATTTAGTGCTGGTCTTGAGAAAACCTGTGAAAGCCACACAAGAGTGGTATCCATCTTAATCATAAAGATAAGAGACAAATAACTCTACACACAGGTAATTACATTAAAAATAGTACTGTGGAATTTAGCTCAACCTTGATAATACCACTTCAGCAGTAGAAACCAGCCTGGCAGGAAAATGGAGGAATGGGGCCAGCACACGGTATAGTGAGTTCCCATGTAATATAATATTGTGCGTAGTAAACAGTCATATGCCAAATAATTTTGTCACCCTCATAATCCCCAAGTGAAGAAAGAGAATAGCTATGATTTTACACATTACCCACACAGTACAGTGCAGTATACCAAAAAACATCAGGAACAAGGAAGTACATTACCACAAACAGATAACCCCCAAGCACAAAGTATCACATTCTTGCATACCAATGTGCCATCTCTAAGTATAAAGTTAATGAATTTTGTAACTGGCTTGAAAACTAAAACTGCAAAGTACTATTACTAAATGAGCACTGACTGAGACATGAGGACCTAAAATTAAGTGTTCCATATGAGTACGTCTTGACAAGTACCTACCACAGAACAATGGCAAAACATGTTTGTGAATCTGTCTATGTTAAAAATACTGTGAACTTAATTGATGAAGTTATGGACGTAATTGAAATGTGCCTTGAGACAAAATATGAAACTGCAGTTGAAATTATAACTGCTTCGATATACTGCCTCCTGAGTCACAACATAGACTTGTTTCTGAAACCGCTGGAGAAACTGATGCTCTAGCTATTTAAACATATTGAGTATAGAATATTAATGTTTGGTGACATCAATATAGCCATTAGGTTTAAGAATAGAAATGTTAACTTCTGCTAAATACATTAATATCTTTTAATTTCTGCTGCATTAATGGAAAACCCACAAGGCAGACAGCATGCTTATATAACATAATATGTAATTTTCATCTAAACAAAGTAGAATCTGACAAAGTCAGATTTTACAGTTTTGATCATGATGGACTATGGTTCAAATGGTTCTGAGCACTATGGGACTTAACATCTGAGGTCATCAGTCCCCTAGAACTTAGAACTACTTAAACCTAACTAACCTAAGGACATCACACACAGGATTCGAACCTGTGACCGCAGCAGTCGCGTGGTTCCAGACTGAAGCGCCTAGAACCGCTCAGCCACACCGGCCAGCGATGGACTATGGCTCAGATAAATTCTTAACAGTATTAAAGTGCAACCTGCACTGAACATAGAAGAACTACATGACTGATTACTGACTCAAAGCTAAGCCAGTTGAAAAATTAACTGAAGACAATAAAATGGGACAAAATAATAACCAAAGCAGATGTTAGTGAATTGCCCTCAAATATTTAGACCGGAACCGAGCAAACAGTCACCGCACTCAATCATGAAATATGGTACACCCCACATGTAAGTAAAATAAGAATCATGACATACTGTATCATAGCGAAGGTTACAACGTTACAAGGAAATGTTTATGAATGTGACAAAGCTTTACACATCTGAAATCATGTAAGAGTGAAAAACAAATTATACATACACCTATACTGAACTCAACTTAGTGAATAAATGCAAAGTTGTGTGAGAAATTATTAGAAAAGAAATAAATTGTGATGACAAAGTACACTAGATATTAATTCCACCGAAGATCCTAAATGTTTATTTCGTCAGTCGTCACTCAGATGACAACAATGAGGAGGATGTGACTAAGGCAGAGACACTATTGCCAGTAACAAACAATAAAGCAACACACAACTTTTGCTGAACTCATTGCAGCAGAGAAGGTGGTCACTGAATCAGCAGCAAAATTCTAGGACAGAGGGTTATTATGGCCTCTCAAATTATATTATTAAATAAACAAACAAACAAATTGTAATCCCATTGCGTAAAATATTTAATAAAATCTTAAATGAAGGCAATTATCCAGAATGTCTAAAAAATACCTGTAATTAGACCAGTACTTAAGAAAGCAGATGTAGCCTCTCAGGATAACTAAAATAGAATACTGCATGCGTAAACAGATGAGCCAATATTTGCAGTATAATGATATACTTAATATGGGCTCAGGTTCAGCATTTCAATAAGCAATTAAGAATATGGCAGCAAAGATATACAACTGCTTTGAAAATAAAGAGATAATCTGCATAATACTGATGGAACTAAGTAAAGCATTTGATATGGATTCCCACAATATTCTTCTCAGAAAACTCCACCACTAAGGAGTAGCAGAGAAGGCCCTGTCCCTAATGCAGTCTTACTTGAACAATAGAAAACATTTGGTGAAAATAAATAGTCAAAAGACAGATTGTCTTCCGGTATACCTCAGGGATCTGTTCTTGGATGTTTTTTGTTTATTACTTACATAAATAATTTGCCCACAGTTGTGTCATGTGATGCATACCATACACACATAAAACAACACTCATCACATGTGATACTAACTTCAGAAATGTCCAAGCTAGTATGGTGGTAGTGACAGAGAGATTTAGTAATTGCTTTGAGGCAAATGTACTACTGAAGGCAGCCTAGCTCATGTCGTCTATCTGCAATACAAGTTGAGAAGCAGTGTCAGTAAAGAACTCCTGTTATGTGCATATTTCAGGTTCTTCCAGTCCCACCCAAGTTATGCAATGCTACCAAAGGATAATTCTGTAGGCTCAAAATTAGGATTCAAATGGCTAAAGAATATTATCAGGTGCATTCCAGGTCTTAACCCAGGTAAATCATGTAGAGATTATTTTAAACAACTTAAGATAATAACAGTACTGGGATTCCAGAAGTGTCCAATTCCACCCATCTGCTTTGACCCATAACATCATAAGTATGGCGGAAATAGCCATTCTCAGTGTCTCCAATATGGCGCTTATGATGTCACTACATACACATGACAACAAACACGAAAATACATATAAATAAGACAATAACATATCCCTCCAAAAATACAATCAAACTAATGGAAAAACCATGGGAAATTGGCGGTTTTAGGGTGGAACAAGCTAATTATAACAGTAAAGGACACACCATGATCCCAAAACACACAAAATGATGAAAAAAAGAAATCCACAGGAATCGGATGCTTCCCTTGAACTATATAGCTCAACTGCAACTGCCAATACCACAAAAACAACACCTACAACTATGAAAACCAAAAAAACCAACACATACAACTACAAAAAATAAAAATAAAACCAATACACATCCAAAAACCCAAAAATCAAACATCCCTACAGAAATTAAAACACACACACACACACACACACACACACACACACACACAACACACACACACACACACCACCATCACCACCACCACCACCACCAGAGGGTACCATCAAACACAAAAAGTCATCTACAAACACAACCAACTCATAAACTCCGCATCCTAATGACGTCACACATCACAACACCCTTACATCATGGGTCAAAGCAGATGTGGGAATCGGTCACTTCTGTTGACCTACAGTACCTAGGACTATCGATAATGGTCTCGTATTTGTCAAAGAAAGCTTAAGTACTTATCACCTATGGAGGCAGGTCAGTCTATGACCATAGCACAAGAAGTGGGCAGACATTTAACATTCCATATGCTATGTCAGCAAAGAGGTATAACAGCTATAAATGTTTTGGTAGTGTCTACTTCAACAGATTACCTGAAAGTGCCTACATGTTGCCTATAAATAAATTTAAAACTAGCATTTCAAAATGGATGAAAGTAAAGGATTTTACTGTGCTCAAGAGTTCCAGGAGTGTGTGATGAATGAAAAACATTTCTTAGATAAGTGAACTATAAAGAAGCGAAACTCACACACACATGGTCACTGTCTCTGGCTCCTGTGACCCAACTGCGGACTGCAACAGCATCTGACGTGAGCAGCCATCTGGGGTGGATGGGAAAGTGTTGTGCTACCTGTGAGACCATGCAGGGATGTGGTGGGGACAGGATAGGACTGTTAGGTGCAGAGTCAGGAGGCTGTGCAAGGAGAGGGGAGAATGGTGGGTGGAAAAGGGGAGATGAGAGAAGTAGAGAAGAGGAAAAGACTATTGGAACAGAAGGAATGTGCAGTGCTGGAGTGGATAGGGGACAGGAAGGTGCAGGATGATACTAGTGAAGGCTGTGGCCAGGGAGGTTACAGGTATGACAGATATGTTGCAGGGAGAGTTCCTACCTGCATAATTTAGAAAATCTGGTGTTGGTAGTAAGGATCCAGATGGTGCAAACTGTGAGGCACTTACTGAAGTGAAGTACATTGTGTTGGGCAGTGCATTGAGCAACTGGGTGGTCCAGCTGTCTCTTGACAGTGGCCATTCATGTAGACAGGTAACATGTTAGCTGTCATGCACATGTAAAAAACAGCACAGTTGTTGCAGCTTAGTTTGTAGACCACACGGCTGCTTTCACAAGTAGTCCTGCCTTTGATGGGATAGGAGATGTCTGTTCTGGGCCTGGGATAGATGGTGCCATGGGGATGTGTGAAACAGGTCTTGCATCATGATCTATTCTAGGGATATGAGCCATGAGGCAGGGGATTGGGAGCAGGGCTGGATAGGGATGGACATGAATATTGTTAGGTTCAGTGGCCAAAAGAATACCACTATGGGATAGGTGGGGAGGATAGTGGGTAGGGTATTCTGAATTTCAGGGCATGATAAGAGTTAGTCAAAAGAATGCAGTTCAGTTGCTCGAGTCATGGGTGACACTAAGTCGCAATAGGAGTGCTCCCTTATGGTCAGACGGTGGGGTATGTGGGAGATGGAAGGTGACTAGAGAGACAAGGCATGGGAGACCAGTTTCTGAACAAAGTTGGAGGGGTAAGTTTGGTATGTGAAAGCATCTGTGAGACCCTTGGCATATTTCAAGAGGGACTGCTCATCACTACAGATGTGACACAAGCATGGGTGGCTAGGATGTATGGAAGAGACTTCTTGGTATGGAATGGGTGGCAGCTGTTGAAATGGATGTATTGTTGGTGATTGGTAGGTCTGATGTGAATGAAGGTACTGATGTAGCCATCCTTTGAGATGGAGATCAACATCAATGAAGATGGCTTGTTTTATTGGGAAGACCAGCTGAAATGAATGAGGGAGAAGGTGTTAAGGCGCTGGAGGAACACAGGTAGGGTGTCCTCAACAATGATCCAGATCATGCAGATGTCATCAATAAATCTGAACAAGGTGAGGAGTTTGGGATTCTGGGTGGTTAAGGAGGATTCCTGTAGATGTCCCATGGATATGTTGGCATAGTATGTGGGTACTCATTGCTGTACTAATGGATCTGGTTGTAAGTGATGCCTTTAAAGGAGAAGTAATTGTGGGTGACAATATAGGTGGTTGTGATAACTGGGACGAAGCTAGCAGATCTGGAGTCAGTGAGGCATTGGAAAAGGTAGGTTCGATAGTGGCAATGTCACGGGCATTAGGGATGTTAGTGTAAGGGAGGTGCAACAACAACGTCAAGCAGAGCACTGGGTGGTAAAGGAACAGGAACTGTGGAGATTCAGTGGAGAAAATGGTTCGAGTCTTTTATTAGGAGGGTATGTTACAGGTAATAGGCTGAAGGCGTTGGTCCATGAGAGCAGAGATTCTCTCAATGAACACATAATAACCAGCCACAACAGAGCAGCCTGGGTGGTTGAGTTCATGGACTCTAGGAAAGATGTAGAAAGTAGGAGTGTGGGGAGTGTAAGGGGTGGTGAGAGAGACAGACTCAGGGGAGAGTTTCTGGGGCCTAAGGATATGAGAAGAGACTGGAGATCCCACTAAATTTCTGGAATGGTGTCACTGTTTCAGAGTCCATTGGTGAATGAATCTGGTAGCTGGTGGACTGATTTGGGGGCAGTGGGATTGATCACAGTTAAATTGAGGAATGAACTGAGTCAGGCTGGGTTAAGTATTGATATTGGACTGAATCTTATTGATAAGGTTGGTGGCAAAAAAGTGTTTCCACTTCAGGGACCGGGAGTAGGAGAGAAAGTCTGTAACAAATCCAGTATCATTAAATTTGAGAGTGGGGCAAGAGGTGGGAATGAGGCTTTTGGAGAACAGGTTTATGATTGTGTCTGTGGTCTGTATAGGTTCTGGACTTTGTATGTTTGGTGGGAGGGTGCTTCTGAGGATGTAGTAAATTTAGTAGGTCTGCAAGACAGTGTTTGTCAACTACGGGGGGATGCAGGGAAGGTTTGCACGCACTTGTAGAGATGGTAGATAGTGGTAATCTAAGGTAGGAGTAGGAAGTGAACAGACTGTAGAGATTTTTGAGGTGGTGATGTGTGTGCTGCTCTGCTTCTTTGAGGGTAAGGGTTCCAATTAGTGGCATAGGGTGTGAAAATTTGGGATTCATAAAAGGAGAATTTTATGGATGGAGAGGAGGTATTGCAAGGAGGTTTGAGCCTGATTGATATAATTCTGCAGGACTAGGTTGCTGACGATAATAGACTGCTAACCCTTGATTGGAATACTCTCTTTCAAATTCTGAAGGTGGCAGGGGAGCGAAAGGCTATTTACAATTTGTACAGAAACCAGATGGCAGTTATAAGAGTTGAGGGAGATGAAAGGGAAGCAGTGGTTGGGAAGGGAGTGAGACAGGGTTGTAGCCTATCCTTGATGTTATTCAATGTGTATATTGAGCAAGCAGTAAAGGAAACAAAAGAAAAATTTGGAGTAGGAATTAAAATCCATGGAGAAGAAATTAAAACTTTGAGGATTACCGATGACATTGTAATTGTGTCAGAGACAGCAAAGGACCTGGAAGAGCAGCTGAACGGAATGGACAGGGTCTTGAATGGAGGATATAAGATGAACATCAACAAAAGCAAAATGAGGATAATGGAATGTAATCAAATTAAATCGGGTGATGCTGAGGGTATTAGATTAGGAAATGAAACGCTTAAAGCAGTAAATGAGTTTTGCTATTTGGGGAGCAAAATAACTGAGGATGGTCGAAGTAGAGAGGATATAAAATGTAGACTGGTTTCTGAAGAAGAGAAATTTGTTAACATCGAGTATAGATTTAAGTATCAGGAAGTTGTTTCTGAAAGTGTTTGTATGGAGTGTAGCCATGTTTGGAAGTGAAACATGGACGATAAATAGTTTGGACAAGAAGAGAATCGAAACTTTTGAAATGTGGTGCTACAGAAGAATGCTGAAGATTAGATGGGTAGATCAAATAACTAATGAGGAGGTATTGAGTAGAACTGGGGAGAAGAGGAGTTTGTGGCACAACTTGACTAGAAGAAGGGATTGGTTGGTAGGACATATTCTGAGGCTTCAAGGGATCACCAATTTAGTATTGGAGGGCAGCATTGTCACTTCCTGTGGCTTAGTGCCTCCTCTATGTGGTAAGTAGCAATCTATGCTTTTAATCATATTGTTGTTATTCGCTCCTGGACTTCCCATTGTCTGATTTTACCTAACGGCTTTCCTTTCATCCCACAAACTAGCGCTGCTTTCCTATATTACTGTTCTCTAAAGCATTACTTTGGTATGTGTCTGTCCTTTTCCGTTTCTTTCCTGTGTTTTACTGTCACCTTCCAAACTGTACATGCTCTGGCTTCCAAGCCACACTCTAACAATGGTCTCATCGAAGCACAACATGCAGCTATGTGACCACTGTTGGTGCATTATCTCACCACCAACACAATTATTCTTAGACCTTCAGATGGCCTTACCACAAAATTACCCTTCCCACCATAATGACCTATATTTGTTCAAATTCTGTCAGTCTACAGCCATCACCAAACAAGTCCTGCAAAAACCATATAAATCAGGCCCAAACCTCCTAGCAATACCTCCTTTCTATCTGTGAAATTCTCCTTCTCTGCAATCCCAAATTCCTGCATCCCATCTCACTGACTGAATCTCTTGCCCTCCACGAATTATGGCAGCGTGTATGATGTCCCCTCAAAAAACTATCAACCTGTTCACCTTCTACTCCTGCACTGTAGTGCCACTAACCACCACTTTTATAAGAGCCTCCAAACCTCCCCTTCATCCCCTCAGAGTCAACAAATCCTGCCTCACTGACTTACTACATTTACATCCCCTCAGAAACTCCATCCCACTATCATACAGAATCCAGAACCTAAACAGACCCAAAGCACAGTCATGAGCATATTCTCCAAGACCCTCCATCTCACTGAGGCATCAATCCTTCCCCAAATTTAATCATGCTGGACTTGTAAAGACATTCTCTCCTTTTTCCCAGTCCATAGAGTGGAAACACTTTTTTGCCACTAACCCTACCAATCAGACTCCATCCAAAATCAATAATGAACCCTGTCTGACTCAGTTCACTCCTCCATCCAATCATGATCCACACTAAATTTTCATACTACAGCCCCTATATGAGAAAAGCATTTTATGGCATCACAGTGTTCTAGTTTACTCACTTGAATTAATAACATACAACACAACTATCTTAAAACACTGTATAAACAAATTTTTTTCTGCAGTTCAGTTCGACAATCAGTTTACACTGTCGCACAGCAGGTGTCAGCATTACATGTACTAAATTTAATTGAGATCATCTCTGCCTTTGTGACATGCTCACATCTTCTTAAGGGGGGACGTACACGAAACTGCAGTAATTTTAAAAGTATTTTATAAAACTCTAATTTTTTAAGATAATCAATCCAAATTTGGTACAGTTATTAAGAAATGTTATGCGCATATGAACCTAAATTTTCATTTTTATTGACCTTTTACATCTTTAATTATTAACAATTAATTTTTTTTCAACAATGTAATTACAAATGTTCCTTTTTTGAGAAAACTGTGAGAGCAATGTTAATGAATTTTTGTACACACTTTCATACCAAATAATTACAAAACTCTGTGGAGCAGAATTTTTATATCTTCTTTTGTTCAGTTTTTACGGGTCTCCCAATTTCCCTGAAAAATAATATATCAAATTTAAGGAATATTTTCTACCATAAATACCTTACTATTTTATTAAATGAAAATTCCTTCCACAGAATTTTTCACTATAGTACTGACTAGTCATATACCAAATTTCACTTCTCTACCTTTTGTGGTTTTTGAGAAAAAGGTACATAAAGTTATAAAAATGTAAGTTACGGGAAAACTGAATCAATGATTTGATAGTGTTTGTATTAGGTCTTACCGTCTCTGTGTGAACTAGTGCAAGCCATATGCATACTCCTCTTCATCTGCAAGCAGTCTCTTCTTTGCTTGTCTTCTTTGGTTAACCTGCTGTTCAATTTTATTGGCTGTAATATCAGCCGCAGCAACTCTTTTGTCATCGATGTCCTTCAATATTGAATAGGTGAAAGCTCCTGGATGAAATCCTAGCCTCTGTAGAGTTTTTATTCTTCCAAGATTACCATTGTTAAAAACTAAACAAGCATCATATGCAGCAATTTCAACAATAATTGTTGAAACAAATGTTGTTTTTGGGCAACGTTTCCAAATCAGTGAGTTGTAACTTTCATTAGGGTTTTGTGTCTTTCCATGCACACACTTTCGTAGGAGGTCTGGCTCTGCTAAACACCTAAATGTTGGTTTTATAGCACTTAAAACAGCCACAGGTAAACTGTGCTTGTGTGAATAGTTCATGCCATCACGCTCAGCCTGCTTGAATTTGCACCACGATATGTCACACAAATTATGTACAGGTTTGTCATCTGTGGATAGTTTATGAAAATAAATAGACCACACAGCCTTCTGCATGTTATTCAAATTTCCACTGTTGTCCCTTATTGCCTTGCCATAGTACACTTGTAAAGAATGAATTTCTTTGTCTGTGAGTCTGTTGGGACCACCTAAAAGTTTTCCATCCTCAAGTTTCCTGCCCTTCAATTCACGTTTCAATTTTAAAAGTCTGCCTCCCATTCGTTTTTGCACATGTCCAACACATTCCAACTTTTCTATAGCACAATGGGGACCATAAGGTTCACTTTCCAAAACAGTTTTGAAGGAGCTGGAGTCACCATCACCAAGGTATTTTGTGTATCTAACACCGTACTTTTCCACACTTCGATGGAACATAAGTTTCATAGCTGCAGGTTCCATTCCACCACTAGAACCAGAATAATTTCTACAGCACACTTTCTTGTGTTCAACCTGCCACTTATTTTCTTCCACTTCACCAGCTCTCTTTCCGAGTACACAGCTATAGCAATATTTGCTCATTACCTGAACGTCAAGAATTTTTCCAGTATCAACACTAATGACAGATGATACTCCATACAGTGATGTATGTCCACGCTTCATCCACGTTCCATCACATGACACACACAAATCGGTGTCTGGCGTGTTATCTGCTTCTGTCTTTAGTTCACTATTCATCTTCACAGCTTCCTTTGCAGAGGACTTCAAGTTTTCTTCCACTTCCTCTTGAAGAGCACTTAGCAGTGTTTTATTTCCAGTGGTGTACCTAGCACTTGGTTGTGGCATGTTCATGATCCCACAAAACAGTCTGGTACCTTCCCTGCCTATGCCCAAACATCTCATGCCATATATTAAACGCATATTTGCTTCATATATCCGGTTACTTGATGCCGAAGTTCTAAAAGCAGTGTCTGAATGACAGCTTTCACAAGTAAGATGCAACATACACACTATTCCAATTCTGTTTTCTTCGTCATATAATCTCAAACTTTTTGCACCACAGTCAGCACATACACAAGCAGATGATATAATATCAGATAGTATTTTCAAATCAATAAGCCTAAAACCACTAGTAGCTTGAGTGTCTGAGCCACAATCATCAAGTGATTGACAGCTGTCAATTTTCCTTCTCGAAGCACTCGCTTTCTTGGTTGAAGTATCGTTTCCATTTGTTATTATGGGGCTGGTTTTCAAGTTGTCTTTACTACATCGAGAAGCTTGACACTTTCTAACCTTTTTAAACACCTTACTAGAACGCGGCATGCTGCAAAATATAATAACAAGTCTACTTACAACTTTCGTAAAAATGTATTCCAAACAAACACTCGTAAACAAACGCTATAAATCAAAGAATATAAAACCAGCGGCAGAGATATTATTCCACAGCCTTCTTGATGTAGTACACAAACGTTCCCTGCATTGTGACTGCACAAAACTGGAAAAAAACGCAGTATAAATAGATATACGAGAGGATGAAGACCAAGATGGGGGGGCGTCGCCCTGTGCAAGCTATTACAAATTATTATTTTTTTCCCCCTTAGAAGCGGAATTGGAACGTAATATTTGGTAATTGAAATTTCAATACCATGTAGTAAATGAAGAGCCAATAAAATTTTTTTCACAAATTTGGTCATTTTCATGTACGTCCCCCCTTAACTTTCCCTCATCAAAAAGCAAGTAGCTAGTTTACATGCAGAAGTTATGAATTTATTGCATCCATAATTAACAACTGCTAGTGAATGTCAAACACATGTTGCTTATAAATGCATTTATGCCTCTTACTAGAAGCTAACGACAAACAAAATGCTTAGGAATATATAACAAACATTAAGGTTATGTTTAATGCTAATACTGTAACCACTGCTGTTTTAAATTATTGATTCATTGATATTGCTGAGAATCTGTGTCTCATTTCAGGTTTATTAACTGAAGACATATGATGGGAAAGATTATTCTCAAATAAATAATCTATTTCAAGTTAATTTTATAGGATTAGAAACTCTTTGCATGTGATTCCTCGTAGATTATTTTAAAGGTGACTACTTACAGTTGTCTTCCAGGATTTATGGAATTGTCATCTACATCTTTGTCATATTCTGTTCTAATAAAATTAAGTTTTCCATCATCACCAAATGCTCCACTTTCTGTGTTGATGATTACATATGGTTTGCTCCTGTCGCCATCAAACAGTTCTGCATTCTCAGTTTTTTCTACATAGCATGAATTTGTACCAGTTCCTACATTAAGTGAGAACATGTTTATTCAGAAATATAATAAGAAATGAGAAGAAGTAGTGTCTCTTACATGCTAGTTTTTAAGATGTACAATTAATAATCTGTGAGATTATCTTACATGCCCCACATCGCTGTAAAATCTAGTTGCAAAAGGCAAAACTGTTACAGCTGTTTGTTCCATTTACCACACTGAACATTTATTAAAAAAAGTCTGCTTCACAGATACAGCAAATTCACCAACTAACATTCTAACTGAGGATTATTTTTTGCCAAATTCTGACTGACCTGACACTGACGTAATATGAAGAGAGTTAGCAGTTAAATATCATTATAAAACTGTAATGAAAAGCAACAAAATAAAAAAAATTATCAACTAAATTGTTTTCTTGTTATAGGTAACAAAATCATAAGAAGAAAATACCTTTTAAAATTGAAAACTATCTGCCCCTAAACATACTTGGAGAAAATATTCAGTAACATAGCTCACATGTCTCCTGCTATCTTTGTGTGGGTGGGTGTGGCAGGAGAGGGGGGGGGGGGGGGAGGAGGGAGAATATTATGTTGAGTGTATCCATGCCACTTTGATAACTTCTTCTTAATCCCTGTGTTATGACAAACAGATAACTTCACAAATCTAGGCTTTTGGTTGGCTCAAGTTTCAGATGCTTTAGTACCACAGTTCAGTTTGGTGGCGGAATGTTGCATGTTACAGAGAATGTAGATCTTGCTATAACTTCCTGGACTGCTACACTCCTGGAAATTGAAATAAGAACACCGTGAATTCATTGTGCCAGGAAGGGGAAACTTTATTGACACATTCCTGGGGTCAGATACATCACATGATCACACTGACAGAACCACAGGCACATAGACACAGGCAACAGAGCATGCACAATGTCAGCACTAGTACAGTGTATATCCACCTTTCGCAGCAATGCAGGCTGCTATTCTCCCATGGAGACGATCGTAGAGATGCTGGATGTAGTCCTGTGGAACGGCTTGCCATGCCATTTCCACCTGGCGCCTCAGTTGGACCAGCGTTCGTGCTGGACGTGCAGACCGCGTGAGACGACGCTTCATCCAGTCCCAAACATGCTCAATGGGGGACAGATCCGGAGATCTTGCTGGCCAGGGTAGTTGACTTACACCTTCTAGAGCACGTTGGGTGGCACGGGATACATGCGGACGTGCATTGTCCTGTTGGAACAGCAAGTTCCCTTGCCGGTCTAGGAATGGTAGAACGATGGGTTTGATGACGGTTTGGATGTACCGTGAACTATTCAGTGTCCCCTCGACGATCACCAGTGGTGTTCGGCCAGTGTAGGAGATCGCTCCCCACACCATGATGCCGGGTGTTGACCCTGTGTGCCTCGGTCGTATGCAGTCCTGATTGTGGCGCTCACCTGCACAGCGCAAAACACGCATACGACCATCATTGGCACCAAGGCAGAAGCGACTCTCATCGCTGAAGACGACACGTCTCCATTCGTCCCTCCATTCACGCCTGTCGCGACACCACTGGAGGCGGGCTGCACGATGTTGGGGCGTGAGCGGAAGACGGCCTAACGGTGTGCGGGACCGTAGCCCAGCTTCATGGAGACGGTTGCGAATGGTCCTCGCCGATACCCCAGGAGCAACAGTGTCCCTAATTTGCTGGGAAGTGGCGGTGTGGTCCCCTACGGCACTGCGTAGGATCCTACGGTCTTGGCGTGCATCCGTGCATCGCTGCGGTCCGGTCCCAGGTCGACGGGCACGTGCACCTTCCGCCGACCACTGGCGACAACATCGATGTACTGTGGAGACCTCACACCCCACGTGTTGAGCAATTCGGCGGTACGTCCACCCGGCCTCCCGCATGCCCACTATACGCCCTCGCTCAAAGTCCGTCAACTGCACATACGGTTCACGTCCACGCTGTCGCGGCATGCTACCAGTGTTAAAGACTGCGATGGAGCTCCATATGCCACGGCAAACTGGCTGACACTGACGGTGGCGGTGCACAAATGCTGCGCAGCTAGCGCCATTCGACGGCCAACACCGCGGTTCCTGGTGTGTCCGCTGTGCCGTGCGTGTGATCATTGCTTGTGCAGCCCTCTCGCAGTGTCCGGAGCAAGTATGGTGGGTCTGACACACCGGTGTCAATGTGTTCTTTTTTCCATTTCCAGGAGTGTATATGGTACAAAGCTTGACATAAAACCTTTCAACCCCAAGGCGTGCTATGTGCTGACACAGTGAATAGCTGCTGCGATGAAACAGACATTTGTTGTGCTGCCTCAGGATTGTCTAAGGCATCCCAATCGTATAATACTTTTCCAGGTAAAAGAGGCTCTGTATGAATATTTACCTCTTCTATTGCTCAGGGGAGCATTACGGATCCCATTTAATGCATAAAATATTCTCAAATGGATGTATTCACTGCCTTGGGTCAATGACATCGATCCAATTAAAAGGAGGAAGTAAGAAATGAAAATCAGAACTTCATGTCCTACTGAGAATAAAATCATTATAGAAGTAGCATATGCTTAGATTGGAGAAGGGGAGTTGTCCTAGCATTCGTTTTAATTACTTAAGGAAACCACAGGAAACATACTGTTTATCAGGATGTACAAACAGGCATTTGAGGTGCCATTCTCATGAATGTGAGTCCAGTATTACCACTGTTTCATATTGCCTAGTACTAACTAAAAGATCATTCTTGTTAACTGAAATGTAATGTGGTGTCTTTTGAATATGTTTCCTGTTTTTATATTCAAAAAGCCCTGAATTGAAAAGCAGCTTACATGAGTAGTTTGAAAAGATCTCTTCCCATAAAGTCTTAGACAAGTAAAGCAGCTTAGAAATGGAATATTTCTTGTAAAAACATTTACTTCTTTGCAGCCACCCAATTACAAAAACTGTACGGATAGACTGAGGCTAGTGGACAACCACCACAGCAGTTCTGAAATGTACACTTAGTTCCATGTTCAGGAATACAGATTTTACATCAGTTAGAAACTCTCAATAGCTCAACCCTGCGGTCTGTGGTGTACTAGCAGGAGAGGTAATAAGGTAGAGGAGATTCTCATCATCTAGAGCAGCTTTAGAGACAGGAAAAGCTATCTTCACTTTTTCTAATACTAGAAGTAAAGCAGCAGTTGTTTGAAAATTGGTCTAGAGTGGAGTCATGAATTACAATATGTGTTGTTTACCAACAAGGCAACACTGTCTTATACCCTCTCCCCACCAAGATTGTTGTTTGTGTGTTAACTCATAAATTCTTTAAAACAGATATGTCAGTCATTTTAAAATGGATGTCTTGCAGGCACAGGGGTCTTACATGTCCTATTAATCTTAATTCCTCCACATTAGTAAGAAATCAATTAATGAGCCACTTCCATATGGATGCAATTTAGTAGTGAGGTTGTTCTCTGTCTTCTGTTTTCTGTTGAGTTGGCAGGTCTATGGAGATTCATGATTTGAATAGGGAACTTGTTGATTCCCTTTTAGGTAATTCAGTAGATTCTGCTGACAGGGAATTGCATCTCAATCAGAATCAAGTCAGTATGGTTTTATGGTTTCAACTTGGTTTTCCAAGTCCTATATTTTTTGTGTTTTAAGATTTAAACTGGTAAGTTGATTGTTTGAGACACTTGCTGGACTTTCCATAGCTTGTGAAAAACCAGTAGGTCCCAAAATTCACAACAAAATGTAATGTCATGCAGATACCTATGGGAATGCGCTTCCAGAAGTTGAAATATGAATGAGAAAAAGGAACTGTTGATGTGAGAAACATAATGAAGTGAATGGATAGAGTGCTTGAGAAAGCTGCTACATTTATACTCACCTTAAACACACCATTGTTACCAGAATAGGTCAAGGATAGTTTAATCTGTTTTTAATGAGGGACTCTATATACCAAAGCCAATGAAATGTTTTAAGTGCCTGTACTATGGCCCATCATCATAAATTGCAGGGATCAGGAAAGATGTGGCAAATGTGAAGTGGCATGCAAACACTGTTTTAGGCCACAAAAACAACTGAGGTTATCACCAAATGGATAAGCTAGCAGTAGGCTGGAAACAATCATGTCTTTCAGACAGGCAGCTATGGAAAATCCAACGGGTGTGCCTCAAGCAATAACAAAACACAAAAAAGACGGGACTTGAAAAACCAAGTTGAAACCATGAAACCATACTGACTTGATTCTGACAGCGATGCCACACCCTGCCAACAGAATCTACTGAAGTATCTAAAAGGGAATCAACAAGTTCCCTATCTCAAATCATGAATCTCCAAAGACCCACCAACTCAACAGAAAACAGAAGACAGAGAACAACTTCACTACTAAATTGAACCCATATGGAAGTGGATCATTAATGGATTCCTTACTAATGTGGAGGAATTAAGAGAAATAGGACACGTAAGACTCTGTACTTGGAAGGCATCCCTTTTAAAATGACTAACATCCTTGTTTTAAAGGATTTATGATTTAACATACAAACAACAATCTTGGTGGGGAGAGGGCTTATGATGGTGTTGCCTTGTTGATAAACAACACAGCCTGTAACACATGTCTCAACTCTAGACTAATTTGCAAACAACTGCTGCTTCACTTCTAGTATTAGATAAAGTGAAGATAGCTTTTACCTGCTCTAGATGATGAGAATCTCCACTACCTAATCACCTCCCCTGCCAGTTCACCCTCTGTGGGGATTTTAATACTGCGGTGTTCCACCAACCACACGATTGACCTATTGAGAGTCTCTAACTGATATAAAACCCATATCTTCTGAACATGAAACTGAGTGTACACATCAGAATTGCTATGGTGGATGTCCACAAGACTCATCCTATCCTTATGCTGTCCAATCCTTGTACACACCGATAAGTGTGAAGTGGCTGAAGCTGTACACTGAAGTACCACTTTTTGATCAGGATAAACTGATCAGACTGAGCACAGTCCACACGATGGATGTCAAAATGGGTGTTCAACATATAAGCTGGGTGTTAGACAATAAATTGGTTTGATTTGAACATAATTACGGCCAATTATAGATTGTTTGTTTCAGCCCTATGATACACCATGAGGCTGATGCATCTATGCCAAAATCTTCTAGACAGCTCCAAAATCTGTCTGCCCCTTGGTGTAATGATGAGTGTTATTTGGCAATCAGGATAAGATGAACAACTGTGCAAGTTCCATGTACAAGCCAACTGATGAAAATCTTAAGAGTCTTTTAGATGGCAAGAGCAAATCAATTCCATCAACCATTACATCAACCCAATGAATGTGCGGAAAGCTGTTAGAAGGATTTCAGGGATAAATGGGAGATACCCTACTGATCCTTCAATGAAGAATGAGAGCCTGCTGATCAGCAAGAGAGACAATGAGCAAACCTTGGAAGAGCATTTTGCCTAAATCAACACTACTGCCAGCCGTAATTTGTTTTCAGTCACTACCAGGTGAGTGCTGAAAGAGGCAGTTATGACTTTAATTCCATCAGTGGTGAAGTTTATATCTGCTCCTTCTCTATGTGGGATATGGATTCAGCATTGTCTACAGCACTTGATATGGCTCCAGGTATGATAAAATCAAATACAGCATGTTGTGGAATGTCACCAGAAATACTTCTGAGAAAATCCTAATGAAACTTTTCAACTTAATATGGGAATAGAACAAATTCCCTGACTCATACATAAGACTGCTATTTTAATTGCCCTCTTGAGCCTCGGAACGACAGTTCATTCAAAAATAGTTATCAATGTATTGCCCTTGCAAGCTATGTGGAGAAGACTTTGGAGCAGATGGCCAACTGCTACTGGTCTGCAAACTATAATCCAGGCAGATCCTTAAGCCACTTTCTCTGTGGGTTCTGTGTCTAACCCATCCCACAACTTGGAACACAATGTCTAATGATAGTTCTACTCATGGAACTTCCGGGGAATCATCTTTTTTATGGTTCGTCCTCTCTCCACACTTTTTAGATATTGAGTTGAAGATGTACTATCATATCATATTATAAAATGGAATGGTGTCTTTCAGAGTGACATTTTATGCATGGTACCATTTGGTTATTGATAGTGTTACACCAATGGGAAAGAGTCCTGTCCACTGCTCTTTATTTGTGGGCAGCTTTTCAGTTTTTAATTTGTCTTCCATTATTGCATGAAGTACAGGGCAATTGCAGATAACAAAGGATTTTGGAGTGGAATGGGCACCCTTCTAATTTCCCTGAATTTAAATTGAAGGACATCAATTTCAACTTGTGGTTTCTGGACCTCATTTTCATTCAGAAGTTTACATGGTTGCCACACCTAAGGAGGTTTAAAACTCCTCCACTCGAAGCCCTTAATGTTCTAAAATGTATATCTTCTTCACAGTGCTCACCACATTCATAAATTTATGGAATAAACGTTTTTCAGCGTAGTCTGCAGTACTGATTAAAATCTTTCCTTAGTCAAACAGATAGCCATTTTTGAGTGCCTGCATAAAAATGGCAGCAAACTCACAGGAAGTTCCTGTGACAGTTTACAAACTAGAGTAGATTGGTACTATTTCTAATACAGTTTGTAAACCATCATGGATTGTAGCTTTGCTGTCATTTTTTTGTGAACATTCGAAAATGGATATATAGGCCAAAATAGGTTGAGTGACTAAGAAGAGGTCTTAATAAATATTACAGCTTACATGGAAAAAATTGCCTTCATTTTAAAACGTATTTCACACAGAAAATGTGGAGCAGATAGAACCTGCTTATTTCTGAGTTATAAAGCTTTTGTGCAATCCCTGCCTGATATGAATATACAGCTAGACTATCCAACCTTACAGTACTGGATACAGTCCACCATGAGGAAATTGGGGTGACTCCAGGGCCATTTAGAATGAGATCCATTTCCAGCCTCTCCACTAGAGCTGATGAGCCATCACTTCACATCATGTGACAACTACTCATAGTGCAGCAGGCATACAAAATATATTTCGTACTTCAGATGCCTGCATACCATACTATTGCTTGCTCAAGCATGGAGCTACTTTTCAATAACCATCAGTAAACAACAAGACTGATTGGGTTCTGGGCAAAAAGTGGTCTTTTATAAATAAGTGTGGCAGATTTCAGAGTTACATACCAAAGTTGAAATAAATCACCAACTTGGTTTCTTAGGAATTCCACAAGAGTTTTAGATTTTATTAATTTTACAAAACAAAGCACCACAAATGTGATTTTTAGATATTTATTTAGTAATAAAAGGTGTACATGAAAAGTAAGTAGTGTTTGATTATATTTATATGTTGGAAGCTCAGAACAAACTTGCAGGAAAGTGGCACTACCTATTGACTCTTCAAGAAGGCATGGAAGTCATTGTTTTCTCACAGTAGATGTTTGACTATGGACGCAATCAAACAATAGTTTTGAAAATCAGTTCTTCTGCCAGTTGGAAAGTGTGTGCTGCAGTTACATTTGTGGCAGTAATCAACCACCTGAATCAAGTGTTGATGCAATGTGCTATCCCTGAACTACCAAAATCTTTGACTATTCAAACTAGTGCCACCATTACTGTTTTGTTCTTTAGTCTCTATTTGGCACTTGACTTATGATTGTGTGTTGTGTACAGTGTTCTTGTGTGTTGTGTACAGTGTTCTCAACAAATACAGATTTTATATACAAAGTGGTATTCAGGTCCTTAAACAGTGATTGTATGACCTGTTCCCATAGTGGTTACTGCAGACTTCTTTGATACAACTGCACACCTGTTTCTGCTACTCTCATTTCACATTATACATGTGTTGTAGTACTAATGAACCACCACATGGTGTGTGATCCAGAAATGGCCATGAGTCTGCCTACAGTCTCTCTCACTGACAAGCTGCTGGTGATTCAGACATCAACAGTTCTGAGTGCATTTCCATGTCTATGTGTTCCCATGTAGGCACAACATAACCAAACCAGCAGTACTCTCCATGAGCCGTGGCTCACACAGAATGCACCATGCTGACATGTACGACAGTTCCCGGACTTCGTATTGCAGGTGAAACAAGCACTTGCCTTCAAAACAGTGCCCTACAACATTTGAATTAAACACATTTTCTGCCAGCATGACACAAGAGCAAGTACTCCCACCTGACTTTCATGTCATTATGTTCCTGTGTCAACAACCTGCGACTGTGTTGCTGCCGCCATGATGCCCATGATTACCGCGTTTTCTTCCATGCCTTGTGCATCATGTGGACAGATGCTTACTTATGCTGAATCACAGACAGATTGCATACCAGTATACCAGTTTCTGAGTACCCCCCCCCTCCCGCCCCCTCCCCACCATCTTCCAACGTTGCTGCAGCAGCCACCTTTCAGGCGGTTTTCAAAGCGTGGTTCGTTCTGGTGGATAAAATCCTGGACATAAATGGCATGTAGGGAGATGATGCACGCTTCATCTGTTTGATGAGCCATTTACACAACAAGCTGGATCTGGTCAGTGATCTGTTGCTCATGCCACCGACCCAGCACAAATATGCAACTGCAACAACCTGCATCATCAAGCACTTAACGGATCCCCGTGTAGAAGCCATCCACTCTGTTATTCATGAAGTGTCTTTAGGGGACTGTAAGCCTTCTCACCTTTGGCACCACTTATGGGCTCAGGTCAGCACATGCAAACTTCCCGACCTCGTACACTGGTTGTTGTGGCTCGTAAAATTTCTGTCAGCTCTTGTTGGTTCACAAAAATACTACCCTGGAAAGAAAGCCACCTAGCGGACCAGACATACAGCATCATTAAACACAGCTAGCTCGCGTCTGCTGGTTTCTTGGGCATGCCAGGAGTCGGTAGCAGTGCACCATCCCCAACTTCTGTGTTTCAGTGGCCGGCCGGCAGAGGTTGAGCATCCAGCACATACCAGCAGCTGATGGTGCCACCTAGTGGCCAAACCACTGTACTTGCTGCCACTTATAGCCCAGCTGGTACGCTTACCCCCATGCTACAGCAGATTGCCTCGCACCCCCTGCCACCAGCTCACCGGGACAGTTACCACACACAGCATATCCACTATGTTGGTACCACATTAAGTTTGGAGATGCCACGCATTCTTGTTCCACAACCTGATACTGCCCAAATGTGAAGCACAAGTCCAAATAGGCACCACGGCTCATACCAACACTTCAGGGTGCTGATCAAATCCTCAGCCGACTGCTCCAGCTGCCCATCATGCCAGCAGACTATACATCTATGACAGGATCAGCACACTCTGTTTCCTCATAGACACAGGTGCTGACACTAGCATCATTCCCAAGTTGAGCACTCCTCCTACACTCCTGCCGTCTTCTATGCCTCTCCCAGCTGCCAACAATTCCACAATTTGTGTCCATAGCATGGCAAAATTCAACTGCATCTCTTGTCTGCCTTACACTGTACTTGAACATTCTGTGTTGTGGATGTCGACTTCCCCATTATCAGCATGGATTTCCTATGCAATTTTGGGTTCTCATCGGATCTCGAAGCAGGAGCCCTCATGCATCATGTTACTGGTAACCAGATACCAGGGTTCTTTGCTACCACCCTACCGCCTCCTGCCACATACTGTGAAGCCCTGTCTGCTGCTACAACTGTGTGTGCCTGCCTCGCTGCAAAACTCACTGCTGCCCTGACCCACCTAACAACTCAGCACAACAAGACTAATGACCTTCGTGCCGAGAACATGTGCCTACAAGAGATGATCACTGCTGCATCAGCTGTCCAGACGTGCACTCGAGGCAGCAGAGGATGCGGCCGCATCGCAGGGACATAACAACGCTGATACCGCTATGGTGCAGATACCACAGACACCTTCACTGTGACACCTACTCACACACAAGTCAGTGACATTCCAGCCTGTATTGTCGCAAGTGTTCCTATGTCTGCCTCCACTGTTGTTGCTCAGGTAATCCCATTGGTGGTAGTCACGATTACTACTGGCACCTGTCACAAACTGAACACCATGGAAGGCCCACCAGTATGCCATAAGGCTCAGTGCCTTAACACCACAAAATTGCAGCATGCAAGAACTGCTAGCGGTATTGTGTGCCTGTTCAGCAGTAATTGGTCCTCACCAAGTCACTTAGATCCTAAGAAAGATAGTTCATTTCGTTTGTGTGGCATCTACTGACAACTGAATGCCCAGACAATCTTAGACAACTATCTGATACCACACATATAGGATTTCACCCAACAGCTCCACAGTGCTCCAGTCTTCAGTGTGACAGACTGCCTGAAAGCATACCACCAGATCCCAATGCATATGGATGACATCTCCAAGACTGCAATAATCACCCCTTTCAGACTCTACGAGTACTGCTGCATGCCGTACGGCCTAAAAAATTTTTATTTTGCCAACTACATCTGAGGAGCATGGTCATCATCTTTCAAATTTTTAATATACTCAATGAGAATGTGGTAGCAAGTCGAAACAAGGCCCCGGGAGTAGACGACATTCCATTAGAACTACTGACAGCCTTGGGAGAGCCAGTCCTGACAAAACTCTACCATCTGGTGAGCAAAATGTATGAGACAGGAGAAATCCCTCAGACTTCAAGAAGAATATAATAATTCCAATCCCAAAGAAGGCAGGTGTTGACAGACGTGAAAATTACTGACCTATCAGTTTAATAAGTCACGGCTGTAAAATACTAACATGAATTCTTTACAGACGAATGGAAAAACTGGTAGAAGCCGACCTTGGGGAAGATCAGTTTGGATTCCGTAGAAATGTTGGAACATATGAGGCAATACTGACCCTACGGCTTATCTTAGAAGCTAAACTAAGAAAAGCCAAACCTACATTTCTCGCATTTGTAGACTTAGAGAAAGCTTTTGACAATGTTGACTGGAATACTTTCTTTCAAATTCTGAAGGTGGCAGGGGTAAAATACAGGGAGCGAAAGGCTATTTACAATTTGTACAGAAACCAGGTGGCAGTTATAAGAGTCGAGGGGCATGAAAGGGAAGCAGTGGTTGGGAAAGGAATGAGACAGGTTGTAGCCTATCCTCGATGTTATTCAATCTGTATATTGAGAAAGCAGTAAAGAAAACAAAAAAAATAAATTTGGAGTAGGTATTAAAATCCATGGAGAAGAAATTAAAACTTTGAGGTTCGCCGATGACATTGTAATTGTGTCAGAGACAGCAAAGGACTTGGAAGAGCAGTTGAACGGAACAAACAGTGTCTTGAAAGGAGGATATAAGATGATCATCAAGAAAAGCAATATGAGGATAATGGAATGTAGTTGAGTTAACTCGGGTGATGCTGAGGGAATTAGATTAGGAAATGAGACACTTAAAGTAGTAAAGGAGTTTTGCTATTTGGGGAGCAAAATAACTGATGATGGTCAATGAAGAGAGGATATAAAATGTAGACTGGCAATGGCAAGGAAAGCGTTTCTGAAGAAGAGAAATTTGTTAACATCGAGTATTGATTTAAGTATCAGGAAGTCATTTCTGAAAGTATTTGTATAGAGTGTAGCCATGTATGGAAGTGAAACATGGACGATAAATAGTTTGGACAAGAAGAGAATAGAAGCTTTCGAAATGTCATGCTACAGAAGAATACTGTAGATGTATAGATCATATAACTAATGAGGAGGTATTGAATAGAATTGGGGAGAAGAGGAGTTTGTGGCACAACTTGACTAGCAGAAGGAATCGGTTGGTAGGACATATTATGAGGCATCAAGGGATCACCAATTTAGTATTCGAGGGCAGCGTGGAGGGTAAAAATCATAGAGGGAGACCAAGTGATGAATACACTAAGCAGATTCAGAAGGATGTAGGCTGCAGTACATACTGGGAGATGAAACAGTTTGCACAGGATAGAGTAGCATGGAGAGCTGCATCAAACCAGTCTCATGACTGAAGACCACAAAACAACAACATCTAACACGGCAGATGCAAGTGATACAGCCATTAACGCTGTGCTCCTTCATCAGGTGAAGGGTTTGTGCAACCACTTCATTTCTTCTCACGAAAGTTGTCTGCCTCCCAACATAAATGGTCCACTTTTTAATGAGAAATTTTTGACATTTACGAAGCAGTTGGACATTTCCATGAGGACATCAAGAGTAGGCCAGTGACTATATATACAGACCCCAAGTCGCTGGCCAATGCAGCGTGTATCCTCAAAACAGAGCTCCTCCCCCCACTCCCCCAAACTCTTCCGACACATGGACCTAATATGTCAATTCACCACTGATGTCTGTTACATATAGGGTGCAGAAAATGTCATTGCTGACTACATGTCACAAGTTGGTACGATCTCATTCTCTTGGGACTTTGACAAACTAGCAGCCCAGCAACAGATGGATGATGACATACAGCAGTTATTACACAGTGAGTTTACCTCACTCTCAATCGAGCTGCGCTGAATTCTGGGTTCTCCCCTACTGGTGCTCTGTGACATTTCCACAGGTAAGGCCTGCCCCTTAGTTCCAGCTGTCTTGTGCCATAAGATTTTTGCTACTATCCATGTCCTTGCACATCCTAGTTTTTGGGGCACCACACGCCAATAACGGACAATTTCGTATGGACAGAGTTTAGGGAAAAATTGCAAAAACTGATCCTGTGCATGCGTACCCTGCCAATGCTCAAAGGTTGGTTCCCAAGCATATCCACCACTGAACTCGTTTGACATTCCTAAAGACAGATTCTGTTATGTACCTTTCAACCTGATCATCAGCCCGATGCCCCCTTCAGATGGTTTTCGGTACATCCTGTCTATCATTGGCCATGTTAGTCAGTGGGTCGAGGCCATTCTGATCAAGGGCATAACACCCAACTCTGTCGCATGGGCCTTTATTGCTTTCTGGATCGTGCAGCTCAACTGTCTGTCTTCAGTCACAGTGATGGACCAGGAATGACAATTTGAGGCTGTTCCTTTTTCCAAGCTGTGTGACCAGTGTGGTGCAAATAAAGTATGTACAAGAGCCTACCATCCGCAGAGCAATGGGCTCATTGAGTGCTGGCACAGCACTTTAAAAGCCATGCTGATGTGCCATGACATGTCTTGGTCAGAGGATCTCTCCTGGATCCTACTTGGCATCTGTACAGACTTCAAAGAGGATTTAAAGGCCTCCCTAAGAGACTTTTGTATGGGCAACCTCTCATCCTTCTGGCACAGTTAGTTGAGCATTCTAACCCTCATGCGCCTGCCGCCAAGGGCACACATGGGCCATTGTGTCTTCGTGCACAAAGACATACATGTTTGTGATTATGTGATGTTGTGTGATGACACAGTGCGACCCGCACTGCACCCCCACCCCCCCCCCCCCCCCCCCCCCCCCCCCGCCCCCCACTCGGGCACGGGCACCTGGCACACATAAACTATTATGCCACTCAATGCAGGCTTTTGATATACTACTCCACAGCAAAAGACAAACAGTGTCTGTCTCGCATCTCAAACTAGCTTGGCAGCTCAATGACAAAGCAAACTTGGAAGACAACTTCCTGCCCAATCCCACTTCCACATGGTCCCTCACTCCCAGTGCTCCTAATGTGGTGTGCTCAGTTAAGAAAACTATTAAATTATGAGAAAGAAGTATCTGCCAGTATTTACATACAAGGAGCAAACCAACAACAGACATACATAAAAGTTTTACTTACTGAAGTTAAGTACTAGGGAGCACTTTCGCCCCACATACTTTTTTTTTATAATTTGAACATCAGTTAGATATTCTCCACATTTATTTACAACAACATTACGCTATAACTTATGTTGCTCTAGCGAATGGAGTCTGCCCCAAAGTTATTATTCAGAGTGCACAGCAAGCTGTTACAATTTGCATTTCCAATATTTTAATAAGTCCAGTTTATGTGGAAACTATGCTGACTTGTGCATATGCTTGATTCTCTCCTCAGCTTTGTCCCTTAGTATATATGGTGACTTGTTAATGACCAGTGCTTTGCTAGTATTGGCAAACAGTACTGTTCCCAACCAAATTACATTTTAATAAAAGCCATTGATGTATGAAACACTCTTGGGCACAGCACACTTTCTTGAGACTCTCTTACATCATTGTATGCTGAATTGCAGAGGTGGTTTGCAGCATGGTTAGGTTTTGTTTGGGATATTTACTCCATTTTTATTAGGTATGATTGAAATAACCTATTTTTTTATCATCCTTGTTTCTAATACATCCATTTTATTTAGTAGTATTTTTCCATCTACTCTGTCCAAAGCTATTTTTTAAGATGAGGAAAGTCTTACTTACATGTCTTTTGTCCAGTGCATCTAAGGCAACATTTGTGAATTGGGATATTGTTGATCTTGTGTTTTTCCAGGTTTGATGCCAATCTGTTCTTTACATACAAGATCTTTCTACTTAAACCAGCTGATGAGTCTATTTTTCATTATAATTTCCACTAACTTGGGTAAGAATGTAAGTAATGATATGGATCCACAAATTTCTTTCTCACATTTTTTATGAGGGAGCAGGATGTTTTCTTGTTGTAAGAAGTCTGGAAAGAAACCTGTGGTGAACAATTTGTTTGTATTGTGCACAATGTGGTCTTTTATGCTGCCTATACAAATGTAAAACTGCACACAGGCACTTCACCTTAATTTTCAAGGTATTATTTTTTGTATTATGCACAGCATTGCTCATTTCTTCCATAGTGGTGAGTGGCAGTATCATTCAGCTTGGTTTGCTGTTGAGACCAAACTTCTGTTGTTGCTGGGAAGCTATGTTGTTGAAGTAGTCATGTACAGGGTTTCAGGGAGAGCATAAGGGAACAATTGGCAGGAATGGAGGAAGGAAATACAGTAGAAGAAGAATGGGTAGCTTTGAGGGATGAAATAGTGAAGGCAGCAGAGGATCAAACAGGTAAAAAGATGAGGGCTAGTAGAAACCCTTGGGTAACAGAGGAGATACTGAATTTAATTGATGAAAGGAGAAAATACAAAAATTCAGTAAATGAAGCAGGCAAAAAGGAATACAAACGTCTCAAAAATGAGATCAACAGGAAGTGCAAAATGGCTAAGCAGGGATGGCTAGAGGACAAATGTAAGGATTTAGAGGCTTATCTCACTAGGGGTAAGATAGATACTGCCTACAGGAAAATTAAAGACACCTTTGGAGAAAAAAGAACCACTTGTATGAATATCAAGAGCTCAGATGGAAAGCCAGTTCTAGGCAAAGAAGGGAAAGCAGAAAGTTGGAAGGAGTATATAGAGGGACTATACAAGGGTGATGCACTTGAGAGCAATGTTATACAAAGAGAAGAGAATGTAGATGAAGATGAAATAAGAGATATGATACTGCGTGAAGAGTTTGACAGAGCACTGAAAGACCTGAGCCGAAACAAGGCCCCAGCAGTAGACAACATTCCATTAGAACTACTGACAGCCTTGGGAGAGCCAGTCCTAACAAAACTCTACCATCTGGTGAGCAAAATGTATGTGACAGGCAAAATACCCTCAGTCTTCAGGAAGAATATAATAATTCCAATCCCAAAGAATGCAGGCGTTGACAGATGTGAAAATTACCGAACTATCAGTTTAATAAGTCATGCCTACAAAATACTAACGCAAATTCTTTACAGATGAATGGAAAAACTGGTAGAGGCCGACCTCGGGGAAGATCAGTTTGGATTCCGTAGAAATATGGGAACACGTGAGGCAATACTGACCCTACGACTTATTTTAGAAGCTAGATTAAGAAAAGGCAAACCCACATTACTAGCATTTGTAGACTTAGAGAAAGCTTTTGACAATGTTGACTGGAATATTCTCTTTCAAATCCTGAAGGTGGCAGAGGTAAAATACAGGGAGCGAAAGGCTATTTACAATTTGTACAGAAACCAGATGGCAGTTATAAGAGTTAAGGGATATGAAATGGAAGCAGTGGTTGGGAAGGGAGTGTGACAGGGTTGTAACCTCTCCCCAATGTTATTCAATCTATATATTGAGCAAGCAGTAAAGGAAACAAAAGAAAAATTTGGAGTAGGTATTAAAATCCATGGAGAAGAAATGAAAACTTTAAGGTTCGCTGATGACATTGTAAGTGTGTCAGAGGCAGCAAAGGACTTGGAAGAGCAGTTGAACGGAATGGACAATGTCTTGAAGGGAGGATATAAGATGAACATCAACAAAAGCAAAACAAGGGTAATGGAATGTAGTCAAATTAAGTGGAGGGAATTAGATTAGGAAATGAGACACTTAAAGTAGTAAAGGAGTTTTGCTATTTGGGGAGCAAAATAACTGATGATGGTCGAAGTGGAGAGGACATAAAATGTAGACTGGCAATTGCAAGGAAAGCGTTTCTGAAGAAGAGAAATTTGTTAACTTCGAGTATAGATTTAAGTGTCAGGAAGTCGTTTCTGAAAGTATTCGTATGGAGTGTAGCCATGTAAGGAAGTGAAACATGGATGATAAACAGTTTGGACAAGAAGAGAATAGAAGCTTTCTAAATGTGGTGCTACAGAAGAATGCTGAAGATTAGATGGGTAGATCACATAACTAATGAGGAAGTATTGAATAGGATTGGGGAGAAGAGGAGTTTGTGCTACAACTTGACTAGAAGAAGGGATCAGTTGGTAGGACACGTTCTGAGGCATCAAGGGATCACCAATTTAGTATTGGAGAGCAGCGTGGAGGGTAAAAATCGTAGAGGGAGACCAAGAGATGAATACACTAAGCAGATTCAGAAGGATGTAGGCTGCAGTACGTACTGGGAGATGAAGAAGCTTGCACAGGATAGAGTAGCATGGAGAGCTGTATCAAACCAGTCTCAGGACTGAAAACCACAACAACATAGCAGCTAGTAATATTACTCTGTATATTTTTTGCATATTTATAACACTTTCAGGAATTTCTTCTGCAGTTTTTTCTGTCTGTATTGACATGTCATTAGCAAATAAAACAGAATTATAATTTGTATTTAAGAACAAATCACAGTTCTCCACTGTGAAGAGTATTTCCTTTTGCTCAATGTTATGACAGCTCTTTGCTTTCTCTCTGCCAGACTTGAGTTGCACCACTGTAAGGCACTATCCATAATTACATTTTTTTTTCATTTTATATGATAGTAAGGAGTAGTTCACACATTCAAATGCTTTGGATAAGTCACAGCTTTTTGTGGTTTGTCTAAAGTGGAACAAATTTTATTCATAAATTCATTGAGGACATAAATTGCTTTTTGGCTTTTCAGAAGCCGAATCGGTTTTCTGAAATTACATTAAATTTTTGGCAGAAAGTTTGAATTTGAATTATCATTTCAAAAATTTTAGAAAATACAGGAAGGAGGGAAATGAAGTTAATTTTCTTTACCTTCCTATGAGCCTTTGTCAGTGGTTACCATTCTGCATTGTTCAGAAAGTTTGGAAAGTGATCTTCTTCAAAAGATTAATTAATTATTTTACTTATTTGAAGCTGCTTTAATGACTTTAGCAAGTGTTCCACCCAATCCAACTTTTTTTCTTTTATAGTTTTAATTCTAGATCATTTGAGCTTAACCCTGCAGCATACAGTACTGCCAATTCAGTTTTATTTCCGTAATTAAGTTAGAACACCAAGTGCACAGCAATGGAGCTAGATATGCTCCAATGACACTATCAGGCAATAAGTTTCACTATTGTTGCATTATAAGACCCTTCATAAGAGCCGTGACTGATCTGTGAAATGGACAACTACACTGAAGTAGCACTGCATACCACACATGTCCGGTGATGTAAGTAAATGTGGCGTAATCTCTCCTGAATATTCTGAAGGTCAGAAACCATATTTTACAATAACATTTTTACTTTTACTATTGTCTAGAAGGTTCGCACAAAGAAAAGGATTGACGCCAGACGAAACTGAACGCCTTCTTCTGGAATCATCTTATGAAGAGGATTATGCTGATTTCTTTGACAGCAATGGTGAAGCAGAAATAGTCAAGGCTGAAGATTATTCCAGTGAGTCTGAGCAATTGGATGATGGTGGGAATGAAGTGAATGAATTACCAAGTGATGAGTGCCATTTTTATATTGGTAAGGACCAGGAAACATGGATAAATAATCCGTAACTGGTTCCAAGTAAAACAATGCGTAAGAATATAATGAAAGGTGTTACCTGGCCCAAAACATAATGCTACAGGAACTAAAACTGAAATTGGAAGTCTTCTCAAATTTTTTTATCCTGAGATAATTGATTGTGTTGTTACGGACACCAACAGACATATAAATAACAAGAGATTGTCTGTGAATTACACAATGGACAGAGACTGCTGAAATACTTCTGCTTATGAAATAATGGCTCTCTTAGGAGCACTGTTTCTCACTGCTGTACGAGAAGGAGGACACACAAATGTATTAGACTTGTGGGCGTCAAATGGCACAGGAATGATTATTCTCAGGCCAGCATTTAGTTACAAGTACTTTCTGTTCTTGCTCTGGTCACTGAGGTTTGATGATACTTCCATGAGAAAAGAGTGACTTGTAATTGACAAAATTGCTACCATCCATGGTCTCCACTCTGTATTTTTGAACAACTGGAGAAATAACTACAGTTCAGGAGAGTTCACAACCACAGATAAAATTCTCATTGGTTTTCATGGAAGTTGTGGTTTAGTGCAATACATGTCCAATAAGCCTTCAAGTACGGTTTGAAGTTGTATGCATTGTGTAATACTAAGACATTTTACACTTGTAACTTTGACGTATACTGTGGCAAACAGAATTCTGGACCATATCTTGTATCTAACCAGCCTATGGATATTTTGAAGATTAGTTGAACCAATCAAGGGCATTCACAGGAGATAACTATTGTAGTAGTTATCCTTTAGGACAGTATCTTTTAGAAAATGGGCTAACCTTCATAGGGAAACTGAAAGAGAACAAGAAGGCAATTCCTCCAGAATTTTTGCTTACCAGGTCATGAGAAACTGGAAACCGTCTTTTTGGATTCCAAGATGATTTCTGTCTTGTTTCATGCAAAAATGAAAAGAAAGAAGGCTGTGCATTTTCTGTCATCAATGCATAAAAAATATCTATTGGAATGTCTGTTGTAAATCTGGACTACAATGCAACCAAAGGTGGCATACATGCTGTTGATTATAAATGGTTCAAATGGCTCTGAGGACTATGGGACTTAACAGCTGAGGTCATCAGTCCCCTAGAACTTAGAACTACTTAAACCTAACTAACCTAAGGACATTACACACATCCATGCCCGAGGCAGGATTCGAACCTGCAACCGGAGCGGTCACGCAATTCCAGACTGAAGCGCCTAGAACCGCTCGGCCACACTGGCCAGATGTTAATTACATGTGTACATCCTGATCCACTCAGGGGACAACAAGAAGATGGCACTTGGCCTTGTTTTTCTGATATCTGGATATTGATGGAGTTAATTCCCAAGTGCTGTTCTTTGCAAATAATCCAGATAAAAGGTTCAGAAGAAGAACGTACCTCACAAACCTGTCCTTGGCTCTAGTAGAGAGCCAGTTGAAAGATAGGGCACAACTCTTTACTTTACCAGGGGACATCCAAGGATTTCTGTCATCCTATCGATCGATACCCATAGGTAATGAAGAGTTTGTTAGAAGGTGGAGAAGGTGCTATCTTTGTGACAGTAAAAAAAAATAAAATAAAAAATAAATAAAATAAAAAAATAAAAAAAATAGTGGGGCTTGCAACAGTTGTACAAGATTTTGTTTGCAAGCAAGACAGCCACAATATTGTGACTTGTAATGACTGCAGAGCTTCTCCACAGGAACAAAGTGTGTGATATTTGATGTGCGGCCCTGATATTTTTTTTCTTAATTGGATGTCCTGTTCTTTATTATGACTATACAGTATTTCCATTTCTCTTCACTATACATTTTTGTAAGACTTTAATAAAGTCCTATAATAACACTGAAATCTGTGCTTATAACAGCCTAACTTTAGCTCAAAACCACTTCTATGAATTCTACCATAACACTAAAAAAAATTGCCAGTTAGGTGACACAGAGTGCCACACATGTCCTTGGCATAATCATCTTCAGCACACCTGCTGCAGGGTCAAAGCTATATGTATTATTTCAGATTTTTTGCACCAGTATTCCATAACACAAATCTGTGAGCTCCCTTTAGTCAGCAGTTTCACTTCTTACTGATGTACTTTATTTCTTACACACTCCATATTTGCAACTGAAAAACTTTGAGCACTGTTTACCTTGGGGGTTTCTTCCTTTCTGATGTCTTTGCTTTCAAATAAAAAATTCTTTCAATAATGAAGAAGCTTAGTTTTTGTGTGACCACTAAGCTACCGACTGTACTTTCATTGGTTCCTCACCTGTTGTGCTTCTTGTTGCAGCTTCTACTGCATGTGTAGTTCCTACTTCATATGTAGATGCCTTTCCCATATTCACTGGTCTGAATGCTATAGACTCACATACCATCACTGATAGTGTATCATCCTGTTCCGGTAGACTTAAAATGTGTGATTTTCGTAGTAGCTAGGAGAGCCTTCTCTTCCTTTTTCATCCAACGTTGTTCATTAACTGGTAATGGGTTTGCTGCTGATGACGCTAGTAATTAAATGGTTTTCAGATCTATGTTTGTCTCTTCTTTAACTGGATTTATGGATTATAGTAGTTAACCTTTCCTCCAAACCTCTCTCCCAATCCGAAACCTCTGTCCTATCCAAAGGCCTCACCTTCAGCCCCACTCCCAGATTTAACCAAACAGCCCTCGTCAAAGATTTACTGTCCTACACCTGTACTCTCTGCTGGAAATATCACTTTGCCACGAAGAAAAATGATCCTAATCCTACTCCTAATGATCCAACTCCCCAAGACACTATCCAAATTGAACCATGCCTGGAACAGTTCCGTCCTCCGTCACAGCGGGACCCACCTCCTCTTCCTCAAAATCACCCTCTCCTATCCTTCCAGGAATTTCTGACTTCCAGCCTTGCCTCTCAATCCTTCTTAAAAAACCTTAATCCTACTCCCAACATCACCACTGCTGAAGCCCAGGCTATCCGTGATCTGAAGGCTGACCGATCCATCGTCATTCTTCCGGCGGACAAGGGTTCCACAACTGTGGTACTTGATCGTCGGGAGTATGTGGCTGAGGGACTGCGTCAGCTTTCAGACAACACTACTTACAAAGTTTGCCAAGGCAATCCCATTCCTGATGTCCAGGCGGAGCTTCAAGGAATCCTCAGAACCTTAGGCCCCCTACAAAACCTTTCACCCGACTCCATCAACCTCCTGACCCCACCAACACCCCGCACCCCTACCTTCCACCTTCTTCCCAAAATTCACAAACCCAATCATCCCGGCCGTCCCATTGTAGCTGGTTACCAAGCCCCCACCGAACGCATCTCTGCCTACGTAGATCAACACCTTCAACCCATTACATGCAGTCTCCCATCCTTCATCAAAGACACCAACCACTTTCTCAAACGCCTGGAATCCCTACCCAGTCTGTTACCCCCGGAAACCATCCTTGTAACCATTGATGCCACTTCCTTATACACAAATATTCCGCATGTCCAGGGCCTCGCTGCGATGGAGCACTTCCTTACACGCCGATCACCTGCCGCCCTACCTAAAACCTCTTTCCTCATTACCTTAGCCAGCTTCATCCTGACCCACAACTTCTTCACTTTTGAAGGCCACACATACCAACAATTAAAGGGAACAGCCATGGGTACCAGGATGGCCCCCTCGTATGCCAACCTATTCATGGGTCGCTTAGAGGAAGCCTTCCTGGTTACCCAGGCCTGCCAACCCGAAGTTTGGTACAGATTTATTGATGACATTTTCGTGATCTGGACTCACAGTGAAGAAGAACTCCAGAATTTCCTCTCCAACCTCAACTCCTTTGGTTCCATCAGATTCACCTGGTCCTACTCCAAATCCCATGCCACTTTCCTTGACATTGACCTCCACCTGTCCAATGGCCAGCTTCACACGTCCGTCCACATTAAACCCACCAACAAGCAACAGTACCTCCATTATGACAGCTGCCACCCATTCCACATCAAACGGTCCCTTCCCTACAGCCTAGGTCTTCGTGGCAAACGAATCTGCTCCAGTCCGGAATCCTTGAACCATTACACCAACAACCTGAAAACAGCTTTTGCATCCCGTAACTACCCTCCCGACCTGGTACAGAAGCAAATAACCAGAGCCACATCCTCATCTCCTCAAACCCGGAACCTTCCACAGAAGAACCCCAAAAGTGCCCCACTTGTGACAGGATACTTTCCGGGACTGGATCAGATTCTGAATGTGGCTCTCCAGCAGGGATACGACTTCCTCAAATCCTGCCCTGAAATGAGATCCATCCTTCATGAAATCCTCCCCACTCCACCAAGAGTGTCTTTCCGCCGTCCACCTAACCTTCGCAACCTCTTAGTTCATCCCTATGAAATCCCCAAACCACCCTCCCTACCCTCTGGCTCCTACCCCTGTAACCGCCCCCGGTGTAAAACCTGTCCCATGCACCCTCCCACCACCACCTATTCCAGTCCTGCAACCCGGAAGGTGTACACGATCAAAGGCAGAGCCACGTGTGAAAGCACCCACGTGATTTACCAACTGACCTGCCTACACTGTGAAGCGTTCTATGTGGGAATGACCAGCAACAAACTGTCCATTCGCATGAATGGACACAGGCAGACAGTGTTTGTTGGTAATGAGGATCACCCTGGGGCTAAACATGCCTTGGTGCACGGCCAGCACATCTTGGCACAGTGTTACACCGTCCGGGTTATCTGGATACTTCCCACTAACACCAGCCTGTCAGAACTCCGGAGATGGGAACTTGCCCTTCAGCATATCCTTTCTTCTCGCTATCCGCCAGGCCTCAATCTCTGCTAATTTCTAATTTCAATTTGCCGCCGCTCATACCTCACCTGTCTTTCAACTTCATCTTTGCCTCTGTACATCCGCCCCGACTGACATCTCTGCCCAAACTCTTTGCCTTTACAAATGTCTGCTTATGTCTGTGTATGTGTGGATGGATATGTGTGTGTGTGCGAGTGATACCTGTCCTTTTTTCCCCCTAAGGTAAGTCTTTCCGCTCCCGGGATTGGAATGACTCCTTACCCTCTCCCTTAAAACCCATATCCTTTTGTCTTTCCTTCTCCTTCCCTCTTTCCTGACGAGGCAACCATTGGTTGCGAAAGCTAGAATTTTGTGTGTATGTTTGTGTTTGTTTGTGTGTCTATCGACCTGCCAGCGCTTTTGTCTGGTAAGCTTCATCATATATATATAATGGAAGGAAACATTCCACGTGGGAAAAATTATATATAAAAACAAAGATGAGGTGACTTACCGAACAAAAGCGCTGGCAGGTCGATAGACACACAAACAAACACAAACATACACACAAAATTCAAGCTTTCGCAACAAACTGTTGCCTCATCAGGAAAGAGGGAAGGAGAGGGGAAGACGAAAGGAAGTGGGTTTTAAGGGAGAGGGTAAGGAGTCATTCCAATCCCGGGAGCGGAAATACTTACCTTAGGGGGAAAAAAGGACAGGTATACACTCGCACACACGCACATATCCATCCACACATACAGACACAAGCAGACATATTTAAAGACCAAATATGTCTGCTTGTGTCTGTATGTGTGGATGGATATGTGCGTGTGTGCGAGTGTATACCTGTCCTTTTTTCCCCCTAAGGTAAGTCTTTCCGCTCCCTGGATTGGAATGACTCCTTACCCTCTCCCTTAAAACCCACTTCCATCCGTCTTCCCCTCTCCTTCCCTCTTTCCTGATGAGGCAACAGTTTGTTGCGAAAGCTTGAATTTTGTGTGTATGTTTGTGTTTGTTTGTGTGTCTATCGACCTGCCAGCGCTTTTGTTCGGTAAGTCACCTCATCTTTGTTTTTATATATATATATATATGGTTATAATAGAGGGAAACATTCCATGTAGGAAAAATATATATCTAAAAACAAAGATGATGTGACTTACCAAATGAAAGTGCTGGCAGGTCGACAGACACACAAACATACACACAAAATTCAAGCTTTCGCAACAAACTGTTGCCTCATCAGGAAAGAGGGAAGGAGAGGGAAAGACGAAAGGATGTGGGTTTTAAGGGAGGGGGTAAGGAGTCATTCCAATCCCGGGAGCAGAAAGACTTACCTTAGGGGGAAAAAAGGACAGGTATACACTCGCACACACGCACATATCCATCCACACATACAGACACAAGCAGACAAATTTAAAGACAAAGAGTTTGGGCAGAGATGTCAGTCGAGGCAGAAGTGTAGAGGCAAAGAAGTTGTTGAAAGACAGGTGAGGTATGAGTGGCGGCAACTTGAAATTAGCGGAGATTGAGGCCTGGCGGATGACGAGAAGAGAGGATATACTGAAGGGCAAGTTCCCATCTCCGGAGTTCGGATAGGTTGGTGTTGGTGGGATGTATCCAGATAACCCGGACGGTGTAACACTGTGCCAAGATGTGCTGGCTGTGCACCAAGGCATGTTTAGCCACAGGGTGATCCTCATTACCAACAAACACTGTCTGCCTGTGTCCATTCATGCGAATGGACAGTTTGTTGCTGGTCATTCCCACATAGAATGCATCACAGTGTAGGCAGGTCAGTTGGTAAATCACGTGGGTGCTTTCACACGTGGCTCTGCCTCTGATCGTGTGCACCTTCCGGGTTACAGGACTGGAGTAGGTGGTGGTGGGAGGGTGCATGGGACAGGTTTTGCATCGGGGGCGGTTACAAGGATAGGAGCCAGAGGGTAGGGAAGGTGGTTTGGGGATTTCATAGGGATGAACTAACAGGTTACGAAGGTTAGGTGGACGGCGGAAAGACACTCTTGGCGGAGTGGGGAGGATTTCATGAAGGATGGATCTCATTTCAGGGCAGGATTTGAGGAAGTCGTATCCCTGCTGGAGAGCCACATTCAGAGTCTGGTCCAGTCCTGGAAAGTATCCTGTCACAAGTGGGGCACTTTTGTGGTTCTTCTGTGGGGGATTCTGGGTTTGAGGCGACGAGGAAGTGGCTCTGGTTATTTGCTTTTGTGCCAGGTCGGGAGGGTAGTTGCGGGATGCGAAAGCTGTTTTCAGGTTGTTGGTGTAATGATTCAGGGATTCCGGACTGGAGCAGATTCATTTGCCACGAAGACCTAGGCTGTAGGGAAGGGACCGTTTGATGTGGAATGGGTGGCAGCTGTCATAATGGAGGTACTGTTGCTTGTTGGTGGGTTTGATGTGGACGGACGTGTGAAGTTGGCCATTGGACAGGTGGAGGTCAACGTCAAGGAAAGTGGCATGGGATTTGGAGTAGGACCAGGTGAAACTGATGGAACCAAAGGAGTTGAGGTTGGAGAGGAAATTCTGGAGTTCTTCTTCACTGTGAGTCCAGATCATGAAGATGTCATCAATAAATCTGTACCAAAGTCTGCCAACCCAAAGTTTGGTACAGATTTATTGATGACATCTTCATGATCTGGACTCACAGTGAAGAAGAACTCCAGAATTTCCTCTCCAACCTTAACTCCTTTGGTTCCATCAGTTTCACCTGGTCCTACTCCAAATCCCATGCCACTTTCCTTGATGTTGACCTCCACCTGTCCAACGGCCAACTTCACACGTCCGTCCACATCAAACCCACCAACAAGCAACAGTACCTCCATTATGACAGCTGCCACCCATTCCACATCAAACGGTCCCTTCCCTACAGCCTAGGTCTTCGTGGCAAACGAATCTGCTCCAGTCCGGAATCCCTGAATCATTACACCAACAACCTGAAAACAGCTTTCGCATCCCGCAACTACCCTCCCGACCTGGTACAAAAGCAAATAACCAGAGCCACTTCCTTGTCCCCTCAAACCCAGAATCCCCCACAGAAGAACCACAAAAGTGCCCCACTTGTGACAGGATACTTTCCAGGACTGGACCAGACTCTGAATGTGGCTCTCCAGCAGGGATACGACTTCCTCAAATCCTGCCCTGAAATGAGATCCATCCTTCATGAAATCCTCCCCACTCCGCCAAGAGTGTCTTT
Source organism: Schistocerca piceifrons (assembly GCF_021461385.2). Taxonomy (NCBI): domain Eukaryota; kingdom Metazoa; phylum Arthropoda; class Insecta; order Orthoptera; family Acrididae; genus Schistocerca; species Schistocerca piceifrons. The sequence goes on along the minus strand of NC_060141.1, from coordinate 402,117,683 downwards.
CCGCCATCCACCTAACCTTCGTAACCTGTTAGTTCATCCCTATGAAATCCCCAAACCACCTTCCCTACCCTCTGGCTCCTATCCTTGTAACTGCCCCCGATGCAAAACCTGTCCCATGCACCCTCCCACCACCACCTACTCCAGTCCTGTAACCCGGAAGGTGCACACGATCAGAGGCAGAGCCACGTGTGAAAGCACCCACGTGATTTACCAACTGACCTGCCTACACTGTGATGCATTCTATGTGGGAATGACCAGCAACAAACTGTCCATTCGCATGAATGGACACAGGCAGACAGTGTTTGTTGGTAATGAGGATCACCCTGTGGCTAAACATGCCTTGGTGCACAGCCAGCACATCTTGGCACAGTGTTACACCGTCCGGGTTATCTGGATACTTCCCACCAACACCAACCTATCCGAACTCCGGAGATGGGAACTTGCCCTTCAGTATATCCTCTCTTCTCGTCATCCGCCAGGCCTCAATCTCCGCTAATTTCAAGTTGCCGCCACTCATACCTCACCTGTCTTTCAACAACTTCTTTGCCTCTACACTTCTGCCTCGACTGACATCTCTGCCCAAACTCTTTGTCTTTAAATATGTCTGCTTGTGTCTGTATGTGTGGATGGATATGTGCATGTGTGCGAGTGTATACCTGTCCTTTTTTCCCCCTAAGGTAAGTCTTTCCGCTCCCGGGATTGGAATGACTCCTTACCCTCTCCCTTAAAACCCACTTCCTTTCGTCTTCCCCTCTCCTTCCCTCTTTCCTGATGAGGCAACAGTTTGTTGCGAAAGCTTGAATTTTGTGTGTATGTTTGTGTTTGTTTGTGTGTCTATCGACCTGCCAGCGCTTTTGTTCGGTAAGTCACCTCATCTTTGTTTTTATATATAATTTTTCCCACGTGGAATGTTTCCTTCCATTATATATATATATATATATATATATATATATATATATATATATATATATATATATATATATAAAAAAAATCCATCAGATTATGGTGGTGGTGGTTAGTGTTTAACGTCCCGTCGACAACGAGGTCATTAGAGACGGAGCGCAAGCTCAGGTTAGGGAAGGATTGGGAAGGAAATCGGCCGTTCCCTTTCAAAGGAACCATCCCAGCATTTGCCTGAAACGATTTAGGGAAATCATGGAAAACCTAAATTAGGATGGCCGGAGACGGGATTGAACCGTCGTCCTCCCGAATGCGAGTCCAGTGTGCTAACCACTGCGCCACCTCACTCGGTATCAGATTATGCCCATGTGGAATGTTGCCATGAGAAAGTTCACTTATGGGTTCCCTCACAGGCTGTATCTTTTAGTGGTCTTATTGTAAGTTTGCTTTTATTTTGGTGTATCATCATTTGCAGTTCCCTCTACTATTCATTTGTATCCTGGACTGAGATTTTTTGTGATTCAAATCCCTTTCATTGTGGCATCTTTATTTTGTATAATAGCAGAAATTCCTCTACTGTGGCTCTCAAGTGTACAATAATCTCTCCGATCTAATTCATACTTTTTGTCAATCTGATTTATTTATTGGCACTGTTGTTTGTAGGTTCTTATAATTCTCTTTTTTTGTGAAATTCCCTGTCTGTTATAATACACACTTAAGTGTTTGAGGTTTCAAGTTTATGGCATAAGGAGAAGTATTTCAGATAACAGGCTTTTTGTCTGGTCTAATAAAAGTGTTATTTTCTCATGGATACTACTATCATTAAATATTATTAGGCTTTCTGCTATTGTTTCAACCATTTCAACATTCCTTTGCACTGACACCACATTGCAATGTAATACATTTAAAATATACTGCTCAGTGGTGACAACACATTAGAAGGTCCAGAAAGGTCATTTCTGTGCATGTCGATATTCATTTGTCATTTATCACTTCATTGTTACTTCAGAGTCATTCCTAAGATATTTTAATGTTAGTATGCCTTGTTTACTGCCCCTGGTTTGGTTTAAATACATTGACAGCATTTACCCCAAATGGTTTCATGGTGAGGCAGACCTGTTAAAATTCTTGGAATCTCTCCATACATTCTCCCAATTAAATGTAATGTGAACCTATTCCACATCCCATGCTTCTTCCCTTGATGTTGACCTCATCCTCTCTGAGGGTCAGCTACACACTTCTGTTCACATTAAACCTCCTAACAGTCAACAGCATTTACATTTTGACAGTTGCCATCCTTTCCATGTCAGACATTCCCTCCCACATGCCTTGGCATTCAAGGCAAATTTATTTGGTAAGATCAAGACTATTTATAGCAGTACACCACCTTTCTCACCTCAGACTTCACAGGGCATAAATAACCCACCAGCATACTTCCAAAGTGGGTTCCCTGGGCCATCACATCCAATCCTAGCACTGCTGATTCCTCCAAAGAAGAACTTAGTACACTTCTTGTCATTCAGTATTATCCCGTTCTTGAACACATTAATCAGCTGCTTCAACAAGGCTATGACTTCCTAAAATCATACCCTGAAATGAAGTCCATTCTGTCCAACATTTTGGCCATCACACCATAATAGCTGTTCATTGCCCTCCCAATCTCTGTGATATTCTTGTCAGGTCTTATGCTCCTTCTGCACTTATTTCCCTACCCCATGACATGGGTATAGGCAAAGGGTGCATTGTGGCAGCCCACAATATCCTGTTGCAGAGCAAGCTTCACAATGCGACAGTGATTTCAATGCCCTTTTCGCCACACATGCCATCTGGATTCTTCCCCCAGATGTCAGTTTCTCAAAATTCTGCAAGTGGGAACTAGTGTTACATGTCCTTGCTTCTCACCACCCTCCTGCCCTTCATTTATGTCAATTTTTTGGCCTCACCATTTCTTCTCAGTAACTACTCCTTTCTTCACTCCCTTTTAGTTTTCTATATTCTATATCTTTTTTCTGATCTGTCTGCATCCCCCCCCCCCCCCTCCCGCCCAACCAATGCATGTAGCTTTCTGCTCTTATTAACTCATGCATGATGTTTTGTCAGTTATCTGTCTAGTGTATTACCGTAGCTTCTCTTCCACCTTAAGTTCTCAGGTTTTCAAATCTCATATAATCAGTCTTTGTTTCTCATCCCATCCGATAAGTCTCCTCTATCCCGGGCAACTTTTCTGAACTCTCTCCATTTCCTAAACCAATGCTTTTCCTTAACCCGTTGCCCCTCCACTTCAGCCCTTCTGCAGCAGGAGCCATTGGCTCCAAAAGCTTGCAGAATCCAGTATTTTTACATGTGTATTCTCCTGCCACCACTTGGTAAGTAGATTTTTTTTTCCTATCCGATTATATTATATTTTAAAAAATTAATTTTTTTCATTGCTATATTACCTGTGTTGCCACCATTCCTTTTTATGCAATACTCTGTTATTCTTTGTTGTCATGTATCTTGTTCAGTCTGTTGTCTTTTTCTGATTTTATGTGACAGTTTGCTCATTTATTTATCCATACCACCTGTATTAACCAACATTTTGCCCCTAAATTTTTTCTAGACTTCACTCACAATTCATTACACTACAGAGCCTTCTCGCAATTATCTTTTGATGATTTATTTGCAGATTTGATAGCAATTTTCTTCCCCACTCTCCACATATCTTCCCACCAAACATACATCCGCCTTAATTGACCAACACCTGCAACCTATTGCACAAAGACTTCCCTCCTTTACTAAAGATACCAAGAATTTCCCAGATCATCCAAAATCTGTGCATGTCCCACTCTCAACACACACATTGCTTGCCACCACTGATGCCACCTCCCTCTATACAAATGCCTCACGTAAATGGTCTGTCAGCTGCTTAGCATTTCCTCAATTTGCACCCAACTAATTCCAAATTTATGATGTTATTCCTGCTCACCTTAATCAACTTTGTACTTACCAATGACTACTTAACCTTTGAGGGGCAGATATACAAACAGATCATGGGTACGGCCATGGGAACCAGGATGGCTTCTTCCTACACCAACCTTTCCATGTGTTGCTTGGGGGGGGGGGGGGGGGCTTTCCTGAGATCCAAAAGTCTTCAGACCCTGTTTTGGTTTACATACATTGATGACATCTTTACCGTATGGACTTACGGTGAGGCTGACCTGCTAAAATTCCTGGAATCTCTGAATACCTTCTCCGAATTACATTTCCTATCCCACTTTCTTTGATGTTGATCTCGTCCTCATCGAAAGCCAGCAACACATCACTTCTGTCCACATTAAACCTACCAACAAACAACAGTACTTACATTTTGACAGCTGCCATCCTTTCCATGTCAAACATTCCCTCCCATATAGCCTTGGCATTTGAGGCAAATTTATTTGTCCAGATCCAGACTCTTCACAGAAGTGCACTACCATTCTCACCTCAGCCTTCGGTAGACATAATTATGCCCCCAGCCTAGTTCAAAAGCAGATTTCCCATGCCATTACACCCAGTTCTAGTACTGCTGATTCCTCTAAAAAACTACTAGGAGTACACATTTTGTCATTCAATATTATCCTGGTATTGAACATATTAATCAGCTGCTTCAACAAGGCTATGACTTCCTAAAATCATGCCCTGAAATGAGGTCCATTCTGTCCAATATTTTGCCCATCATACCTAGAATAACTTTTTGTTGCTCTCCCAGTCTCCACAATATCCTTGTCATAACGTATGCTGCTTCTGCACTCATTCCTCTACATCATGGCTTCTACCTCTGTGACCATCCCTGTGGTGTCACCGCCAGACACCACACTTGCTAGGTGGTAGCTTTAAATCGGCCGCAGTCCATTAGTACATGTCGGACCCGCGTGTCGCCACTGTCAGGGATCACAGACCAAGCGCCACCACAAGGCAGGTCTCGAGAGACTGACTAGCACTCGCCCCAGTTGTACGGCTGACTTTGCTAGTGACTACATGGACGAAGCATTGCTCATTAGCCAAGCCAATAGTTAGAATAGCCTTCAGCTAAGTCAATGGCTACGACCTAGCAAGGCGCCATTAGTAACATTGCATGTATCTAAAGAGTCTCACTTGTATCACCACAATCTCCACATGTACCAAAAGGATGTATTAAAGTTAAGTATTCCAGAAGCTCCATACTTTTCTTTATAGCATTCATAACGTATCCTGTTTCAGACCTCACGCACCCTGCTTTAACTTCGCGCGTGCCTTTCGGTTTCCTCGCATTGTGTCTAGGCTGTCTTGTCTAGACACAACAATCCCCACTCTAAGACTTGCCCTATGAACCCTCCTACCATCGTCTATACACCCTTGTAACTGGCAAATCATATACTATCAAAAGAAGAGCACCTGTGAAATGTAACAGTGTGTCTCAGCTGTTATGTAAACAGTTGTATGGCCTTTTACATTGGCATGACTACCACCAAGTTATCAGCTAGGATGCATGGACACAGGCAGAGGGTGTATATTGGCAACACACAATATCCTGTTGCAGAGCATGCTTTACGACATGACAGTGACTTCAGTGCTTGTTTCACCATGCATGCCATCTGGATTCTTCCCCCAGATGCCAATTCCTCAGAATCCTGCAGGTTGGAACTGGTGTTACATGTCATTGCTGCTCGCCACTCACCTGGCCTTAATTTATGTCAGTTTCTTTGGTCTCAGCATTTCTTCTCAGTAACTATTCCTTCCTCCACTCCCTTTTAGTTTTCTAAATCTTTTATTTTCTGACCTGCCTAAACCCCCCACCTCTACCACATACAATGCATTCAGCTTTCTGCTCTTATTAACTCGTGCATGATGTTTTGTCAGTAATCTCTGTCTTGCATATTATCCTGTCTTCCAACTTTAAGCTGTCAATTTTTCAAATCTCATCCATTGCAATGTTTATCCAAGTGCATTAAATGTTTTTAAGTGCCAAAGTTTGTTTTATAAGCTCAAATCAATCATTTTGATTTTTCCAACTGACATAAACAAGGAAGACTAACAACATTAGAGAATGACATATTAAGGGTGGAAGTTGCAGAAAATTCACATTAGACAATTGAGGAACTGTCAAACACTTTTAATCAACCTTGGTCGACCATCCAAGAACATCTGTAGCAGATTGGTAAAGACGAACAAAGGTGACCAATCCATCACATGCAACTTATTGCTTCAGAGGCACAATAGACAAGGCTTTATTTTTATTCCTTGATCACTGGAGATGACAAATGAGTCTCCCTGTGATAATCCAAGCTGCATAATGCAGTAGGTCTCTCGAAATAAATCCCAAGTACAGAAAAGCCAGGTTTACACTCCAGAAGGCACTTTTGTGCATTTGATGGAGCATTTGTGGGGTCATTCATTTTAAAGTTCTGATACTTGGACAAACTGTGAATGCAGAACTTTACTGTGAACAACTGGATTGAGTAAATCAATCTTTAACTGATAAGTGCCCAGCAGTTATCAATGAAGAAAAAGTATTATTCTTTAACATGATAATGCAAGAATGCAATGAGTAAGTGGAACTCTGGAAAAAAAATAATGAATTGGAGTGAAAATAATTGCCTCACTGTACTTGCCCAATACTGCACCAGCAGATTTCCATTTATTATGCTCAATCCCAAAGAAAGCAGGCGTTGACAGATGTGAAAATTACCGAACTATCAGTTTAATAAGTCACAGCTGCAAAATACTAACGTGAATTCTTTACAGACGAATGGAAAAACTGGTAGAAGCCGACCTCGGGGAAGATCAGTTTGGATTTTGTAGAAATATGGGAACATGTGAGGCAATACTGACCCTACGACTTATTTTAGAAGCTGGGTTAAGAAAAGGCAAACCTACATTACTAGCATTTGTAGACTTAGAGAAAGCTTTTGACAATGTTGACTGGAATAGTCACTTTCAAATTCTGAAGGTGGCAGGGGTAAAATACAGGGAGCAAAAAGCTATTTACAATTTGTACAGAAACCAGGTGGCAGTTATAAGAGTCGAGGGGCATGAAAGGGAAGCAGTGGTTGGGAAGTGAGTGAGACAGGGTTGTAGCCTCTCCTCGATGTTGTTCAATCTGTATATTGAGCAAGCAGTAAAGAAAACAAAAGAAAAATTTGGAGTAGGTATTAAAATCCATGGAGAAGAAATAAAAACTTTAAGGTTTGCCGATGACATTGTAATTCTGTCAGAGACAGCTAAGGACTTGGAAGAGCAGTTAAATGGATTGGACAGTGCCTTGAAAGGAGGATATCAGATGAACATCATGAAAAGCTAAACGAGGCTAATGGAATGTAGCCGAATTAAGTCAGGTGGTGCTGAGGGAATTAGATTAGGAAATGAGACACTTAAAGTAGTAAAGGAGTTTTGCTATTTGGGGAGCAAAATAACTGATGATGGTTGAAGTAGAGAGGATATAAAATGTAGACTGGCAATGGCAAGGAAAGCGTTTCTGAAGAAGAGAAATTTGTTAGCATCGAGTATAGATTTAAGTGTCAGGAAGTCGTTTCTGAAAGTATTTGTATGGAGTGTAGCGATGTATGGAAGTGAAACACGGACAATAAATAGTTTGGACAAGAAGAGAATAGAAGCTTTTGAAATGTGGTGCTACAGAAGAATGCTGATGATTAGATGGGTAGATCACATAACTAACAAGGAAGTGCTGAATAGGATTGGGGAGAAGAGGTGTTTGTGGCACAAATTGACTAGAAGAAGGGATCGGTTAGTAGGACATGTTCTGAGGAATTGAGGGATCACCAATTTAGTATTGGAGGGCAGCGTGGAGGATAAAAATCGCAGAGGGAGACCAAGAGATGAATACACTAAGCAGATCCAGAAGGATGTAGGCTGCAGTACGTGCTGGGAGATGAAGAAGCTTGCACAGGACAGAGTAGCATGGAGAGCTGCATCAAACCAGTCACAAGACTGAAGACCACAACAACAACAACATGATCACTGCAACAATTTCTAAGTGATAAATTCAACAAGGAGAATGATGTCCAAAATGTCATCTCCAGATATTTTGCTCAAAAACTAATTTATTTTTAACATCCAGCATCAAAAATTCCCACACTAGATCGCAAAAGATTGTTGATAATGAGGCTGATTACATCACTGATTAAAAAAATTATTTAACAGTTTATAGGTTTGAATTTAACGTAAGTAAACAAAATTACTTTCCAATCTCTCTAATATTTACCTGATGCAGTAACAGTAAAATTTCTCCATTCGAAAGGCATATTTATTGGTTCAAACATTTACAGGCAATGCTAGTAAATGCACTTGTGTACTGAATGTTAACATGAAGAAATATACACAAATCCATAAACTGTGGCTCTGCATGAATGCTCTAATGTAGACAGTTCCAGCAGGTGATTCCTTTACCTATAATGAAGTACTATCTGAAAAATGTTGCCCCAATAAACAGTCAGATTCTGATGAGATTTCAAATTAGTGCAAAGTCTGAAAACTTGCTTTAAATGTACAGAAGTGTAAAACTGTGCAGTTCGGAAAATTCAGAAAAATTGTAGCCTATGACTGAAACATCAGTGGGTCACAACTGGAATAAACTGACTTATGAAATACCTGGATATACCCAGTTGCAGGTATATAAAATGGAACGATTAAATAGGCTCAGTCATAGATAAAGCAGGTGGTAGACTTTGGTTCATTGGGACATTGGCAGGATATATGGCAAATGCTGCCAGTTCACAAAGGATACTGCTCACAAAATGCATGTGCATCATTTTTCAGAATATTGCTAAAATGTGTGGGAGATATACCAGAAAAAGACTAATAGCAAATATTGAACACATTAAGGAAAAAGGCAGCACAGACAGTCACAAGTTTGTTTGACTCACAGGGGAGCATATTTGCTCTATCCTTTATATTTGTGCCTTCAGATTTGTGCTGTTCTGGTTGTATCAATATTTCCACATATTCATAAGAAGTATTGCACATGCCTTGCTGGTTTCTATGAGATAGTTTACCATTCTCTTCAATCAGATAACTTTTTGCTACCACAACATGATCACCATATTTGTGTTGGTTGATTTTTTGCCAACCTAGAACATTTACGCCCATTGCTGATCTTAGTTCCGTGAAGGTATTGTGTGCTGTAACAATAAATGCCAATTGTGTTGATCCATGTGTGTTGTTGCACATAGTGATTGTTAATTTTATTTACAAAACTGAGTGAAGAGGCTATATCTGCTAAATCTAGTGATTCTCCATCAACTTTTGTGTCACTCTTTTGACACATTAATCCATTACATTAAGCTGGCTGCTCTGGAAAAAGCAGGCTGGACTTGTCTCAGCAGCCAAGGTGCTATGAGCTGATCACAAGCTTCCACTCCCAGCATCCTCCACTCAGGGGCTAAATGAAATTTGCAATCACTACACATTTGTTTGCATTTAATCCCTTATCATGAAACCTCAAGTTATCTCAGTTTTGATGTTTTGACAAGTACTTAAAATCCTGAGTATACTAGAGCAAATTAAGAACAGACCTTCAAAAAAATAAAACCCTGCTTATATCCATTTCTGCACTGGTAGTTAGGTATTTAGCCACTAGAGAGCATCTGGTTCTACAGTTTTAGCCTGGCTGTCATGATTTGGTTGAATTGGTTGCTGTTAGATACCATCATTACTGTGTGCATCTTTGGATACTCAACAACAAAACATGCGGTTTCAGCCACTCTCTTGTATAGTTGTTTAGACAATGCCTTCAAAAAAGGATGGCTATTGTGCACCTGCATTCGACATTGCATTTAGTGGCTCAGAAAATAACAAAAAATGTGATGTTACTTCATTAGAGACAGAAAGTGACAACAGTTTTCCGATGAGTGACAAGTGCTTGCCAGTGATATGAGACAAATACATCTGCTGTGCTCCAGCCAGCTCCCCAAGATTTAGGCTCACAGAAACCATTGTTTAATATATGATTAGACTTCATAGCTACATAGAAGCTAAAAAAAATGACTTCAAGTTTCAGGATATTTTAGTTAAAGTCCAGTGCACAAGTATACTTGGGATTTTATCATTGTTGATCTCCAAAGTTTCGTAACTCACTACTTTGAGCATTAAAAGCTATCTTTATATGTTTGTGTCTAATGCTATTCATTATAGGATGTTTTTCATTAATAAAAAAATTATTTTTTTGAACATAATTCACAAAAATCATTATGTTAAGGAGTTAAACCTCACAAGTCATAAATCTGCACTTACTTGCTATTTTTAGAGTTCACATTATGCCCACAGTGATGGGTGTGTGCATTTGGATGTCTGCATAGCCCAGGAGAGTGGATTTGGGTGTCCGCATGGTTGTATCTATGAAGATGTATACTTTGGCCAGAGAAAGAGCAAGAGCTCAAAAGCTAGTGTAAATACTATTTTCTGTTGCATGTTTCTTTGCATGCCATATCAGTCAGCTATAAATGAGTGAAAAAATATCTTGTTGGAAATTGTTTACAATATTTGCTTGTCTTTTTCAAATCCTGGGTATGAATTCTATCTATAACGCACACTGCAGCACTGCATCCATGTGGTGAAACTCAGTGAGTGGCACCCATTATCTATAATTGCTATCCATATGGTACAGCCTCACTAGCTTTCATCACATGAGCACTTAGCAAATGCAACTTACAGGCTCCTGGCCCCACCACATAGCTAAGGGAATATGGCTGTTAGTTATATTATAGCGCAGTGCAAGGCCTATGGAAGAGCATCAAGCCTGCACCACACTGTAACTTTGCACATTTAATAGCTGCATGACTGTCCAAGAAGTGCTAGTGACTGTGTCATTAGGGGAAGTATTGCTGATCATCTTCAAAAACTTTCAATAAGTTGTGCAAAATTTATTTGCCCTCTCTTTTGCACACTGCAGTCAAATGGACCCCTTGCAGTTAGGGCATGAGCTTCCAGTGTTATAACATACACTGATGAGCCAAAACATTATAATCATTATCCACTCTGACAGTGAATGACACCTGGTGGTATTTTAGGCATGTGACGTTGCAAGAAAAGGATATAAAAGCAGCAGAGATGAATGAGTAATGATTCTACCAGTGATACCTGCCACAGATTGGGAAAGCTATGACAGAAGCAACTTTCACACAGAGCAGATTGTTATAGCAAATTGCCTGGGAATAAGCATTTAGGAAATGACAAATGTGATTAACAGTACTATGAAAAGAGCAGTTGCTACTCACCATATAGCAGAGGGTAGTTGCTACTGACCATATAGCAGAGATGCTGAGTTACAGATAGGCACAACAAAAAGACTCACAAAATAAGCTTTAGGCCAGCAAGGTCATGTTAAAAATAGACAACAGGCACGCGCACACACACACACACACACACACACACACACACACACACACACACACACACACATATGCAACTCACGCGTATGACTGCAGTCTCTTGCAGCTGAAGTCACACTGCCAGAGACTGCAGTCAGGTGTGTAGTTGTGTCTGCACATGTCAGCATCTCCACTATATGGTGAGTAGCAACTATCATTTTCATAATATGATTATATTCCATCCTGGATTTTCCATTCTTCAACTGTGATTAACTGTTTACATGCTATTGTGATAAGCATCTAAGGAACTGTGTTGCTGGACAGTGAAACCATCAGCAGGTGACGAAGTGGTTGACATACAGACTGTGCAGGTAGCAGGCTTTCCCTTACGATGACAAAGTGCAATGCTGGTGGAGGCGCAAATGTTTCAGAACATACCACTCAGTGAGCATTGTTGGATATGTTGCCCCAGTGGCATCATTAAATATGACACACAGTGGGCACAGGACAATCAAGATTGAACTGAGAATGAATGCAAGCATGTCACATGGTCGGGTGTATTATGTTTCTTGCACCACCAGGTTGATGGTTCCGTCCAAATATGTCAGACAGGCAATGGCTGCTTTATAACATACACTGCATCATGGCCACAGGCTGGTGGAGGTAGCCTTATGCTGTCAGGGACATTCACCTGGGCTACCGTGGGGCACATGACAGGAATCGAAGGCACCATGACTGTTGCGGACTACATGTACATCATTGCAGACCACTTGCATCCCTTCATGGTTGATTTCTGCCCTGACAATGATGACATCTTCCAGCAAGTATTCCATGCCACACCGCCAGAATGATGCCACAATGATTTGAGAGGCTTGACAGTGCACTCATATGAGCAAACAAATTTGCATGGTCTGAACCCTATAGAACTCATATTGAGAGCTACTTCTGCACCCACAAACCAATGTCCTATAATTTACTGGAATTGCATGACTTGTGCATAGTCACCTGGTGCCATTTACCTGCAGAAAATTACCAAGGACATCTAGAATCCATGTCATGCACAGTTGTTGCTGTATTACGTTCCAAAGGAGGACCAACATAGTATTAAGCAAGTGGTGATTATGCTTTGGCTTAATAGTGTATGTTAGAGAGGTAACTGAAGAGAAAGAAATAATTTTAAAACTGGCCAAGAATATTACTATGTATTGAGAAATGAAGAGGTTCTTTTATATTGTAAGAAAGGAAGAGGTTCATTAAGATTGTAAGGAAATAAGTAACTGTATTATGGATGATAAAATATGAAGTGTGAATATCCTGTAAGTTGCAAATGCTTGGTTTTGAGAAATATATACTGAGAAATTTCAGACAACCTTCCAGCCACGTCAAATGGTTTCAAATCCACAAGCTTTCGGCCACGTACTCCACGGCCAATGTCAAGTGGTGACTATCATATTGTCGCTGCTGTCATCCTTGTACAACAGCCCTACCATCTGTGGTGTCACTGATGAGCATTCCAGTGCCATATAGAAAGATTAGCCAGGAGACATAAAATCCATTCAATCTTCAGCCTCAATCAAAAATTCAACTACCCATTAGGACAGTGAAAGATGATGCAGACCTCACAACATGAGGTATATACAAAATACCATGTGGTTGTAGTTTTACATTGGACAGACTGCACATATTGTTGAACAGCACTGTACAGTACATGAAAGGTGTTTCCACTCATGGTGTTCTGAGAAATTAGTGATAGCAGAAGATGCTCTGGAAAACAAATATTGAACTGCTTTTGACAAAACATTTATTATATAGACAAATGGTTTTTGAGGCAGCATCATAAAACTAATGGTCAAGATAAAAATTTCTGCAAAAACCATGAATAAAGACGATGATTTGCAGTTAAGCACAGCTTGGCACCCAGCCTTTGTAAGTTTGAAGTGGGCACAGCGGTCTTGCAAACAAAACATAACCTTATATGGCATTAGACTGGGAAACAGTGATGTCATAGGTAGTAACACCACTATATAAGGACAGCAGCAGAAACCAATCAACAGTCACCACTTGAGAATGGCAAAGGTGTACTTGGTCAAAAGCTCATGGATTTTAAACGATTTTACATAGCTGGAAGCCTAAACGAATACTGTCATTTTGAAAGTTGTTTGGCTGAAACTATATTATAATTTTGTTTCATCTGACTAAAAATGAAGTACAATAATTATCTATGTTTGTTTGCATTTTAGAACAAGTTGATTTGAAATGACAATGTAAAGGTACACAAAAAAACTGATAAAAATCCTTGAAGTAATGTTGTGATGTACAACCAACGTAAGAAGTCATTGGGAGTGGGGACAATAGGTGATTGTCTTCCCCAGTAAATTGTATAACAAGTCATAATGGAAAAGAAAGGACTAACATAAAAAAGTTTCAAAACAGCATGCAATTAAAATGAGAACTTGGCTAAAAGAAAACAGAGTGTAAATAGTCTGAAACTTTATTTTATTTGTATTTGCACAACTGGTACCTGCAAAATCTATTCTTTTTCCCATTCCTAAGAAGTCATCACATATATATGTGAGACATGAGCCATAATTCAACAACAAACTGACTCTAATCATATGGGACAACTGCTTTACACATCTGCTCATAGATCCTTCTTAAAGATTGAAGGACTTGCATTCTTTCATAGTCACATTAGATGGCCAATTGCTCACTTAATAATTTAATACTTAATTTTTACCTTATATTGTTTTTGCTACTGACAAATGCCACAGAACTATAGACTTATGGATTGTGGGAAAGCAAATAGGATGTATCAAAAATGTGATGTAATTCATTTCTTACCAATGATGAGTCCTATTTTTGTGTTGTGATCCTTCCATGCACATGACATCAGCGTACCTGTAGTGTCATTAAGAACTGCAGCAATGTTAATCTTCACATCCTATACATAAAAAGAATGTCTAAGTACATTACAAATATCTTGTCATTCTTATACTCAGTGATGCAAGTTAAAAGAGTTATTGGTCTTCCCAACATTCCACTCAAATATTCTGGAACTTAGGACAAAGCAATTGAAACTGAGTATGGAAAACAGCATCAGCAAAGAAAAAGTAGACTCTACATGTAAAACAAAGAAATGGCTTCTCTAAGTTTCATTCTGAGGCTGACAGATTTTCTTCATGTTATATAGAGTTAGCATTTACATTTTTGAACAATACTAACACTGTAATCAAAAAGATAGGTCAAAAAGGTATGGTACTCTTTATCATTTCTTTGTGCATGAAGGGATTTTGGTTTGTATGTTATAAAGTTTACATAATCTCCAACACCACGATTCAATTTAATTATGGACCAATATCATGAGAGGCACACTGAAAGTATCAACATTTTCTTAGCAATTGCTTCATGTAAAATTTTAACTATTATTATCTTCCACCAAGACAAGCATCACATCAAGCAGTGCTGTAACAACATTTTTTTTTTTACTGCCATCTTTAGATCTATTGTCTATCTTTATGTAATATGTCATGTTTACAAGATCTTTACAACTTGTTACAGGATATAATAATAACAAAGTTATGATTCAGGATTGGGTCAATAGTAATAGTAGCAATAAACTGATAGTAATGGAATAATGATCATTCTGAAACAGTATCAAAAATATTATTTATTAGGAATAACATCAATATACAGTGTCAGTTCAATGAGCAGTTTGATGCAACTCTCCTCACTAGTTGATCCTATGCAAGCCTCTTCACCTCTACGATTTCTCCATCCCCTCCACCTCCCCACACACATGCCAACACTGCCAAAATGAAGATTTCTCTACGACCCAGGATCTGTACTGTCAGCTGATCTCTTCTATTGGTCAGGTTTTGCCATACATTTCTTTCTACCCAACTTGATTCAGTATTTTTTTACTGGTTATTCTATCCACGCACCTAATCTTCAAACATCATTCAGTAGCACCACATTGTATTCCCCTAACCTCTTCTTGTATGAACTGTAATACAGTGTCACTTCAGTATAAGGCTAAACACATAAATGCCTTTGGAAAAGGCTTCCCAAGATTGAGTTTATGTTCTTAATTAACAAATCTCTCTTTTTAAGAAATATGTTTCTTGCACTGCCATCTGCAGTTTGTATCCTCTCTACTTATGCGATCTTTAGTTATTTTGCTACGCAAATAGCAAAACTTATATATTACTTTTAGGGCCGGTCATGTAATTGTTGCTGACTGCAGATAAAGTTTGATCCTAGTTCAGAAAATGAATCCAGCTCACAAATTAAATATGTTGTATAACACAGATCACCTGACAATGTTCACTGATGATATGAATTAACATGAGGCATGCTTGGTAACACCACAAAAGACAGCTAGCAACAAGATTGTCACTCTTCAACCTCAGATGTTCCTGCACATCAGTGACTCACACTATTTATTATTGAAGGTCTTATGCTGTAAACATGCAGAAAAATAAGCAGAAAGGAACTTCTCAGACTTCAAGAAACTTCTCTATAATCGAAAAACTTCAAAATAGTCAGATATGTGTAAAGTAAATGGCAAGAAACAATATAATTTGCAGCACTTAAGGCTCTGTAACATAGGAGGCATCCACAACATAGGCCCAGAATGCTAGGAAAACAGCATATGGTGTATTCAAGTGGTGTAGTTTCAAAAGATAGTGTTGACATAGATATCCTTATAACAAATATTATAAAGAATACATCATTCAGCAGATGATAATTCTCAGCCATGTGGCATTGTCCATTAAGTGCCATGGCTGATCTGAAAGCAAATACAAATGGTAGACAACAGTGGTGTTACATCATAGTTTCAGAAGTATATTAAGCATGATAAAAGCACACATATTACAGGTCAAAGGTCTTAATGGCCAAAAGCTTTATTTGTGAGTCTTTTTGTTGTGCTTATCTGCAACTCAGCATCTCCGCTATATGGTGAGTAGCAACTTTCCTTTTCATAATATTGTTACATTCCATCCTGGATTTTCCATTGTTTGACATATTACAGATCATTGACCATGGCTTAGATTCCTGTGGGGATGAAATTAGCATAATCAGTTTAAATAGAGCAGTCATCAATCCAAAGGTGAGCTGACCACCACATTAATTTACTGAGCATGGTAGTATACAGGAGGCAGTATACCCTTGCCTTCGTCAGACCTTCGAACAGAGTTACCCAACCAGATATATGGGGACCAAAAACTTAATGAGAACTCAGATCCATGTTGCAGTTCAGCATTCTGTACAGTAAGAAGCATTGCCAGAGGCAAAAGAAGTGATAAACGAAAATAAATAAATAAATAAAATTAGTCTCAAAGCCCAGACTTTTAAAACCAAAGTCCAGCATTTAATCATGAAGATACAAACAATACAGAGCTTCATCTAATAATTTGGCAACAAAAACAACTTTGCTAACTGACTGACATGTTGAAATGTAACTGCTAGATCAGGAAAACCATTTACTGCAGTTTCTGATTCCAGATCTTCATATGCGTAGGTGATACACATTCCAATTGTGATATGCTGTACTCCTGTCTATGACAAAGACAGTCACAGAAACTGATTTGTGTGATAACTTTGACAATGTGAGTACTCCTTATATCATATTTTTATTGTGTTTACTAGAATTTTGTGTTCATGTTTCTTGCTTTGATGCATATTAAATTTACTTAAGACAATTTAAAGTAATTTAGTAATTTATGTTTACATCTATATCCACATCTACATAACTACTCTGCAATTCACATTTAAGTGTCTGGCAGGGGGTTAATTGAATCACTTTCATACTCGTTCCGTACCAGTCTACTCTCGAACAGCACTTCTGCATTTTGCAAATAATAAAATGATGGATGAGAGTAGCAGTCTTGGAAAATTTTTACCATTTCTAAATATATTGACTGATAACTATAAAAAAATATTTTCACCAGGCAAAGATGCTGTAGTCAACGAGACTACACAGCTAAGGTTCAGACAATACATACCAATGAAATCACATAAGTATGGTATAAAATTTTTCAAACTGTGCTCCACTGAAGGGTATACATGGCCTGCAGGAGTATATTCTGGATGATATACCAATCTAAGAAAGAAATTTAGTATGGCTAAAAATGTCTATATTGAACTTGCACTTTTGTATGAGATATGAATTCACAATCAAATACCTTAAATTTAAAATGCATGTTGTTGAAACAGTACGGTACAACAAAAAGTTTATGCCACAAGTTTTTAATGTTGTAACCATGGAAGAGAGATGAAATGCTAGCACACGAAGATGACAATGGTACTGTGGTGTTAAAATGGAGGCACACTTGCAATGTTGGGATGTTACCAACAAAACACATACCTATTATGACATCAAGCTCAGATTCTATGCACCACAGTCATACTCTGAAACAGAAACCTTTGGCAATACTGGCATATAATAATTGAAAAACTGCCATTCACAGAAGTGATCAAATGAGGTCATACTCCACAACGAAAAGGAAGGATATGAAGTGGTATTGGAAGTTAGTACAACATTTGCTTTTAGGAACAAGTATAGTAAATGCTCACATCATGTACCAGGGGACACACATACAAAAATAGAAATAAGAAAATTTAGGGGACATGTCATTGACGAATTATTGTCCATGGAAAATGCCTGTATGAACGATGTGCACTGTATATTACCAGAAGGAATGGCAAACTGCCAAATGCCAAGCAGCAAAGAAAAATGTGAAAACAACCTTGACCTATGGTTTCAATTGTCCAAAATCACCTCAGATGTGTTGAGCGTGTTTTAATGATTGTCATGCAACATACACTACTGGCCATTAAAATTGCTACACCACGAAGATGACATGCTACAGACGAAAAATTTAACTGACAGGAAGAAGATGCTGAGATATACAAATGATTAGCTTTTCAGAGCATTCACACAACGTTGGTGCCGGTGGCGACACCTACAACGTGCTGACATGAGGAAAGTTTCCAACCGATTTCTCATACACAAACAGCAGTTGACCAGCGTTGCCTGGTGAAAAGTTGTTGTGGTGCCTTGTGTAAGAAGGAGAAATGCATACCATCACATTTCCACCTTTGATAAAGGTCAGATTGTAGCCTATCGCGATTGCGGTTTATTGTATCGCGACATTGCTGCTCGCGTTGGTCGATATCCAATGACCGTTAGCAGAATATGGAATCAGTGGGTTCAGGAGGGTAATACGGAATGCCGGGCTGGATCCCAATGGCCTCGTATCACTTGCAGTCGAGATGACAGGCATCTTATCCGCATGGCTGTAACGGATCATGCAGCCACGTCTTGATCCCCGAGTCAACAGGTGGGGATGTTTGCAAGACAACAACCATCTGCACAAACAGTTTGACGACGTTTGCAGCAGCATGGACTATCAGCTCGGAGACCATGGCTGTGGTTACCCTTGATGCTGCATCACAGACAGGAGTGCCTGCGATGGTGTACTCAACAACAAACCTGGGGGCACGAATGGCAAAATGTCCTTTTTTCGGATGAATCCAGGTTCTGTTTACATCATGATGGCCACATCCGTGTTTGGTGACACCGCGGTGAATGCACATTGGAAGCATGTATTCATCATCGCCATATGGGTGCCATTGGTTACACATCTCAGTCATCTCTTGTTTGCATTGAAGGCACTTTGAACAGTGGACATTACATTTCAGATGTGTTATGACCCGTGGCTCTACCCTTCATTCGATCCCTGCGAAACCCTACATTTCAGCAGGATAATGCAGACCGTATGTTACAGGTCCTGTACGGGCCTTTCTGGATACAGAAAATGTTCAATTGCTGCCCTGGCCAGCACATTCTCCAGATCTCTCACCAATTGAAATCGTCTGGCCAATGGCGGCTGAGCAACTGGCTCGTCACAATACGCCAGTCACTACTTTTGATGGTTGTGGTATCATGTTGAAGCTGCATGGGCAGCTGTACCTGTACACGTCATCCAGGCTCTGTTTGACTCAATGCCCAGGCATATTAAGACCGTTATTACGGCCAGAGGTGGTTGTTCTGGGTACTGATTCCTCAGGATCTATGCACCCAAATTGTGTGAAAATGTAATCACATGTCAGTTCTAGTATAATATATTTGTCCAATGAAGACCCGTTTATCATTTGCATTTCTTCAAAATTGTTCAAATGTGTGTGAAATCTTATGAGACTTAACTGCTAAGGTCATCAGTCTCTAAGCTTACACACTACTTAACGTAAATTATCCTAAGGACAAACGCACACACCCATGCCCGAGAGAGGACTCGAACCTCCATCAGCACCAGCCACACAGTCCACGACTTTGCATTTCTTCTCAGTGTAGCAATTTTAATGGCCAGTAATGTAGTATGATGTAACATGTTATCCTAAATATAAATCAATAAAGCATATATTTTATGTGTATATTGTTTGTTTGTTTATGTTGTACATCCTATAGTTATTTTTTCATGCTTATTCCACTAAAATTCTTTGAAAACTTCAACTGCAAATCCTATCAACTTGATCAAGAAGAGTTTCACCCCTATTTGAGTGATTTACTCATCACCTAGACATAGATGGCATGGTAACAAACAAGTTAAAAATAAACAGTGTATGGGGAAGACAGTAAAGTTGCAGAATTATGGACGCACTCTTAGTGACAATATGATAGCATGCCTAATGAATATAATTCAAGAATGTGAGAACCAACACCCTGCCTACGGGATGGACATACCCTAACAAAAATGAAGATGAAACAGATCCTAACATTTATAGAGGGATGTTCCTCTTGCCAGTGACCTATACAATCTTGTTTATTGCACTTTTAAACAGAGCTGGAAGAATACTTGATCCACAGTTAGGAGAGATCGAGAAGAGTAGACCATGACTAGAACAAGTCATAAATTTAAAGCACATCTTTAGAAATTACCATAATCAGAAGCTTCAAATATGTGGTAACATTTGCAGGTTTTAGAATGGCATACAATTCTATTGTTAGAAATACATTACTCAGCATTTTGAAAGAGTCTGAACTAGATAATGAAACAGCAGAAATAATTAAAGCAGCTTTAACCAACACAACACCAAAAGTAAAATTTATATGAGCACTGTCAGAAAATTTTGAAAAGCTCAGATTAAAGACAAGGAAATGGCTTTTCACCACTCCTTTTTATCGTGCATTAGAGGAAGTGATTATAGAATGGACAAAGGCCAAAATACTAATGGTATACAATTAGGGAGAAATTCAAACAAGAGCACTGTAGATTGTTTTAACATTTGCAAATGATGTGACCGTCATTACACATTTAACTGAAAGTGCACAAGAACAAATGACTAAACTAAAACATCAAGCAGTAAAAGTTGGATTAAAAATCTCATTTGAAAAACATCAGTAATGCAACTCAAAAGCTTCAAATAAATAACAACAAAATGTCTAAAGTAGACTGTTCTAAGTATATAGGAGAATGGATACTAAACAACACAGACTAGAATACATAAAATGGAGAGGGCCTTTCAAATAACAAGGAACACATATACTAAATAAAATCTTAAACATGGAACACTATGAAATGGTGGTCATACCCTAAATACTCTATGCAGACTAGAGAAGGGACAGTGTGCAAAGTTGAAAAAAGCTGAATGAAGGAACCCAAGAAAAATATTAGGACACAAAAGCAGCAGTGAATCAGAATAGATTAAGATTTAACACATAAATACCTATAACTGAAAATTGAAAAGTTAACAGATACAATGAGAAAAGAGAGATTAAAATTCTATGGACACATATGCAAGATGAACACTGTGAGAATAACTAATTTTTTTATTTACTAAACAATTACAGATCCAAAATCACCTGGCTGGGGGAAATAGGAACAGATATCAAACACATGAGAACCAATGAGGACACAGTAAGAAACAGAACACTGTCTAAATAAGCAAAAGAGAAAGCAGGCTTTCAGGACAGGAAAAAAAATCAAGAGTTGGAAGAAAGTGGATGCAGTAAGAGAATGAACAACATTCTTGAAGAATGAAAGAAATGTGGGTCCAAAGGGAACTGCAGTTGAAAACATAGAAGCAGAAATTACATTGAAACTTCCTGGCAGATTAAAACTGTGTGTCAGAGTAGAACTTGAACCTAAGACCTCTGTGGGCAGGTACTATGAGGACAGGCCATGACTGTGTGGGTAGCTCAGTTGGTTGAGTTCTTGCCTGCTAAAGGCAGGTCCAACACACAATTTTAATTTTCCAGGAAGTCTCATACAGTGCACACTCCACTGCAAAGTGAAAAGTATGTTCTGGGAACAATCCATCAGGCTTTGGCTAAGCCATGTCTCTGTAATACCCTTTCTCTCTGGAGTGCTAGTCTTGAAAGTTTCACAGGAGAACGTCTGTGAAGTTTGGTAGGTAGGAAATGAAGTACTGGCAGAAGTGAAGCTGTGAGGATGGGTCGTGAGTTGTATTAGTCAGTTGTCAATTCTACTATGAAACTCTTCAATGGTGTAGGAGGAGTTGGCAAACAATAAATAGTTTAAGTTCCTCTTAAATTGAACTTTATTTGCAGTTAACCTTTCTAGGGCTGCTGGCAAGTTACTGAAAATGTATGTCCTAATACTGGACATCTTTCTGGACCAAAATGATTGACTTCAAATCTTTTGCATTTTCAGTATACATAATTTAAAAATTGAGGAATCAGTTTATTCTACATATTTCCATTCATTAGTAGAGTCATTTTTGGGGCAAAGTGAGTTGTGTGAATTATATCTGATGTTAGTTCTAAAACAAACTGAGAAGAGAATTTAAAAAAATTGGTATTCTGATAAGAGCTTAACAATACAACTTGCTAGAACATATTAAATGTCTTGTAGATATGGTAAAGTATTCGAATTTAAGACAGAATTTGAGAGTTTAGCGTTCTCAAGTATTTGCACAGAAACTCTTAAAATTAAAGCTCTCGGTATTTTGAAATCAATGCTGTCACTTTAATAGAACACTCGAATATAACATTAAGTCATTTCACGCTATTGCAGTTAAATAAAATGTATGTCTTTGCCTTTTTTTCCAATCCCACAGACTTTTCTCCAAATGATTCATGAAATAAAATTAATGTAGCGTAATGCCTTCTTGTCTAGGATTCAGAATGGGGCTTTATTTTGTGGGGCAAAACTCTTCAACTACCTCCCATCTAGTACAAAGAAAGAAATCAGGAATCTCACTAAATCGAGGAGGAAATTGACAACACACATTATTAACTGCTTCTGCAAATGATCTAGACTCAAGAAGCAAATTACTGTCAGCTGATTGATAAGCATCAACGCTCATGACTCACAGGCCTACATCTATATAGCACACCCGGAATATACTTTGTTATGAGAAATATCATTGCAGTGTGTTAAAATGTGTAAAGAGTGCAGTGTGCAAAAATTAAGCTAGCAATACAAAGTAAACAGCAGTTATTTAATATAATGGAGAAAGCAGCAGCTGCTTTCACAGCACCAGAACTACTGAGTTCCTTGAGGGAACCACGCATGACTAAACTATTTCACCTAGTGTGCAAGATATATGAGACAGGCAGAATATCCTCAAACTTCAGAAAGAATTTCAAAGATGGCAGGTGCTGACAGGTGTGAATACTACTTAACCATCAGTTTAATAATTCTTGGTTGCAAAATACTGGCACAAATTATTTATAGAAGAATAGAGAAACATAGGAGCCAACTTCAAGGAACATCACTTTGTGTTCCAGAGGAATGTAAGTACATGCAAGGCTTATTGACCCTATAGTTTATCATAGTACATAGGTTGAAGAAAGGCAATCCTATGTTTATAGCATTTTCTTGTAGGGATAGTAAACAGCCAATGGTTTCAATGTTTGTAAAAAGTCTTCTTCAGAAGGAAATATGGACAACTGGATATGACCAAATGAAAACCATGGTCCATATGTTGAAGTTTTGTACTTCATCATCAATGAATCAGTGCAAATATGATTTCTGAGTCCCTTATTAATCAAGGCGGTGGTTTCCGGCTAAATTCTGCATGGAATCCCGTCATAGAGAAACTTTATGCTCTGCATAATCAGCATAATTGGCCAAGCGAAAACATCTGATCTGATATCGATGAAGCCAGCTTTCATCACAGAAGTCACGTGGGGGTATGTGACGCAGTGCACAGAGTTGCAGGCAAACAGCGCATGGGCAACCCCAACTGGACACTCCTCACATGTGCCAACAGGGTCTTAAATACATGAGCTCAGGGCCTTTGCAGTCAGTATTCAGCTGAAGATGGCCAGAAGACTGCACTGAAACATCACGGCAGCAAGTTTCAGACATCTGGCAGATTGTCCAAAATTTTATGGAACAATCTGTACGCCATGAAGGTTTTAAATCTCACAACTGGTTTACACATTGTGACACAGGTACACTAAAATGTAGCCAAAAGGCATCAGTCAAATATAAAATTTCGCCTTCATATTAAATTAAAACACGCACAAAATGGTTGCTGAAATATGATATTTCCTCACCAACTTACAGCTAGTGTACTCATTACAGTACACAAAAATTAGACTAGCAATACAAGGTAAACAGCTGTTATTTAATATAACTGAGAAAGCACTAGCTGTATATGGAAGTGAAATTTTATATTTTACTGATGCCTTTCAGCTATATTTCAATGTACTTCTATCACAACATGTAATCCTCTATATTTCCTTCCGAAGAAGGCATTTTTATAAATGTTAAAACCACAGTAAAGGGGTTTCAATAAACCATCCAATTTGCAACTGATTGGCTGCTTACTATTTCTACAAGAAGGTTTCATTCTAAGGTTGCTGCTCCAACCATGTACAAAATTTTAAAATTTTTATAGTATTTGTAGATTTAGAGAAACCTTTGGACAATGTTGACTGGTCTACACTCTCTGGAATTCTATGGGAGCAAAATGTTAATTACAGCTTTTACAGCAAGCAGAAAGCAATTACAAGAGACAAAGGACATGAAAGGGAAGCTGTTGTTGAGAAAGGAGTGAGACAGAGTTGCAGTCCATCCCCAGTGTTATTTAATTTTTAAGGGACACCAAAGAAAAATTTGCAATAGGAATTAACATTCAGGGATAAGAAATGAAAACTTACAGGTTAGCCAATGAGACACAATTTTGTCATAGATGCCAAAGGATTTGGAAGAGAGTTAATGGAATGGATATTGTGTTGAAAAGAAATTATAATATGAACATCAACAAAGCAAAAAATGGCAATGGAGTGCAATTGAATTAAAGCAGGCAATTCTGAGGGAATTAGATTAGGAAATGGCAAACTAAAAGCAGTAGATGAGTTTTGCTATTTGGGTACTAAAATAACTGATGATGGCCAAAGTAGAAAGGATATAAAATACAGGTTGGAAATAGGAATTAATATGTAACATCAATTTAAGTGATAGAAACTCTTTTCTGAAAGTATTTTTCTGGTATGTATCCTTGTATCAAAGTGAAACATGTATGACAAATAGTTCAGGCAAGAAGAGAAGATATCCTTTTGAAATGAGATGATATAGATGAATGTTGGTAATTAGATGTCTAGATCAAATAACAAATGAGGAAGTACTGAATCAAATTGTGGAGAAAGTAAATATATGCCAAACACTGAAAGAAGGTATCAAGAAATTGTCAATTTGGAAGTGGGGGGAGGGGAAGTGAAATTGTAGAGGAAGACCAAGGCTTGAATACAATAAGCAGGTTCAAATGGATGTAGGTTGTGATAATCATGCAGAGTAAAGAGGCCTGCACAGTATACACTAGCATAGAGAGCCACATCAAACAAGTCCTTGGACTGAAGACCACAACAAGAACAACAACAAATTCAGCTTATGCAAGCACAAATAGTTTACTGCCATTGAATAACAGTTAATTATTAATTCAGTTTCTAATACCTGTTTCACTCTGTTAATGTATATCTTGGATTGTTTCACCCTGAAGTTCTTCCTTCTGAATCTCTACAGAATCCAATGAAAAAAATAAAAAAATTAGTCAACCAATCATTGGGTGGATCATGACTTCAGGGCCACATTTATGTACACACTATTTAAGCAGTAGCCTAAGGGCCTACACCACAAAGGGACACACACACTGAAAATTAAAAATTTTTTTTTAATACTGTGTTGCGGGCCCACTTTTAATAGTACAAGATTAGAGACATGTTTATTTTACAGTCTTATTTAGCTAATTTTTTTTTTTTGGTGGACAGTATATGCGAAATAAATGAGCATTCACCTCTCAAACTCCACGCACCCTAGAATCAAATGCCCTGTGGTGCTCAGTCACACACATGAGACTTCAGTTGTCAAAATCACTAAGACTTCTAAAAGCATGCTTGATTTGGAGCTTGAAGTATATTCAGTGTTGTGGAAAGTTGATTTCTTCTGTACCTCATTCCATCTAAAATGAGACGCATAAATTTATTTACTTTGTTTATTTATTTATACTGTTTTAAAAGTCCTTAAGCTCTTCAATCAATGGAAAACCATTCACATAACTTGATTAATTAAGGAGCTATTGTGGACAATGCAGAAGATAGCTTACCAACTCATGATGTCATACTAAAGTTAAGGTGACCATCATGAGCGTTTTAGTTGGGAATTCTCATACTAAAGTTAAGGTGACCATCATGAGCGTTTTAGTTGGGAATTCTAAGTTCAGTACTGAAAGTGACATTTTGAGAGTAAGAACCTATGAATAAAGTATAAGTAGTTTCATTAGTATCAAGTGAATGTGCAAACCAATTAGTCAGTAATATTATTCAAAACTTACATTCAAATAAGTATTGTATATGAATTAAATGCAAGTATAATATGCATTCATCCAACAAAGATGTTTGAAGTCAAAATATCATCTTTAAACTCAGTGGCATTGATAAAAATTTTACAGAATACAATAATAAACCTTAAAATGTAGCATTATAGATTTTTAATCTGAAAATTGTTCTAAAATTATATTTTTACAGGTTAGTTGTCAGAAAATTTCCACTGGTGAGGCTCACAACACAGGTTCAGCTTAATGGTCCGTAGATCATAATACTGTCACAGCAGCATGAAAGCTTCATTGCAGTTTAATATATTATTTTATAAGAATAATCTGCAATAGTGTCTTATCTTGGTAGTAACAATACACATAGTAAAGCAAAACTTGGATTTGAGAAAGGTTGTTACGTACACATTCACCCATCATTCTTGGATTGTCACTCACTTGGTAGATTATACAAGAATTAAATGTCTTATCCAATGCATTTGATGGAGTAAATAACAATATTTTGATACAAAAACTAAGGTTTTATAGAATTAATGCTAACAAATATCTCACATTACATTTAACAAAAAGAGTGCAGTATGTCTACTCCATAATCCACCAACTGCTGACAGGGAACACTGTTCTGAGTAGGAGGGAATCATTAATGGAGCTCCACAATGTTCAATACTTGGTTCTCCATTATTTCTCATACATGTTAATAATCTTTCATTAATATACTTCTAGTTAATTAGTTCTTTCTTCAGATAATACAAGTATTATAATCTATTCCAACAGACAAACAGCAACAGAGAACATTGTAAATACCGTAATGTGTTTAAAAGGATTGTTGACTGGCTTTCTGAAAATGGTCTCCCCCTTAATTTTAAAGACACACAGTATCAAGGAGTACAACAGCAGCCATTAAAATGTACATCACAAAAAAAAAAAAATACATTTTACATCTTCTTAAACACAGTTCAGCCATTTTTGTATTTCAAGCTATTGCAAGTCTCACAGAGAGACTAAACAGTATATTCACTAACATTGCTTGTATTTATTTAGAAATGTCATGTGGGACTGTTTTCTGAGGAACTCATCTTTAAGAAGAAAAGTCTTCATTTCACAAAATTGTCATCAAAATAGTATACTATGCTCATCCTTGATCATATTGTAGACAACTGTTTAAGGAGTTACATATTCTAACAGGAGTGTTACTGCAAAATTTTCTACCATGAAATTTGTTGTAAACAATCTATTAGAAATCTGTATGTATAATACTATCCATAACTGCAATGTTAGAAGAAAAAGTTATCCCCGTTACACTTCCTTAAAACTGACCTTAGGTCAGAAAGTGACGAATAAAGCTGCTACCAAAATCTTTGATGCTCACTTAATGGTATTAAATGTCTGTCACAGAGCAAAGTTAACTCTGAAAGTAAGTTGATATTGGCCCTTCTAAGAGGCTGTGGATGTATGATACTTCCGAACTGGGGAAAAAATGACCACACCTCCCTCAAGAGTTTGAGGTAGGATGTCAAAAATTTAAAAAAAAGTCATTTTTTCAAAAATATATTCACTTTGTAGTGCACATCTCTCTGTGGAGTTTGATATATAAAACATATATATTCGGGGAAATTTAAGACACGTTATTTTGTCTCAAGTGTGACAATGTGCAGTGCCACACCTCTTCGCAGCATTCTTCTATCGCACATCACATCACTCTGCGGAATTCAAGCTGTATGTTTTGTAATGGAGGCCATCGAATGTATATTCAGGACACTGGAAATTAAAATATCCTGTTGTGCCTGCTTCCAATCACATGATTTGACATCCTACCCTCCTTAAAAAATACTCACAATTAATACTGGATGGGATTATTTGTAACTGGGAGAAAAGGAGCTCTTCAGAAAATTTGCACTCTTTATTGCCTACTAGCTAATGACTTTCGCTTTGGGGTGATATAAAATCAAATACAGGAAACATAAAACCAGTAAAGACAAGAGACAAACAGGACAGTAGACATTTCTTCAATCCTTAGATTCCAGCAGTTTCTTCTCTCTAATCTTGCTACAGCTTTACACGGTGTGTTTTCCTTTCTGTGAAAGAATCTGATAATATGAATAGTATCAAAGACTGGTGTGGTTTCTTGATCTGATTACACCTATTTTGTCACTGTCTGCTACATAAAGTGAAATTGACCTTTCCGATACTGCAGCAATTGTAACACACACCAAATAAGCAAGACTGTCTTGGCACAATTGGTCATTTACATTTACCTCATTTACATAAAGAACACAACAGAATATAATTCACAAAGCACCCATATCAAATGCCTATTAAGCCTACTACAAGCAAAAAGTTGTACATTAGGAAACAGTTTCACACTGCATTCATAAACTTTAAATTCTCAAGCATGAGACTGAACAGTAGTAGTACTAAATTTTTATACAAATTTGGAATCGTCATATTCTTCCATATGATTTGTGTGATGTCTCAATTTCACCTCTTTCCTCATTCTAACAAATAATCATGTCATAACTAATTTTGTAACTATTCCTGCCATTATCAAAACTCATTTTCCAGTTAACTTCACTAACTCTGCCAGAATCACCAGTTTAGTTATCCCACATTTATTCTTTGTTTAGGCATTATTAAGTGTTATTTATTCTCTGTTTAGGCATTAGTAAGTGTTATTTATTCTCTGTTTAGGCATTAGTAAGTGTTCGTGCAATGCATTTTCCACACTATTCAAAGAATAGACCTTAAGCAGCTGCTAAGTGTGGACAGTACAACTGGCGCTTAGTACTGTAGCGATATGGCAAAAATTGTCTGTCAAAATTTCATTTTCTTGGATACACTGAGAATATTAATATGTAACCTTTCTTACATGTTATTTCTGTTAGTCATTTATTTACACTCTGGTAGTTTCAATCTATGGATTTTGCTAACAATTATAACAGTGCTTATCTTTCACACAACCAGTCAACCATATAAAAAGACAGCAATTGGCATTCACCCATTCGGATTTATTCAGCTCAGCTCCTATAGCCCCATCCCCTTTGGTCTGTGGGAAAGTTTTTTTCTATCTAGATGCAGTGGGGATTCCCCTGGCAGAGGCATCATGTACACCATACAGGGTGGTCCATTGATCGTGACCGGCCCAAATATCTCATGAAATAAGTGTCAAACAAAAAAACTACAAAGAACGAAACTTATCTAGCTTGAAGGGGGAAACCAGATGGCGCTATGGTCGGCCTGCTAGATGGCGTTGCCATAGGTCAAATGGATATCAACTGCGTTCTTTAAAATAGGAACCCCCATTTTTTATTACATATTCATGGAGCATGTGAAGAAATATTTATGTTTTAGTTGTACCATTTTTTTCGCTTTGTGACAGATGGTGCTGTATTAGTCACAAACATATGGCTCACAATTTTAGACAAACAGTTGGTAACAGGCAGGTTTTTTTAAATTAAAATACAGAACGTAGGTACGTTTGAACATTTTATTTCAGTTGTTCCAATGTGATACATGTACCTTTGTGAACTTATCATTTCTGAGAACGCATGCTGTTACAGCTTGATACCTGTAAATACCACATTAATGCAATAAATGCACAAAATGATGTCCGTCAACCTCAATGCATTTGGCAATACGTGTAACGACATTCCTCTCAACAGCGAGTAGTTCGCCTTCCGTAATGTTCACACATGCATTGACAGTGTGCTGATGCATGTTGTCAGGCATTGTTGGTGGATCATGATAGCAAATGACCTTCAACTTTCCCCACAGAAAAAAATCCAGGGACGTCAGATCTGGTGAATATGTGAGCCATGGTATGGTGCTTCGACGACCAATCCACGTGTCATGAAATATGCTATTCAATACCACTTCAACCGCATGCGAGCTATGTGCCGGACATCCATCACATTGGAAGTACTTCGCCATTGTGTCATGCAGTGAAACATCTTGTAGTAACATTGGTAGAACAGTACATAGGAAATCAGCATACATTGCACCATTTAGATTGCCATAGATAAAATGGGGGCCAATTATCCTTCCTCCCATAATGCCGCACCATACATTAACCTGCCAAGGCCACTGATGTTCCACTTGTCGCAGCCATTGTGGATTTTCCATTGCCCAATAGTGCATATTATGCTGGTTTACGTTACCACTGTTGGTGAACGACGCTTCGTCCCTAAGTAGAACATGTGCAAGAAATCTGTCATCGTCCTGTAATTACTCTTGTGCCCAGTGGCAGAACTGTACATGACATTCAAAGTCGTAGCCATGCAATTCCTGGTGCATAGAAATATGGTACGGGTGCAATCGATGTTGATGTAGCATTCTCAACACCGACGTTTTTGAGATTCCCGATTATCGCGCAATTTTTCTGCTACTGATTTGTGGATTAGCCATGACAGCAGCTAAAACACCTACTTGGGCATCATCATTTGTTGCAGGTCATGGTTGACATTTCACATGTGGCTGAACACTTCCTGTTTCCTTAAATAACGTAACTATGCGGCGAACAGTCCAGACACTTGGATGATGATGTCCAGGATACCGAGCAGCATACATAGCACACGCACGTTGGTCATTTTGATCACAATAGCCATACATCAACACAATATCGACCTTTTCCACAACTGGTAAACGGTCCGTTTTAACATGGGTAATGTATTACGAAGCAAATACCGCCTGCACTGGTGGGATGTTACATGATACCACGTACTTATACGTTTGTGACTATTACAGTACCATCTATCACAAAGCGATTAAAGTGGTCCAACTAAAACATTAATATTTCTTTATGTAGTGCACGAATATGTAATAAAAAATGGCGGTTCCTATTTAAAAAAACGCAGTTGATATCCGTTTGACCTATGGCAGCGCCATCTAGCGGGCCAACCATAGGGCCATCTGGTTTCCCCCTTCGAGCTAGACGAGTTTTGATCTTAGTAGTTTTTTTGTTTGATGGTTATTTCATGAGATATTTGGCCCAGTCACTATCAATGGACACCCTGTACATTCATTCAAAAATCAACTTATGATTCATTCAGAAATCAACTTAGAATGTGTTCAAAAATGTTCAAAAACCAACAGGTCTGTGTTTCAGAATCATATGAAACTAGTTCTTATCTAGTGAATAAGTGTTACACACTAACTTGTGCCATGAAGATGAAGATTGTTTTCTGCTGTATTGAAACCACTGTAAATGGTCAGCTAGCAGCCATATTTAAATGATCATTATTTTAATACTCAGTAAGCTGACTAGTTCCACATATTGGAAAATCCATGATGAAATAATGACAATATTTTCTCTCCCTGTAATATACTCTATGTTCTCGGAACCCTCCTGGCCTCAACCTTCATTAGTCATTGTCCTTCACCCACCATCCCATTTCCTGTTCCCACTCCAGCACTACTTCTACTCCACCAAAGCATCCACAGTCTTCTTTATTTCTTTCCTTTTCCATCCCCCCCCCCCCCCCCCCCACCGCCTCAACCACCCACTATCTAACCTCCCGACTTCACCATCACTCCCCACCCTTACGCTGCTGTTCCTCCCCCTTCCTGCCCTAGCCTCCTCCTTACCCTCACCACCCAGACTAATTCTCCCATCATGCTCTGTTGTTCAGAGTCTGACCTCAGCAGCCACAGACAGTGGTCATGTGTGTGTGAGTTGAGTTTGCATGAAAGTGTGAGTGAGTGTTGTCTAATTCAGAAGAAAGTCTTTTAGCTGAAAGCTACCTGTGTAGTAGTCTTTTTGAAGTGCCTGTCTGCAACTTAACATCTCCACTAATTGTCATAGTTCCAAAGAATTAAGATTTGTCACACGAAGTGACTTATGGGGCACTGAACTAAGTAAGTAGCCTTTGCAAGGCCTCCCTGGTATTTGGAGAGAGACTGTTTATCATTACAGCTGCGATATGCATAAGTAACAAAACTGTAAAAGAGTGATGCTTTTTGGCATCTATAAAAGTGAAGACAATTTTGGGGAATGGATGGTTAAATGTGAACATGTTCCTAAGGCAGCATTAGGGAGGCAGAAGTTGATTCGTGTAGGATGGTTAACTGAGGAGAAGGGAACCAAATAAAACAAATTTTAGAGATAGGGTTGATCTATAGGAGTGAGGACAAGTTCTCTTGAAGAATAAAATTTATTGTTAAGATTCTGATACTATATTACCGGTTTTTTGTCCAGTGCATCTCTCAGCAGCTGAACTACATCTTGTCCAATAACACCAGAGCAGTTGAAGCCTTTAGTCCACCTTTCAAGAATTCCTACAGATAGTCCTTTCTGCATTAATGGAAAGCTGAATGTAAATCCTAGAGGCAGTACTTCTGTGTGTAACTGATGCTCCTTAACAAATGCCACTAGACATTCAGCTATATGATCAAACAGCTGCAAGAAAACATAAGAATCAGTGCTAAACATAACAGTAGAATTGTTTGATAGTGGGCTATCAGAATAAATATTTAACTACACTGCAGAATGTTCTGCTATAATCAAACTACTATATTATCAGTGATGTATTACCAACAAACCTGTG
Source organism: Schistocerca piceifrons (assembly GCF_021461385.2). NCBI lineage: Eukaryota > Metazoa > Arthropoda > Insecta > Orthoptera > Acrididae > Schistocerca > Schistocerca piceifrons. The sequence goes on along the minus strand of NC_060141.1, from coordinate 402,085,120 downwards.
TTCCAGTTCCCACCATAATTTTTTGTGGTATTGCAAATATCTTGGCTTTCATGTCAAAGTGCTTCTCAGACAAGTGAATAACAAGAACACGAAAATTAGTACCTCCAAGATCAAGCGCAAGGAATTTTCCCCTTTCTGTATTGTAAAAGAATGAAAAGAAGAGAAGATTAATCTTGCTGGTACTACATACCAAACCGCCATACATAACAAGAAGTTATATGTATTCTGAATTACAGTGATTATAATTTAGAAGCCCTCATCCAAATACAGTACTGCTTTCATATGGCTTTAAATTTAATAGATATTTAACTCTGTCCTATGCTGCATAAATCATAATATAAATAATTTAGGAGTAAAGGAAAACCCTAACCAAATACCACAAGCATTGAGTCGGCAAGTCCACACAAAAGAGTAGGCATATACATAAAAGAAAGAAAGCATGCTAGCTTTTGGAATAAATTGTTTGTTAAGTTCAAGTACTCACTCGCGCACAGAGTCTCAACATAGACCTGACTGGATATACAATGCAAGCCTGGAAAAGGATTTACTCTGAAAGCTATGACATTTTGTTTTCTACATGCTTGTTGATGACAAGGCTTCTGCTATTCAGTGAGCAGTCTCCTTTGCTCCTACAGTTTTGCTTAAATCATAAATTATATGCTATGGCAATAGCTGTAGATTAATTTCGTGAATAAAAGTAAAATTTATGTTAGGAAATATAACAAATTAATTTCCTTGAAGTAAGCTCCCTGTTGCTTGCATAAAAAGCATTTTTTTTGTTTATATTAATATCAGTGGATGACCAGATACTGTCAGATTCAACTTAGTAACTACTTTAAGAAACATGAAACAGTTTAGTTTCCAACTGAGTAAAAATAGCATTGCAACTGTTCTAGAAATTGTTGATCAAATATAATAAGCTTTAGAAAATAAGAACATAATGACACTCACATTACATTTTCTAAGTATATAATTTCACTGTAATCCTTTTGGTACTTAATGATTTGTTTTACTTGAAAATAGTTCTACATTAATAACAGGACACAACCTGTTTCGGTCAGACACAGGCATTATCTTCGCTTAATACAAATTAGTATTGATGTCCTACAAGGATCATACCTCAGCCTGTTCTTTCAAATTGATATCAATTATTAACTGCATTTTGTCATACATTGTAATACTGATACAACCTTACTTACCTCAAATCACAAAAGTTCAAATCTTATTAAACATATCAGAAATTGTTTGACTCTCTTTTAATTTCTCATCATACAATGTACTCTATTGTAATTAATAATACATTCAAAATCTCTTATATGTTTATTTTAGGATACAAAAAAGGAATGTCTCTCAAATTTTAAATATTTTATAGATTCAAAAAGTAACTGGGAAAAATAATTCAAACATATCTACAAAACAACGTCTTTTTCCCTGTGAAAATTCAAGGATGTGGTTGGAAGTGAAAAATTTGTGTGTGACGTATTTGATACATCTGTCAGCCACACCTCTCATATGGCTCTCTCATACTGGAACATTCTTTTCATAACAAATAGATTTTTTTCAAAATACATGTAATGTGTCGTTGGATACACAAAGCTATCATCTTCTTTATTGCACTAGTAACTGAGAAGCTATACATTTATGCCTCAGAACTATTCCGGTTCAACACTGCAGAATGTGATGCCAGAGAAGAAATCCTTACCCACCTCTAAACTTAAGGTATGTTTTGATATTCTAAGGTTCAAGAAAGCCAAGAATGGCTACTTACAGAAAGTTAATGCTCTCAGAGATTTTAATAAATTACTAATATCTGCACGGTTACTTTATGCTGATGGAACATTAGGAATAAAGTGCGTGACAATAAGTGGAAAATACTACCTGTGTATGTCTTCTTGCCTCTACATTCATCAGAGTTTTCATTTGGCAAAAGTTGGAGAATTTCAAATGAAAAAAAATTACGAATGGGAATCACCTATACCTGGTGTGTGACACATAAAAATACACCAAAGGGCAGAGATGTTACCAATTTTGAGATACTGCTCCTTTTTCCATCATAAATAATTCAGAATGTACATCTCTGAGTTGTGATATGTTTCTATGCACTAAACACCAATCAGCTACTGGTTACTGGTTGCCTTTCCTCAATTTTGTTTATTGTTCCCACACTGGAAATTCTCCTACTGAAATCACCCTTTAGATGTTATAAACACAGAACACAAAATATGAGGGCATACTGGAAGTTCTGAGACTAGCTCTGTTTATGAGAAAGTAATTTATGAATGTATGTTTACACACAATCAACTTCAAAATAGTCACCTTATACAGCAATACAGTGTTCCCGGAGTTTCTGCCATTGATGAGATGTGCCCTGGATGTCTTCTTTTCAAAGAATGTCTAGCACATTCTGTAATTTGCACTGGATCTCTGCAGTGGTAGCAGAACAGCAACCTTTGAGCTGGATCTTTAGCTTTGGGATAATAGTGAAGTCTACAGGACATAAATCTGGTGAGCAGTGTTGGTGCAGAAGTTTCATAATCTTGTTTCTGGTGACAGAGTGCATTGTTGTCATGGAATAACAAGTATTTTGTTCACCACAAATCAGACTGCTTACACCGAATGTCCTCCCCCACATGCCTTAAAACCTAGATTAAGAACAATGCTACAAGTGTTGAAAATGACAATGAGCATGCATTTGGAGTTGCCTTACCTTCTTCTGTAATGGAAATGGTTGGCTCTCCCATTGTGAAGACTGTCACATTGTCTCAAGAGATATACCCATATTTCATCATACACAATGATCCTGGAAATGAACGGATCATCCACAGCATGCTGCAATGGCTTTCGGCACACTTGGATGTGATGTTCCTTCCATTCCCTGGGGCCAAGTTCGACAGAAACATGCTGCATGTTAAAATCACTTAAGGACGGCCTTCAGTGATCCACAGGATACACTAACATTGACAACAACGTTGTGGACTGTTTGCTAACAATCCTCCTCCACAAGTTGCTGATTGGTTTCAATATTTTCTGGTGTTTTGCTTGTGGCAGGTCGTCATGATCTCTCATTGTCTTCCAGTGATGTTCTACCATTCTTGAATTGCACATGCCACTCAAAACATCTCGCTTGACTTGTTGAGCATCACATTAAATTTTTTCAAATTGTGTCAAGTCTCTCTGAGGTGCATTTCTCCAGTTCACACAAAATTTCACGGTCACTCATTATTTTAACTTGCTATTTGTACAAGTTGCAGGTTTGGTAACAAACATGGTCAGAATAGCCCCAGCTGCACAGCTCCGTATATAAACAGGACACTGTCTCTTGGCACACTGACTTGTGAACATAGGTGCTTCCAAAACCTATGTGTGCAGCCTTGCACTGTCATCTGTTGGCATGTTACATTGCTTCTCTTGACTTCTCAATACCCTCTTGCATAACCTCATCTCCTTGCTGGCAGCACTGCAGGAATAAGGAAGACCTTACTTCCTTCATGTCATGCCTTTCCCAGCAGCACATACCACACACACATCCCTTTTCCCTGTCCTCCTCAAAATCTCCACAAGAAGTGAGACAGAAGACATATGTTTTGTCTGCCAATGGTAATCAATTGAATGTTCATAGGCTCCCATGGCCACTGTCAATCTCAATAAAATAATTCTGGGTATTAGGCAACATCATTATGAAATGCTAAAACAACTGAAATGCCAAAGTTTCCACTGACTTTGTGGTGGTCCTCTTCGAGATGATAAACCTGCCATGAAGTGGACTACTGCAAGGTTGTTCACAACATTGGTATTTTAGCTGTTTTAGTGTTTCACACTGATTTTGCCTAATACCCAAAATGATTTTATTAAGAAGAGTTCTATTTCTTCTCACTCATTTTGAATGTGGTTCTGAGCATGAATCTGTGAGACTAGAATACGATAAGGAACCGCGTACAGTTCAGCGATTTGCAATCGATTAATGCAATCTGTTATGAAAATGGCAGCTTTTTGATGATAATATATACAAGATTTTGTCCTATTCATGATTGTGTGTTCATCTTCCAATGCAACACTGAAGAGCCAACAAAAATGGTACACATGTCAGGTGATCAGACAGTATGCTTACGTATGTGTGTGTGTGTGTGTGTGTGTGTGTGTGGTTTGAGGTTTTTGGGCGCTAAACAGCCTGGTCATCAGCGCCCAAACACATAGAAACAGGAACACATGTCACCTGCCAGAGTCATATCTAGACATACCAGGGGTCCCGTATCACTCCAACTGCACGTGCTCCACACCATTACAGAGCCTCCGCCAGCTTGAACAGTCCCCTGCTGACATGCAGGGTCCATGGATTCATGAGGTTGTCTCCATACCTATACATGTCCATGTGCTTGATACAATTTGAAACGAGACTCATCCGACCAAGCAACATGTTTCCAGTCATCAACAGTTCAATGTTAGCGTTGATGGGTCCAAAGAAGGTGTAAAGTTTTGTGTTGTGCAGTCATCAAGGGTACACGAGTGGGCCTTTGGCTCTGAAAGCCCTTATCAATGATATTTTGTTGAAAGATTCACTTGCTGACACTTGTTGATGGTCCTGCATTGAAATCTGCAGCTATTTGTGGAAGGGTTGCAGTTCTCTCACACTGAACAATTCACTTCAGTCAGTGTCGGTCCCATTCTTGCAGGATCTTTTTCTGGCCTCAGCGATGTCAGACACTTGATGTTTCACCAGATTCCTGATATTCACAGTACACTCATGAAATGGTCTTACAGGAAAATCCCCACTTCATCGCTACCTGGGAGATGCTGTGTCCCACCACTTATACACCAACTATAGCACCACATTCAAACTCATTTAAATTTTGATAACCTGCCATTGTAGCAGCAGTAATCAATCTAACAACTGCACCACGCACTTGTTGTCTTATATAGGCATAGCCGACCACAGTGCTGCATCCTGCCTGTTTACATATCTGTGTATTTTAATACACATGCCTATACCAGTTTTTTTGCCACTTCAGTGTATTTACAATCATAGCAAACCCTTTCATTTTGTTCTTCAACATTTCTGTGTCTGTACGGAAATATTCTCAAGTTATTAAATTTCTTCTCAAGGTCAATTTTAATTTCCTTTAACCCCTTAACACCTAAATAAATTTCTTTGTGGAAAAAAATAAAATAAAAAATTATGTCACTCTGTAAGTATCCAAAACACTCAGGAAATGGCAGTACATGTCAGAAGTGTTGGTAACTTCATGTTGTAATCTTATCCTCCCTCACATCACCAGTATATTTTAAAATGTTGCAAAGCACCAAGTGCACTGATAGCCCAAAGAGGCACTTAACCTAGTGTGTAGAGGGTATGATCCAAGCCAGATGTGGATCTGTGATGTTTTGGTGTTTCTTTTTGTATCATGATTTGGAACCACTCATTCATGTTACTTTAAACATGTACCAGGATGTTTTATTTCCACATTCTTAATAACCAGTTGTTGCCCTACTTCTACATCCTCATGATGAGTATGCTGTAGACACTCCCATCCTCCAACATGACATTAGCTGTGTACAAACAGCTGCACACATACATTCCAGTGAATGTTGAACCTTGTCTGACCCAGTAAGTCAACCAATCTTAATTCTGTAGGAAATGTGTGGGACTACTTGTAACACCAGGGGAAACAAAGTACTCAATATCCCTATAATCTGATAGCTCTATGGGATTTAATCATCAACGAGTGGCTTCAGCTGCATATAGCATGTCTGAAGAAATCTGTGGATCCTCTTCTTCATTGAACTGAGACCAGTCACAGTCACAGCTACAAACAGTGTAACAGGGTATTTATGTGACATCTCCTGGAAGTGAATAATTTTTTGTCTAGTGTGCTTATTTTTCTATTGACAAACATGTCACAAGACAAGTCACTGCAAAAGTTTTCTGTCACTATTGCTTCATTTGTTATTGCCAGTTTGTTTCAAAGAGATATTGCCCTTTTTGAGTATCTGTAAAATTGCAAAACAAATTTTGCCTATTAAAATCACGCTAGGACTTAATCACCCCACCTCCCTCAGCTTGTTCAATCCAGATTCCTCTACAATTTTATTTGCCTCATCAGCACTCTTTATCATCCTCTAGAATAAAAATATTGGCCAGGTGCGAGTGGCACTTGAGCAGCGAGGGCACTGCACAAACTTAATTATGTTTGCAGACAATTCATCCATGCCAGGAATTAAGAATCTTGACCATTTTCTCCTGCTACTGATATTGATACTAGCAAGATATTGGTCCCAGGGTACAAAATTTTGGAGACTGTTTCAATTTCAGTAATATAAATATGATGTAAAGTAATGCTGGAGGCATGTGACCATTATTATAATAATCAGTAGTTCTCCATCTAGGCTGACTGGTTCACTAAGTAAAATTCAAACGTCAGGCAAGGAATGACATTATTGCCCATATGATGTGTTTCAAAATTAATCCATTGTAAGATATCCAAGGTGATTACTGAACAGAGATATGGCGTTTCAAGTTTTATGTGAAACACATTTTCGTTACATTAGTCTGCAAGTGTTGGTTTCACATACAACTTGAAACGTCATACCTACGTGCAGTAATCGCTCCTGGATTAATTACAAAACATGTCATATGAGCAATAAAGTCATTTCTCACCTGATGTTTGACTCCGTCACAGTGACTCAGTCAACCTGAATATAGAACTATTGATAGTTTTAATTTCAAGTTTGACACCAGATAAGAAATGTCCTTTTTTGTGATGTATTTACAAATTTACAGTATTCAGATTTTTTCCTTTGGTTGTGCTGTGCAACCTTCCTATTTGCCAAATTTCATGATTCTAGACCAATGGGAAGTCCCTATAGGTTTTGATGCGTGACTTTGCGAGTATCAAAATATATGACTTAAATGGCCATATCTTTTGACTACATTGACATAGAAGCTCTAATTTTTTACCTCACCAAAGGACCATAGACTTTAGTATGTGACATTAATTTCAATGTGATACATCTACCCAATCCTGAGAAAAAGGGGTAATAACAGACAGACAGACAGACAAACAGATAACAAATGACAACAAAATTTTTTTCGTACGATATAATTACAAATTTACAGTTTTACAGTTTTTGGTTGTACTGTGAAACTTACTTTTTGCCAAGTTTCATGATTCTAGGCCAATGAGAAGTACCCTAGGGGATTTTCTGAATAAGTTTGCGAGTATTAAAATGTGTGACTAAATGGCCTATCTTCTGATTCCATTGAATTAAAAGCTTCAATGTTTTCCACCACCAAGGGTCCATAGACCTCAGTATGTGACATAAATTTAAACTTATATGTGAGCCTGTTCCTGAGGAATAGGGTTTTTAACATAGAACAACATAGCAATCAAGAGCTCCATTTGTGGCGATTGGGGTATAGGTTAGTCTTCAGGAATATGGGACGTGTCAGGTTATACAATGACAGGTTGCTTTCTGTAAACTGACAACTAGTTATGACTATGCTGTTCCCAGAATTGAGTTTGTGAATAGCTTTCTCCATAGGCAGCCCTATACAGAAATCAAACTGACCAGTTATTAAAATGTAGTACAGAAAAGTTATTCAACATTGTATTATAAGTGTTTTCCAGGTTTTAAAAATATGTGAAGAGAAATATGGGCCTATAATCAGAGATTACTTGTTAATTTCCATATTTATGAATGAAAATTACTTCTGTATGTTTCAGACTTTCAGAAAAAACAGATTGACTCATTGACTGACTACAAAGGTACCTCAAGGAGGTGCTATCAGTTTCATATTACATTTCAATATTTTGATTTAGATAGCATCAAAAGACAACTTACATTTCAATGGTCTGACAATTTTTGTAATCCTTTAACAGCAGATTTTTGGCACAAGATACAACTTTTTCCCACTTTTTATCCAGCAAAATTCTCTTTGATAGTGTGATTAAATGAGAATTTACAATTATATGAAACTGTAATTTTTCCTTCTTAGTTAAACTTCTACTGCTCACTTAAACTTTTACAGATAAACAAGCAGTATATGGGTTTAGTGTTGTAGGATTGCCGGATCCAATGATGTACAATATACCACATGTAATAAGCACTATTTTATTACTCAGAAGCGCACATATACAGTTATATACATTATTGATTCTTGGTGCACGTGTGTACTGTTTCACATGCGGCCACAGACTGGTCACAAAGAGCTTGCCAAACCAAGATATTACATGCGACTTCGTCGATAGTTACCACATTAGCCCCCCCCCCCCCCCCCCCCCCCCATTCCCCCTAGAGTGTGGAGCACAAAACAAATATTGATATTGGGGCATACATGTAAAGGAAACGCCTATGGGGGAGGGAGAGGGTGTTTAAACCGAAACCATACCTTACATTACATTAGTAATTGAAGTCTTCGAGCCAGCGAAGGGGGTGGATAGTCATGCCCAACCAGGCAAATCCTTGTACAGCAGTCAAGGGATCTGGGGAGGGGACGGTGGGTTGTGAGGAGCTGTGGTAGCAGACCTGAATGCCTGCTGCAGTATGTAGGACTTTAACTGTTGATGGGTCAGTACCAACAGGCAAGGGGACAGATTGGAGATGATGAATGTGGATTAAACTGTCACTGGAGGAGCTGGCTTGTTCATAGAAGACACACACATTATCCGGATGCATAACAAAACACACTTTAGAGCTGCAAATAACATCTGCGTTGACATTCACTACCACTTCCGTATACGAGTCATCATTGGCGACATCACACATTCCGGGGCTGGCCCCTGAAACGTCACTAAATCCTAACAGGGGAGAGGTGGGGGGCTGCCTAGGGGCAGTCATCACACGTGTCACTCTGTAGGGGAATGTCACATGCACCTGAAGCACTGTTACATGACTGGGAGTGGGTAGCGTCACACATGTGAGAATTGGTGTCACTCACCCATGGAGCATCGGTAGATGTCTCGTGTGAGGCGGATGTAGCAGGGGGATGGGGCCTGACTGGATGGGGTATCGGGCAGCTCTCCCAGAGACCACACAGGTTTGAGGTGGCAGACAGATACCGTTTGAAGTGTGCCATTAATCAGCACTTCAAACATATTGGGACACTGCGATAGACTCTGTACGGGCCTGAGTATGAAGGTCTGAGTGTTGATCAGACAGTGTCATCGTGCACCATGATGTGAGTGCATGATGCCAAGTCCTTATGCAGAAATATGGGAGGGAGCGAGTGTGGTCGAGGAGGAGGCATGCGAATGTTAGTGATTAACTCCTAAACACGTCCGACGAATGTTGAGTCGCAGATTTGACCTGGAGGAAGTGAAGGCTCAACTAGCTCTGCTGGGAGTGTGAGGGGTTCTCCATACAGTACTTCTGCCAGGGACATGCCAAGGTCCTCTTTGTACATGGCCCGAACGCCTAACATTATCCATGGTAAGGTGTCGGCCCACTCACCTCCGTGGCACATCAGGGAAGATTTAAGCATTTGGTGCCAGCAATCAACAAGCCCATGGCTCTGGGGGGGGATATGCTGTAGTCCTAAATCGTTTCACCCCACACGGTTCATAAAGCTGTCAGAAGAGGGCAGACTTGAACTGGTGGCGCTGGTCAGTGGTGATAGAAACTGGGCAGGAAGATCCACATTAATAAAAGGGCTCGGGCCACTGCATCAGATGTGATAGTAGTGAGAGGAATTACCTCTACCCAGCGAGTAAACCTGTCAGTGGCAGACAGTATGTAATGGAAGGGGCTCGAAGGGGCCAAGGGCACGATGTTATCAATATTTATGTGCTGGAATCTTCTTTTTTCCACATCGAACAAACCCATTGGGGGCTGTGCATGACATCCTGCTTTTGCGCGCTGACAAGCCACACATGCTCATGCCCAACTGCGACTTTGTTTTATCACCCCGGGACAAACAAAACATTCAGATACCAGATGTGCGGTGGCCCATATGCCAGCATGTGCCATGTTATGGATACTATTAAAAATGTCCCGGCAGAGAGGTGCAGGAATCTTCGGACGTACGCGTCGTGTTGAAATGTCGCACCAGATGGGTGACAAAAACCCAGGAAGTGTTCATGACTGTAATTTGAGTCCTGTTTTAACATTGGAGTGCAATGCGCTGAATTAGTATCCTCTGTTTGCAATTTAGGGAGTTCACTGAGGTCCAGTTGTGAAGATAAAACTGACACACGAGACAGAAAATCGGCGACTATGTTGTCTGCCCCTCTGACGTAATGTTATGTTGTTCATAAACTGACATATGAGGTCCATATGCTGAAAACATCTTGGGGATGTGTCCTTGCCTGGGTTATGGAAAGCGTATACCAGTGGCTTGTGGCCAGTAAATATCATGGACATTTACGTTGGTAAGCATACAGTTTGTGGGAGAAAAACCTGAGCAGCTGGACACCAGAACCCACGGATTGCTGAAATACCGTCCCCAGTGCTGTATCACTTGCGTCTGTAGTAAGCAAGATGGATGCATAAGGAATTGGGTGAGCGAGCGTAACGGCCATCTGTAAGGCTGACTTTAGGTTATCAAGTGCGCAACACATATCTGGAGTTCACGTGACCGCCCGAGACCCTGAAGTGTTTTTCCTGTGAGAGCATCCGTCACTGGAGCTTGTATGTCAACAGCATGGGGGATGTGCTTGCAGTAGTAATTTACCATTCCAAGGAAGCGGCAGAGGCTCTGAAAATCTTTGGACAAAGGCACCATACTAATGGCCTCAGCACATTCGGGTAGGGGGTGGATGCCGTCGGCAGAAACCCCATGGCCCAGGAAAGTGGCAATAGTGTGGCAGAGTTGTGACTTAGCATTGTTCGCTGTGACACCGTTTGCTTGTAATAGTTAGAACACTTTATTTAAATGGAGTTCATTTTCCTCGAGGGACGAAGAAAAAATTAACAAGTCATCCACGTATGCATACGCAAAGTCCAGTTTTCCAACCAATGAGTCAATGAAACCGTTGCCACATCTGTGCAGCATTTTTAAAGCCAAATGGCAGAAACAAATACTCAAAGAACCCGAACAGGGTGATGATAGCAGTTTTTTCAGCGTCCTCCGGTGCCATTTGCAGTTGGTGGTATGCCTTGTGACAGTCGATTACATTTAAAATTTGTGCCCCATGCAGCTGGGAAGCAAAGTCTTGAATATTTGGGACAGGATACTTATCTAGAATTGTTCTGGTGTTAAGTGCCCGATAGTCACCTCAGGGGCAGACAGTGTCATCTTTCCTGGGCACCAAATGAATGGCTGACGACCAACTACTAGAAGAAGAGCAAATAGTCTTACTGTCTAAAAGTTCCTGAATAATAGCTTTGGCATGTTTGAGTTTCCCCAGGTTTAAATGCCTAGCCTTTGCGCGTACTGGTGGACCTTCTGTGGTATTGATTCTATGGACAGTACTGTTGTTGATCATGAACACTGATGGGGATGATGGACCCACACCCGATGTAGTATGACTAACCTGTAATGCACATGCTTGTGTATCCCAGTCCGGTGGGTCAGCAGCAGTAGTGGTGATCCAATGGTAGTCCTTGTCGTGGAGCTCAGTGGGGTATTCGGTAGTGTTGTGCGCACAGCTTCTGTCTGGCAGTAGAAATGTCACGCGGCATCAGCGGCGGGTGCGAGGAAGCGGTGCAGGGATTGGGGGCGTGACCGTGTCTGACAGCTGGGTGACCTGCTTACGAGCATCCATGAGCTTGGCTTGCATGGCGACGATGCGTAAGTGGAGGGCTTCATTGCTGTCCCAAAGTTTGTCGTTGTGTCATCTAAGAGAGAGCATTGCAACACTGGTTTCGGCTAGCTCACACAACAGATTGGTGCTCTCGGGTGAGAGGGAAGAGATATCTGAACCGGTGGTACAGCCTTTCAAGTTAAACGTTAGTGTACCTCATTACAGGTTAGGTGAAAGTGCATGGGCTAAGAGAAAATCTACCCCAAGCACTGGTTCATCCACATCCGCGATAATGAAAGTCCGCTATAATGGGGTACTAATGTCCTGCAGTTTAAGGCTTAAATTAGTTATTCCATGGGATTGGATCAGGGAATTATTGGGCGCTCAAAGCAGGGGGCTAGGCTGATGCTCAAATTTAATACCTGCAGACTAACCTCGCCCCCCCCCCCCCCCCCTCCCCCGTGTCAACTAGAAATGAAAGGGAAGACACTGCATCTTTCACGTACAAGCGTCCTGGTGTGTGAGGTGAGGAAGTATTAAGTGATAGGCATCTGTGCAGTGCAACGCCCGTAGTGCCTGAATTGGGTCACATTATTAGTTTGGGAATGCACAATAAGTACGACATTTCTTAGCCGCGTCGCCAAATGGAAATAACACCAAGTGGGACGGCGCGCGGGGTTGTCCATCACGCTGCCTGAGTTAAAAGTGGCGGAGCAAGTCGTACGCAGTCTGTACTGCACGATGGAAACTGCCGTGCAGGTGTGCCAACCCCTAAGGCCTGAGGGCCCCCTGGGAAGGGGGAGAGAGGGGGGGGGGGGGGGGGGGGGGGGGAGTTTGCGGGTGGTGCAGAATGTTCTAAACCTGGACTGTGATCTACAGTTTAGAGTCTAGTGGGGCCGAAGTTACACGGAGAAAGTGAATTTGAACCTACGGGGGAGGTTTGAGCAACCAGATGGTCCAAAGTGTAACGTCTGGCATGTGATGTGTGTCAATCATGGCGTGGAGATGATGACACAGCTGCAACGAGGATCTGGAACCCAGCGACTCGTGACTGATGAGGCAGATAGCTTCCTCTGTTGGTGTAGATAGTTGCTCAAGGATGGTGCGTTGGGCAAATGCATATTTATCCATAGTGTGTGGTGAAGCCACAGTATCGCAGATCAGGTCCAGTTCATCATGGAGGTGACATAGTAAGCAAAGGAACTTTGAATTGCCATCAACAACACACTGTAGCTGGAGGACGTGGTCAACCAAGGCAAACCATGTCCTTGCGAAGGGGTGGTAGCTTAGGCCAACGGATGGGGAAGTCTTGACGTAACTGTTTGTCAGAAACTGTCACCCCCTGTCCGTAGCTCTGCAGCATAATTGGCTCAGGTGTAGTAGGTGCGGCTGGCTCGGCCTTGGTCAAGAAATCTACAAGTTGGGCATTTGATGGAGTAACGCCAACAGGCGTAAAATGGACCGGCACAGTAGAGTCGACTGTAGTTGACCGATGTGCGGAGAATTACGGAGTGCAGTTTCCAGGCCCCTCCCCTACAGGTGCATTAAAATCACCTAATGTTTGTGGAACACACGTGGCAGACGCAGCAGGGAACGGCATGTGCCATCAGAAACACTCGTAAAGTGGACGTTGGTAGTGGGAGGGGAGGGGGGGGGGGGGGGGGGTAAGGGGGGCTGGTGCAAAATCCAGAGTTCTGAGATAAACATGAAATTTACTGTCTTGAGTGTCTGGCTTGATTTGTACCACCACTGATTCGGGCAGAAAGTTCACACTGGCACTTGGGAAACCTGTAAACATAGTCACTGGGGTTTGAGCACATTGTGTCAGCCATTGTTGAGCCCTCAGAACACGTGGAAAGTTCATATTCAGTGTAAAACACTTGCATTCAAAGTTTTGAGCATGAAAAATATTCTGTTGGTATGATACACTGCCACATGACTGCTGACTCATGTACATAAACAACAAGTTATTGTTCATACCTGATGCCGGCATATGTGGCTGTTGGAAAGTAGAAGTGTTGTCCTGTTGAGTACAGCTAGTCAGTGTGTTTGGGAACTGTGTCGAACTATTTTGAACACAAGGTGGATAATTAGAAAACCACGCCGAAGCATCCGTTGGAACATCTAGTTGGCACTTGTATTGTGTAGCATGCGGCAAGTGATACATTGTGTACCACCCGACATTACGAGAGTTCATTGTAGCTCTCATGAACAAAATTCGGGGTCACCAGTATGGGTTTAGTGTTGTAGGATTGCCAGATCCAATGATGTACACTATACCACATGTAATAAGCACTATTTTATTACTCAGAAGCACACATATATACACTCTCAATTACCGTTTCGCGTGCGGCCACGCACTGGTCGCAAAGAGCCTGCCAAACCTAGATATTACACATGACTTGGTCGATAGTCACCACAAGTGCAAAATAAATGGGAATCTGGGGAAGACATTGTTGTTGCAGTCACAGACATACAAAATAAAAAGTGAGATAATAAAAATCAGCAGGGAAAATGAAAAAATGAAAGATATGAGTTGTAATGGAAAAATTATTAAAGAAGTAGAGGCTTTTGAATATCTAGGAAGTAAGCTGATGAGAAAAGCAATCATTAAGGAAGAAAATTTTGGAGAGGAGAAATAATTGCTCAAAATTTTACTGTTGTGTATCAGACATAATTAGGAATTAGAAAATACCAGTCAGAACAAATATCATGAAATATAAATCATACTATCTGACAGGGATCAGAATGTTGGACACGGACAAAAAAAAATTGAGCAGAACATAAGCAACAGGATGCACTTTCTAGGAAGGATCCTGGTTAAGATGAGAAGGGACGAGACAAGAAATGAAACAGTACAAAACACACTTCACACCAGTCTGCAAAAGGAAACTAAATGGAGAGAAATAGGCTGAAATGGTTTGGCCATGATAAAAGAATGGGAAAAGGAAGACTATCGAGAAAAGCTCTGGCGTGGATAGAATCTGGAAGAAGAGAAAATGGAAGACCATGAACAAGATGAAGAGACCAGGTAAAGGATGATGTGAATTGGAGAGGGCAATGATGAGAGAAAATTTTGAAAACTAGACCGTTGGAGAAAAGAGACAATTAGAAGAGGATCTGGGAATGAATAGAAACAATTCAGGAAGAAGAAGAAGAAGAAGAACAAGAAGAAGAAGAAAATGATGATGATGATGTTAAACCTGATTTATGGGAATGCTTTATTGATCCCATTTCACCATCATGAACAGACAAACCATTTATTAATTAGCTCACATGTATCTGAAGATAGGCAGATCAATTTAGAAATAAAATATCAATCAGTGTTGTTCTGTGTCTTTATATTCTACTTGGGAATGTTTCTTTCTGGAGAACAAACCAATGTTAGACATCGGTAACTCCAAGCGTCCCCAATCAGAACTATTTAAAGTGAAATATATTTTGAAACTGTTATGCAAGTTAATCCTGTAATTATATAATTTATCTATTCAAGTTTAAAACTTTTCCTGTTATACTGTTAGAATAACATAGGTACCATATGTTTCACAGTCTACCTCTGTGATCTACAATATAATGTTTTGTTTTTTTCACTTTGTAAATATTTACACACAAAAAAAGCCCTTGTGAAAACACTGAAAACGACATTGATTAGAGAATAGTACTCTGCTGGTACTGCATATATCTGGAAATTAGTCATGCAAGCATTTAACACAACCATGTTTGATGACCCCATCCTGTGACCCCTGGAGCTCTGCATATGCACATTTAACAGAATTATTCATTCAGGGTTTGTCATAATGCTCAAAGACTGATCTTTACATTACCTTGAGGAGCAGTTTCAGTGACAAACTGGATGTCATCCTCAATTGCATAATTGGGTTCCAGACGGTGGTGAAGAAGTCAGTACATTCACTGGTAAAGGTTGTGATGTGAATTTGTCTAGAAACATTGTTTCTGATAATACTGACAAGAACTGTCAATTCAAAGAAATTGATCCTAATAATCCCATAGATTTCATGAAACAATTCAAAGTTTCTTTCATTCACATGAAGTCATAAGATTAAAAAACAGAATGTTGCCTTCATTAAATGAGTACAAGCACACACACTTGGCCCAACTATACGGTTAATCAGTACATAACTGCTGCTGAGTTTGAAACAGCATGAGAAACTACAAATTATAAAGAAAAATTGTTTTTGCTCAACAATTAAAATAGAAATAAAAGAAATATGAGAAGTTCCTTGCAAAAATATTGTGGCCAAAATATCTTCTTGAATGCTCCTCTAAATGAAGACACCTTGATCACTGTCTGAGCCAGACATTTGTTGTGCAATGTACACAGAAAATTAACTATTGGAAACATTTGATAACTTCCATGAATTATTACACCTTGCTGACAAACAGAAGAAGACACCACAAAGGCAGAAGATAAAAAAGGTAATGGAGAGAAGACAGCAATTGTAGAAGAGAAGGAAGAAAAAACTGAAGAGGACAAAATAAATGTAAGAAAAGAAGTGCAAAAGGAAAAGTGGAAAATTTCAAAGCTGCATCATGGAAGAAAGGACTGTCTTAATTACAAATAAGTTTCAAGAATTTGTACATGTTTTGATTTAACTTTTCTTAGATCCATTTATAAACTGGTCAAGATAACTCACTGTGATAATATTAATGAACTGTGCACTATAATCAGTAACAGAATTGAAGAACATCACTTCTGTGCCAGTGGTTTTTTTTGTGTGGTGTTTGTATAGTAAGACATACGTAAGTGTCTAATCAGCAGCACAAGGTCGACAATATAAAGTCAGTTCGTAGTAAAAATATTTCTGTTACTGATGAGTCAGATACATGATGTCCAGTATTTAATAATCATTTTCTGGGCATTGCTGGTGAATTAAATAAAAACTTAGTTTCTACAGGGAATTATATAACTGTTGGAAAATACCTTTCTAAAACTGATGTCTGAAATACTCCTCTATGATATTGATAGGGCAGAGACTGGGTCAATAATTAAATCACTCAAGACTAAGGACTCTCATGTATACGAAGGAGTGCCTAGCAGTATATTAAAGAATTGTGCTGCACATGCTAGCTCTGTACTTAGCCATATTTCCTCTAAGAATGGGCAGTTTCATGAACAATTAAAGCTCTCATTAGTAAAACCACTTTATAGAAAGGGAGAAAGGGATAATGTAGACAATTTTAGATCTACTTCTATGCCACTAGTATTTGCTAAAGTTATTGAAAACGCTGTGTATGTAAGGATAATTGAGCATCTTATTTCACATAATTTGCTATCAAATGTACAGTTTGGTTCTAGAAGTGATTTAACAACTGAAAACACTCTCTCTTGTCTCTGCGAGGCACTGGATGGATTAAACTAAAGGTTTTAAACACTGGGCATAATTTTTTATTTAACTAAGGTGTTTGATTGTGTTGATCACAAAATATTGCTCCAGAAGTAGGACCATTATGGAATATGGGAAGTAGCTTACAATTGATTCCCCTCTTACTTTAACAATGGACAGCAAAAGGTTATTATTCACAGTGTTGAGAATGGCTATGGTGTGAGGTTTGAGTGGGGAACAATTAAATGGGGGGTGCTCCAGAAAACAGTGATGGGGCCACTCCTGTTCCTCATTTGTATAAATGATATGGCCTCTAGTATTACAGGTCATTCTAAAATATTTCTGTTTGCTGATGACACAACCTTGGTAGTAAAGAATGTTGTGTGCAACATTGACTCTGCTCCAAATAGTGCAGTTCATGACATAAGTTCATGGCTTGTACAAAATAAACTAACACTAAATGATAGTAAGACTCAGTTTTTATAGTTTCTAACACACAATTCAACAAAATTCAGTGTTTTTATTTCACAAAATGGGCACATGATTAGTGAAACTGAAAAGTTCAAATTTCTAATGTTCAGATAGATGGTCATGGAAAGCCCACATTCAGGATCTTGTTCAAAGACTTAATGCTGCCATTTTCACTGTTCGAACAGTATCTGAAGTAAATAATAGCCCAACACAAAAAGTGGTCTACTTTGTTTATTTTCATTTGCCTATGATGTAAGGTATTATATTTTGGCATAACTCTTTCTATTCTCAGAGGATGTTTTTGGCTCAGAAATGAGCAATAAGCAGTGTAAGTTCGCGAAGCCCTTGTCAACCCCTGTTCATTAGTCTGGCTATTCTGAGACTGGCGTCTCAATATATATGTATTCTTTACTGTTGTTTCTTGTTAATAATATCACCTTATTCCCAAGAATAAGCAGCTTTCACTCAATTAATACTAGGCACAAATCCAGTCTGCATTTGGATCACACTTCCTTGACTTTTGTGCAGAAAGGTGGGCAGTATACTACTGCATCCATTTTCAATAAGCTACCATAAGAATAGCAGCAATCCATGTGCTTTCAAATCTAAACTGGAGACTTTCCTTATGGGTCACTCCTATTCTATTGAGGAGTTCATTGAAAAATTAAGCTGATTCCTGTGTTATACTGCTGATTGCATTTACATTAACTAATGGCTTCTCTTTTTTTTTAGTTTCATAAACATTTTATTTTATCTGTTATTATTTTTGTGTTGTAATTTTATGTACTGACACATTCCCACATTCCATGACCTTTGATATTTTCTCCTCAATTTGGTACTATGGAACTAGATGACTAAACTAAAAATAAAGAAAACTTTGATAATTTAGTGAAATGAATTACCAATGATGATGTCTACATGGTAAAAAACATTGTCATTGTCATTGTGTGTTCTTGGATTGAGACATGTTCAGTTTCACTATGTGCTGTTTATTAGGTAGATTGCTGCTATATGTACTGACCTAACATTATTACTGTTATGATGCTGCCGTAAGTTCATATTTCTTGATCAAGTGATGCATAATAATTAGAAAAGAGGAAGGAAATTGAGCCATCATGACTGCAAGCAACTGATTTATGGGAGGTGTTGTATGTCATGCTTCATAACCGTTTTTTCATACCCTACAACTTGGTTGTACGAGTAGCTGAGTGTGGCATGCTCAGACTATATACACTGTCACATAACCATCCCCACCATCTTAGCTTTACAGCATAGCCAACTTATGCTGCCTGCTGTCTCTGCTCAATTGTCACATTGTAAGTTGCCATGCCTTGTGACCTTCCCAACAGTCTTTGGGATATGCTGTAGTATTGACAGCTGCCACCTACAACCTGGTGAACTAGGAGCAACTTCAACATCCTATGTCCATCCCATCCACCTGTGCCATACAGTATTACCAGCTTCTGCTGTATATAAGCTCTGCATGGATGACATGTTGGAGTTCGTCATGTCACATGACCTCCTGGGCACCCCTCACACAACGCTGTAGCACCAGTAGTTGCTGCTTGTATACTTGGGGTGTCACCCAATTCACCCAATTTCGAAGTGTGGGATAATAGCACCATTGCCAGTGTACGGTGCATGTGTGTGTGTGTGTGTGTGTGTGTGTGTGTGTGTGTGTTTGACTATTGGTTTTCACATGGTAGTTTTCACCAGTCTTCAGTCATCTATCATTTCAGTTCTTTCAGTGTCTTTGTGATGCTCTCTCATGAGTTGAACAGACCTGTGACCATTTAGGCTGTCCTTCTTTGTGTCTGTTCAATATCGCCTGTTAGGCATATTTGGTATTAGCCCCATGTGCTTGACTAATATTCTAGGATGGGTCAGACAAGTATTCTCTATGCAGTCTCCTCTGTAGGCTGCTTGCACTTCCCTCTTTTGCCACCTGCTTTGACTGCGGCCATGTGCTCATTCCATTTCATAGCCCCACAAATTGTTACAGCCAGACTGAGTTTATGCCCAGATTGATTTCAAATTTGATTAGTATATATGTATGTACTCTGTGAAACTAAATAGCACATCATATTGTAGAGTACCATTCATTTAAAATTGTTTTCTCTTCTCTGTGTTTTCATATATATACTATTTACACATGTTTCTTCAGAAACCTCCTATTGTGTGCCCCTCATTTTTGATCCTGAATGATTACTATTTGTAAAAGAAACATAATTAGAGACTAATTGATATGCATTGTGTATTTCAATCCTTTCATTGTTCTTAATAATATTAATGCTTTTTATGTACTGTTTAGTTGTTGGTGACACAGAGAGATATATGACCTTGAAATTCAAGATTTACCTGTAGGGATTTTTGTCATGGTAAATTTAGAATTTCATAATGCATACATTTATTAATATTGTGATTTTTCACATTACTCGTCTTTAATCTGTTTAAATCTATAATTTATTTGCAGGATTTTGTGTTTGTATCTGGTAATTAGCAGCAGTTTCATTTTCTTCCTTTTTAAAATTTGATACTGGTATTTTGTGAGCAAAGGAAAATGTTCAATCATGCGTAAAGTGAGGACACATTTATTCCTTAAGGAATACATCAGTTAATCATGCATCTACATACATACTCCGCAATCCACCATACGGTGTGTGGCGGAGGGTACCTCATACCACAACTAGCATCTTCTCTCCCTGTTCCACTCCCAACAGAATGAGGGAAAAATGACTGCCTATATGCCTCTGTACGAGCCCTAATCTCTCTTATCTTATCTTTGTGATCTTTCCGCGAAATATAAGTTGGCGGCAGTAAAATTGTACTGCAGTCAGCCTCAAATGCTGGTTCTCTAAATTTTCTCAGTAGCAATTCAGAAAAGAACGCCTCCTTTCCTCCAGAGACTCCCACCCGACTTCCTGAAGCATTTCTGTAACACTCACATGATGATCAAACCTACCACTAACAAATCTAGCAGCCCGCCTCTGAATTGCTTCTATGTCCTCCCTCAATCCGACCTGATAGGGATCCCAAACGCTCAAGCAGTACTCAAGAATAGGTCGTATTAGTGTTTTATAAGCAGTCTCCTTTACAGATGAACCACGTCTTCCCAAAATTCTACCAAAGAACCGAAGACGACTATCCGCCTTCCCCACAACTGCCATTACATACCTTGTCCCACTTCATATCACTCTGCAATGTTACACCCAAATATTTAATCGCGTGACTGTGTCAAGCGCTACACTTCTAATGGAGTATTGAAACATCACGGGATTCTTTTTCCTATTCATCTGCATTAATTTACATTTATCTATATTTAGAGTTAGCTGCCATTCTTTACACCAATCACAAATCCTGTCCAAGTCATCTTGTATCCTCCTACAGTTACTCAACGACGACACCTTCCCATACACCACAGCATCATCAGCAAACAGCCGCACATTGCTATCCACCCTATCCAAAAGATCATTTATGTAGATAGAAAACAACAGTGGACCTACCACACTTCCGTGGGGCACTCCAGATGATAACCTCACCTCTGATGAACACTCACCATCGAGGACAACGTACTGGGTTCTATTACTTAAGAAGTCTTTGAGCTACCTACATATTTGAGAACCAATCCCAAATGCTCGTACCTTAGTTAGGAGTCTGCAGTGGGGCACTGAGTCAAACGCTTTCCAGAAGTCAAGGAATATGGCATCTGTCTGATAGCTTTCATCCATGGTTCGCAAAATATCATGTGAGAAAAGGGCGAGTTGCGTTTCGCAGGAGCAATGCTTTCTAAAGCCGTGCTGATCCATAAATACTGATAGATTCTGTTTTGTGTAAAAGTAAATGTATTTATAGATTTTGTAATTTTACTTCTTTTCCATTTTCTGTGAGACCATGCAATGCAATATGATATCCATATTAGGTTTTTAGTGCCACATTTTCTTTCTTTTGTCTTTTGCACATTCTTTTAGCCTATTTTACACTGAAACTTTAGGAGTCCTTAAGTTTCCAATGTGAAATATTTTTGTGCACTGGAGAACTGTTAGGTTTCAGTATTCCTACATGACAAGTTTGTGGAAGTTTTAATCTCACTTTTTTTAAATTTTTTATCTTTTTGTTTGTTTTTTTGATCTCTGGTGAGTGGCATGTCATTTCTGGCAGACCTTTGACTAACAACAATAAAGTGTAGGTCAACTGTACTGCGCTTGGCCAGCAAAGGATTTGTGTCATCTCACAGCAGGACCGCACAAATCTTTGCACAGAAGTGATAGGGGTCAATGTGGAATGGAATGACAATGATCACCAGTATGCCAGATGAAGTTTATAAATATGTTCTAACATGCTATGGTCTTTACCATGAATAAATGGCAGGGTGCACTATTAATTAACATTGACTTTGAATTAAAGAAAACAGCTCATGTCCAATTCCAAAACAGAAGAATGATAATAATGAACAGTAAATTGTCATTTTCATTAGATGGAAAAGAGAAGAACTGAAATGGTGCTACTCAACTTGTAATTGAGGTGGGCTGTGTTAAGTGCCTGACTATCAGTATTTGTTAATGGAAGAGGCTCTGCAAATTTTTAACCATTTCCAGATCCATACTGTGATATTTATATACAACAGTAAACATTAGCTACCTGATGTTTCTGAAAACTTGAATATGCCTTGTGATATCAGAAATTTTATTTATAAAACATACCTTTCCCATTTGGAAGATCCTGCACATATGTTATAAAACATTTTACAATTGAATTTGGATGTGTATCCTTCCCCAGACCAAGCTTTACGTCCTCCAAAAAAGAAGACATAAGTTGGTTAACTTGAACATCAGTGAGATGGAATTCCTTGCATAACTGCCTTACCTGTCAAAATAAACACTTATATTACAAATGATTAAAATGTTATTTACAATTAATGCACAATCCATTAACAGTCTGTAATTATGATTGGAATACTTTATATATTTGTTCTTGTAGTATTTTTCACAATTATGTGCAACATTTCACTAAAAAAATCATACATCCAGGCAGAATAAAATCTTCTCTCAGATTGGTTTTCAGTATGAGCTGCGGAGAGCAGTGAAAATGAGCTTACACCCTATACTTACAGTGCACTGGGATAAGTAATGGTACAAAGGGAGCAAGCTCCACCCGCATCATATATTACAATAATTATATTTTCACTCTGTGCTTCTCTCAGGCATCTAAGAAAGCGGGCAACAACTTGGATAGTGAGCTTTCATTCACAAGAATAAGCTTTTTGCAGTGTCCATGACTGACCAGGTAATTTGTATGTACCAATCACCGAGTGGTTATGTGGATATTTTTTTCTCAAAACTAAATCTGACACTAGCTAAGGTATCTTGCTCAAAAACAAACATAATAATCTGTGAGGATCTCAATACCAATACAATGAAGTCAGATATGTCAGCCATGCCAATTTAAATGTTTTGTACAGTTATGGCATGACTTCACTTGCAAACTGTGCCACTAGAGTAACGAAACAATCTTCTACATTCACAGACCATGTAGCAACAGATATAGACACTAAAAAATGCTATATACATTTTCAAGATCTGGGCTTATTAGACCATTTGTGTCAGAAATTAAAAGTAAATTTTTGTGTAGAAAAGCACCTTAAATTAAAAGTATACAAATGGGTCTTCTCAAAGTCAAACCTGTATGAATTTTCACCCCAGATACAATATGAAGGGTGGGAGGAAGTCTATGCAGAAACGAATGTGAACAAAATGTTTAATAGTTTCATGTCAATTTTACACTAAAATTTGAGGAAGCATTCCCCAAAACTTTGCATACCACCGTGGCTTCAGAAACAATCTTTTTGGAAAACCAAAGGGATCAAAAAATCCTCTGGAACTCTTAGGTATCTCACTTCAATCAAAAATAGACAGACTTGCCCAGCTTTTTTGCAATTTTATAAGAACTATAAGAGAATCTACAGAAAGGTACTACTAGCTGCTAAAAAAATCACAAACCATAAAATACTATTGCAGGCAGAAAACAAAAGCAAAGCAGCCTGGAATATTATCAAACAGGAAACAGCAAACATGGGGCAAAAGCTTTTGAATTCACAAATTAAGAACAAAAATAGACAAATGAACCACCCAAAAGAAATAGCTTACTTTGTAAATGTGTACTTCAACAACATTGCTAAGAAATTACAACAAAACTTTCTAGACACATATGTCTTACCCACCCAGAACCATCCACCAAACTCAATGGCACTCTATCCAGCAACTGAGAAAGTGGTCGTACAAGTTATACATCAATTAAAAAATAAAAAATCAACTTGTCTAGATGAAATCCCAGCTTGTGTCCTTAAAGAATGTGCAAATTCCATAAAACTTCCATTAACAAAAATAATCAATGACTCATTCAAATCTGTTTTTTGGAGCAGCTAAAACGAGCAAAAGTAATACCAATCCTTAAAAATGTAGAAAACTACAGACCAATCTCCCTAATGTCCACCATTTCCAAAATTATTGAAAAAGTAATGAAAAATAGGTTAATGCAGTATCTAAATAAGTTTAACCTTCTTTGCAAAGAACAACATGGTTTCAGGCCAAAAAGAGGTACAGAATTGGCTATGGCACAGCTTACAAAGGTCATTCTTGAGGCACTGAAGGAAGATGATCATGTGAATGGAATTTTCATGGACTTATCAAAGGCATTTGATACAGTGGACCACATAATTGTATTATATAAATTAGAGTTAATAGGAATAAGAGGTATGGTTAAGATGTGGTTTAAGTCATACCTAGAAAACCGGATGCAGTGTGTTGAGATTTCACAAACTTCAGAAGGATTTCTAGTAAAACACTTATCAGATCCACAAAATATTAAATAGGCATCCTGAAAGGTAGTAATCAAAACTAATTGTATATACTTCAGGTTGAATAACAGAAGCAATGATGATAAATTAACAATGAATGATGATGTAAAGGAGGTTAGGAGTGTCCATGACTCCGGCTATCAAACACCTTTGTTCCCACCACATGTGCCCTCCCTCATTGACTGTGCAGCTACCTCTTACGGATCTCCGTGCAGTACGGGACCAATGCCGATTTCTGCAAATGCTTTGTTGGACAACCTACCACCGGCAGGACAATGATTTTCTGTGCCGCAATCTGTGCAGTACCACGCGGATACCAGCCACGTGGGCGGAACTGCTTTGTTCATAAGTCAACCTACTCAGCATCCGACCACACCCGCACCTGCCTCGTTACAGCATCAGCACATGCCTTCCTACTTTGATAACTCGGTCTGCAACAGGAACAATAACTTGTTATCTGTGCCTGACCTCCACCTCCATCCCACTGCTATGCCTCAGTGTTTTGTGCCCTAACATTCACCTTATCCGCACACCGTTTTGAGTGGAGTGACTATGAACAGTGAACATTCCCACGTTCGACATCATTTCCCACAGTGTGCTTCTGGACAGCCCGCACCTCCGCAGCCTCCCTGCAACACAGGTGGCCCCAGCTCTGATCATACGTTGAGCTTTCGGCGGACTAACACGCGTTCTCAAAGTTTGAACTTTTTCTCACCTGTCGCTCCCGCGCTGGCTCCAGTCGAGCTTCTGCTACCGTTCTCAGCACATCTCAGTGCCTCATCCACATCAGTCTTCCGTGACGTGTGAATCTGAACACACCCCCAATGTGTTGAGCTTCCACAACCGCAATCGACACATTACGGTGTCTCACCCGCGTCGGCCTTCCGCATCGCGACGGATCGCACGCAACCACAATGTGTCACCTTCACGCTGCCACCCATACAGCAGTCGTTGCCACATCCCCTGGAGGCACACTCTCCTGGAATACTAGAGCAACAACAGCTCGTTTCAGGCAGTGCCCCGACGAACTCAACTCAAACTGTTCTTCAGAACATTCTACAACACTTTCCAACGCTGCCGCCGTTTAATCCCTACAGAGCTACAACCTGGTTCAAAATTGCAGACGAAGTGTTCAACCAATACAAACTCAACGAGTCAACCAGGTTTCTGTGCCTCATCACCAACCTGCACGACCAGAAGGACTTAATTGCTGACCTGGTTGACACCCCGGACTCATCTACCTGGTACACTCTAGCCAAAAAGACAGCTCTACGTCGGCTTGCACGCTCAAATGAGGCACCAATATGGCAAGTGCTCCACATCAAGCAATTAGGCAATGACAAACCTTCCCAGCTCTGGAGACGGCTACATGCCCTGGTCAGCGCCCATCTACTCTCTGACACAGCTCTCCTCGCCATCTGGTCAGATAAACTATCTCCTCACATCCGCTTTGCTCTGTCTCAGAGGTCTCCCGAACCTGTAGAGCAAAGAATGACAATTGCTGGCAAGCTACACGATGCATCGCTGCTCTATTTCGCCAGCCACTGCCTACTTGACAAGTCTCAAGTTCAGGCTCATCATCCTGCAGCCGGACGCTGTCGGGGCTGCACTGTGCCGACCGTTCTGCTCGCTCCGGGAAGCAGTAAACAAGCTACTGGGGACGTCACCGGCTCCGTCCATGGTCACGCCCCCTCCTGCAACCAAGCCTGCTGCGGCCACCAAACCAAACCTCGGCCACTGCCACTGGCAATGAACGTTCTGCAGGAAATGCAACCACACTACCCATACTGTTACTTTCACACACGGTTTGATGAGGCGGCGGGGAACTGCAGACCACCCTGCTACTTCCCAAATGTCAATCGCAGGTAGGTCTGGATGCCGCCTCCTGCGCACAACATGACAAGCACCCCCCAGTGCTCCATTCTGTCCAGGAACAACTGGATAATTGCAGACGACTTTACATTAAAGACATTTCATCGGGATACCTTTTCCTAGTGGACACAGGTGCCGATGTTTCGCTGCTGCCTATGTCCTTAGCGTCGTTGAACATCCGCCCGCATCATACTTCCTTGCAGGCCGTGAATTAAACTAAACTACAATGCTCGGCTTCAACTTCCCATGTTGTCTCAGTCTCCGCAAACTGCAAACTCAAGTGGACTTTTTTAGTGTGCAAAATTGACGAACCTATACTAGGCATTGACTTCTTGCAATATCACAAACTTTCACCAGACCTAGTGTGAAAAACCGTGTTTCATCACCCGTCCAAGACTCACTTCCCCTGTGCTCCATCGAGCAAACCCCCCCCATGACACATCAGTCTGGGCTCATCTCATCCATACATGCTCGTCTCTGTTGACGACGTTACAAGAAACAAGGCACATGTGCCTTGTCGAGTTTGAAAATGTCGCTTGCCTATGCAAGGAAAACTTTGAGCTCTCCCTCTGGCTCCACGAAACTCAGCTCCAGATCTCCGATGCAGCAAAAGTATTACAGACACTACAGCACGGACAAAGCAAGGTCAGTAAGTACGCCGAATCTGCTTGCAGTCCCAGCAATCGAGTCTCTGTATGTTTACCTACCGATACCCCTCACAACTGTGCTATCAAGATTGGCATAACTTGTACTGACAGCTCCGCAGGGCCACACCCTCCTAACACGGCAGCGTTTGACACTCGGCCGGACACAAGTGCACATGCGCGACGAGCGTCACGTGTCCCCGAACTGATGGCTCCCACCACGCCCCTCGTGGACAGCACCTCAAACTATGCAACAAATTCGCGCGCCGCAATGCGACCGCCATTGGCAACACAAACAGTGCACTCAGGCCAAGCGTTTTGCCCGCGACCATGCTGCCACAGGCCGTGCCCTCGGACAATGGACTCAGTAACGGCTCACGAGCTGTACTGAGCTCACCCACCCACGGTGCCACTGCTTCGGGCTGGCGGCCATCTTGTCACATTGACTCCTGGGACACTTTGCTGCCTTGGCTCCCGTCGGATCCGCCGAGTGGCTCTGAACACCACGACCACGCCTCGCCTGCCCAGCCTCCCACACATTGTAAACAAACCACCTCCTGTGCTGCCGGCAACATTTCCGTCGTCACCAACGGCACGGTTCACAAGCTTCACCTCACGCCAGGTCCCCTGATCTCCAGTAAACCACATCGACTTTGTACCGAGCACCTCTTCGACCTTAAAAATCAGATTTCTGAACTACTAATCTCCGGCGTCATTGAGCCCTCTGCCAGTAGCTGGTCTATGCCCATACATATGACACCCAAGAAAGACGGGTCCTGGTGCATGTGCGGAGACTACTGTCGACTAAACACATGAAAAATTATGGACACCTACCCCATACCCAACGTTGCTGACTTTACCAGTTCCCTCACAGGTGCGACCACATTCTCTGTCATTGATTGCAAACAGGCCTACCATCAGATCCCCATGACACCTGAAGACATCGAGAAGACAGCAATCACCTCCCTGATCGAGTTATTTCAGTTTTGATTCATGCCCTTCCGTGTGAAAAAAAACCCAGACCTGGTAACGCTTCATCAACAAAGCACTATTCAACCTAAAATTCTGCTTTGCATACCTTGATGACAGTCTTGTGTTCAGTTCCTCTGTCAAGCACAACATTTGACATGTTCAAACTGTTATGAACACTCTCACGGCAGCAGGCATTGAGACCAACCAGGACAAATTGCAGCTACATCAACCCGCTGTCACTTTTCTTGGTTTTCGGGTCTCTGCCGACGGCATTTCACCGCCCCCTGAGAAAGTATGAACAATACATTGAAAGAGCTCTGGCACTTTCTGGGGACGGTTAATTAGTATCGCCGACATCTACCTCGGGCTGCGGAGATTCAGGCTCCACTGACGGACGCCTTGGCAGGCATCAACACTTCTGGATCTCGGCCCGTTCCATGGACCCCTGCTATGACTACCTCTTTCACTGCCCTCAAAAATCTTCTTGCCGACGCCTGCACCATGGCACATCCTCATCCTTTTCATCACCGCAGATGCGAGCGAAACTGCCATTGGCACTGTCCTTAGCCAGACAATCGATGGCCAAACTTCACCTCGTTTTTCTCGTGCAAGCTCACCAATGCACAACAGAAATATTCCGTGTTTGACAGGGAGTTGCTCACGGTCTACGAAGCGATCAAGCATTTTAAGACTGTCGTTGAGGGACGCCCTTTCTATGTCTCAATGGACCACAAATCCCTGGCTGTGGCCATTACAAACCCGCCAGCTGACCTGCCTCCTTGCCGCTTCAGATACATGGACTTCATATCTCAGTTCACCATTGATGTCAGACGCATAAAGGGTGCTGACAATATTGTTGCTGATTTCCTTTCACGAGTCAGTGCCGTCCATTTGCTGTTAGACCTCTCTGAACTGCCTAACCTCCAACCCGCCGACAAGGAAACACAAAACTTGATTTTAGACTCTACCTCTTTACTACACTTTGTCCGCACCACCTTCCTTTGCATTTCTGATGAGATCTGGTGCGACGACAATACGGGCACGTTACCCCCCCCTCATCCCAATCACACTCCGTCGAGCTGTCTTCAACGCAGTGCATAATTTAGCCCACCCCGGTGTTTGTGCATCCGCCTGCCTTGTAGCAGAGCGCTTTGTGTGGAGAAATGTCAACAAGGACTGTGTTGCGTGCCAATGCTGCAAAGTACACAAGCACACATTACCCCCGTCCCTCGGCGCCTTTTCGACCCCTCCTGGGCGTTTCCAGCATATTCATATTGACATTGTCGGCCCTCTCTCCCCCTCTAATGGCTTTCATTATGTTCTCTCACCTATTGACCGAACACCTCGCTGGGTCGAGGCTGTCCCCATCCCCAATATTACGGCAGTAACTGTTGCTCGAGCTTTCGTCGAGTCATGGGTATCATGTTTCGGATGTCCAGCTATCATCATGACTGACCAGGGCAGACTAGTTGGCCCTGTTCAACAAGATTTGTAACATTTGCGACATCCGGCACATCCATACCACAGCATATCACCCGCAAAGTAACAGGCTAGTTGAGCGCTGGCACCGCACTTTCAAGGTGGCTCTTCGATGCCATGACTCTCTATGGACGGGGGCCCTTCTCCTTGTGCTACTCGGCATTCGTGCAATCTATAAGGTAGACCTCAAAGGCACAATAGCCGAATTTGTATACAGCCAGAACATTGTTCTCCCTGGTGAACTTGTGAGCCCTTTCTCTTCTCTCCCTCAGTCTGACTTACCTTCCTTCGTGGACCGTGTCAGATGCCACTTCATCAACCTCCATATCCCTCCACCCACCAGCCACTCCCGCCTTAAAGTTCACATCCCGAAATCTCTGGACAATCGTGAGTACGTCATGCTCCGAGATGACACTGTCCGTGCTCCCCTCCAACCTCCATATACCGGCCCGTTCCGAGTTCTCCGGCGCTCAGCCGACACCTATGACATCTAGATGAAAGATTCAGCTGTTACAGTCTCTCTCAACAGACTTAAGCCTGCTCATGTCGTGTCTTCTTCTACCCCCCTTCAGGCTACGACCACGCCACTCACTGTTGTGGCTCACGATGCTCCGACCACTCCCTCCACGTCGGACTTACACACTCGGTCGAGTGACTTCCGGCTCCAATCATCGAGCTCTCCTCCGACCTCGCCTTCTACTCCGGTCTCACGCACTCCATCGAGTGACCACATGCTCCCCACGTCGAGCTTACCTACGATCATGCCCTCACCGCCGGGCCCTTTGCTGGTCCCTTCGACCTCTCCACCGTCGCCTGCCTCGCCCCTTCGAGGTTTCACATGCTCCCCCATCTTGAATGTGCCCTCGCTCGAGGTGTTTGTGCCTGTCCCCCCAGACATAATCTATGACATCTCAATAATACTGCACAATTATACACTGTTCATCGTGTGTTTCTCTTCATCCAGTGCTCAACCTCCGCCATTCCCTGCCACCTGCTGAAATGTGTTTCCCTCCCACACAATGTCGACCTAGATGTTCGCCACGCCCACCGGAGACATCGTCGTCGTTGCTCCGTTCCATCCACAAACCACTGCTGGCAACACCATAGTCCCCCCCCCCCCCCCCGGCCTCTCACAATTACTCCGTACTTTGGGGGAGGGGGGGGGCTATGTGGCGCCAATGAA
Organism: Schistocerca piceifrons; assembly: GCF_021461385.2. Lineage (NCBI taxonomy): Eukaryota > Metazoa > Arthropoda > Insecta > Orthoptera > Acrididae > Schistocerca > Schistocerca piceifrons. The sequence goes on along the minus strand of NC_060141.1, from coordinate 402,054,626 downwards.
ATCGACACCAGCATCTATGCATCCATCTTTGAACTAAGCTAAGATTATCTTTGGCCTCTTCTGCCATGTCCAGTTCTTTGTGAGCCTTGCTTGTGTTTGGTTGAATAAATGAACTACTGCTAAATGGGGGTTGTTTGGTGTAACTAACCCGAACATTTCCCTCACATCCATTGTGTGTAAAAAGGAATCATTTAATGAACTAGAGACCCACTGTAATAACTTGATAAATGAAATTTTTCAGTACTTTAATTAAAGCCACTTGAATGTAAGCAGTAATAAAACATGTCTCACAGAGTTTAAAAACAGTGGTTTTAATGATGAAATTAAACTACACATATGCAATGAATTAGTAAAAGAAGTGTTTAGTGTAAAATTCCTCCGTTTAACAATTGAAAGCAATCTAAAATGAGACACACATGTTGACACTCTAGCATGTAAGTTGTCTAAGAATATATTTGCAATTAATACAATTAGCAAGTTGTGCAAAGATTCTGTTGCCCTAGAGACTGCATACCATGCTCTATCTTCCTCTCACCTGATTTATGGAATAGAAATTTTGGGAGCAACAAGCTAAGCAAATCTAAATAAGCTATTCCTACTTCAAAAAGGGCTATAAGAATATAGAATCATGCTGTGGCTTGTTTCCAGAAACTGGTGGACTAACCACAGTAAACATGTACATTCTAAAAGCCATATTACTAGTTAAAAGACTGCAGCCCAACATTTGTTCCGATTAATATCAGTACAGCGCAAGAAATTAAAAAAAAAAATTACATCTGCAACCACAGAACAGCACTCTATGAAAAGGGTCCACAACACACAGGTTTAAAGTTAGTCAATGCAGTGCCCAGTAACATTATGACCCCATCCACAATCAAGCTCAAATTTCAGCCAAAGAAATTACTGTTACAAGATCCATTTTACACGTTAGAAGAATACCATACTTATATGCAGAATAAGAAGTGCTTCAAAAAAAAAAAAAAAAAAAAAAAAAAAAAAATAAAAAAATAAAAAAAAAAAAAATGTAAATAATGTTAAGCAAACCAGTTTATTTGTAATTTAATCATTTTGTTAATCAATGATGTATAACAGAAGAATGTATTATTGTGCTATGTATCAAGAATTGTAACCTGTTTTTATACATAAGCACTGAATCATTCACTAAGTATTATTATTATTATTGTAATATTGATGAATGAACCTACCACTATTGTAAGAAAATGAAGTATTAATTTAATTCTGATGAAAATACGCATATTGTAATATTAATTGTTAAAAATTTTCATCATGTAACTTGTTAAAAATATTCATCATGTAATATTTAATATCCAATGCCCCATATTTTATGAAACCATTTAAAGGGTATCTTTGTTCTCTGCTGACCATGAAATGATGTGAAACTACTTGTGTTAATCTTTTTCCATCAAAATTTAAAACAGCATAATTTATAATAATACCTAAAATTGAATGCTTCATTAAAATATCTTATAAGTGACCAGGGCTGTGACCACAGGGCAGTTGAGATTTTGCTCAGAATGTCTCAATGTTTTTCAATGAAAAGTTTTATAACGGAAAAGTAGAGCAGCTACAAATAAATCGTGAAGTTTGAAAAAGAATGTTGGCTGCGGGAAAGTTGTTTGTAATGTAGTAAGTATGCAGCATATTCCACAGGAGTCACCCAAATATTTTCTGCAGTGAATTAGACTAATCTGTTAAACTCATTAACAATGATGGCCACTTTCAACTGAACAAGATAAGTATAAATTTTTCATTGAAAACTTTCCTGCTATCATCTAATTACTTCTTGATACTCATATCCTGTGTTGAGGATAATGCAATATACAAAAGTGGTTTCTTTTTAAATTTTTTATGCACTGTTCGAGAGCAGCAACATTTCAAGTAAAACCAAGGTTTAAAGCCAAATATTCTGCATAAATAGCCAGAATATGGGCTGAATATCAGATGGAAGTATGCTAATACAGCTCTTTTTCAGTTGCACTCCTTTCTAAATATATCCTAACAGGGCTGAAACTGCTGTCCTATCAGACTTGCACAGTGCACGTAGCACACTGCCATCAGCTCTTGTGAAATGTTTTATTGTGAACATTGGCATATGCTATATCAATGTATTCCACTTTTCACAAGCTATTAAATGCCATTATTATGGTTAAAAAAATACCGTACTTGTGATTATATTTCAGGAAATAAAGTTTAAACATCATCATGTAGTAAAATAATTGCATTTTTCTGTACTATTATTTGCTAAAATCCTCATTACAACAATATCTTGAACTGATGACAAAGTTTCAGTTGAACAATTTTATTATATGAAAAATGAGCAGTTTATGCATGCAGCTGGGTTCTGAATATTTTCACATTATATAGATACAATAGACAAATTTACTTCTATTATACATCAGAAATGTACAAGGGGGAGTCAAATGAAATCCTTAACAAAGTAATTAAAAACTGACATTTATTACCACTGTTCTGTAAGCTGGCAGTACTGTTACCAATGATGTAAGGAATGCACTGAAGGTGGCAGCATACCACAGACAAGCAAAATGTGACCACAACACCAGTTCAAAATGACTGCCCCACTTTCAATTTGCACCAAGGAGGAACAGTGTTCTGTCATACGTTTTTGGAGCAGTGAAGGTACAAAACCTACTGAGATCCATCAGAGAAAGAAGGCCCAGTATTATGCTGCTTGTCTGCCATGGCAGCAAGTGCATGGGTGGAGTAGAAGGTTTTGAAATGGCATGATTTCTGTGACAGATGGTCAGTACCCAGATCATATACGCTGTATTGTGACACCAGAGTCTATTGCAGCTCGTTAGCTGTTTGCATGTTCGATGGATGACTTGCAGAAAAAAAGTGACATGGAACGAGTTGTCATTTTACATTCACTTTGCACATTGTTCATGAATTGCTTAAGTTTCACAGAGAGTCTGCAAGACAGTTGCCACTGCAGCTCACTCTAGAAGTGAAAGACTGACACACTGACATCTGTGAAGAATGTTTGCGGCACTTTGAAGCAGAAGTTGATGGGTTCTTCGCAAGAATCATTACAGTAGACAAAATTTAGGTGTGCTACCACCAACCCAAAACAAAGAGAGCAAGCAAGGAATGGCACCATTCCTCACCACTAAAATTCAAGAAGTTCTGGATGGAGCTATCTGCAGGGAAGGTTTTGCTTACTCTCTTTTGGGATGAGTGAGGAGTTGTCTGGGAACACTACATGACTAGGGGAAACAGCATTACCAGTACATCATATTCCAATACATTAAAAAGTCAGTTTCATTTAGCAGTAAGACCAAAGTGATTTGGACTTCTGACTACAGGTGTAATTTTTCAGCATGACAATGCTGGCGTCCTATTGCCTGCACTTTGATACTATGCCACATCCGCCACACTCACCAGACCAGTGCACAAGTGGCTGTGCATACTTTTTTTTTCGTCATACTCACCAGACCAGTGCACAGTGCACAGTGTACATGACAATGGAAACATGTCACCAGGCTACAATTGTTCACATTGGTCTGAAGAACATTGTGGACAATTCGATCGAATGATGTGGTCAATCTGATGGACTGACATGAATCCCATCAAAAATATATGGGACATAATCAAGAAGACAGTTCGTGCACAAAATCTTGCACCGACAACACTTCAGCAATTATGGACGGCTATAGAGGCAGTATGGCTCAATATTTTCGCAGGGAACTTTGAATGACTTGTTAAGCCCATGCCACATCGAGCTGCTGCTCTATGCTGGGCAAAAGAATGTTCAACACGATATTAGTAGGTATCGCATGACTTTCATAACTTTAGTGTAATATAACAATTTCCCTTCGTACCTGAATGGTGCCAGCACAGTAGCTCACCGTGTCTACTCACGGGAGGGGGGTGAGGGTATTCTACAACCCCACTGATATAAAAAATTTAGAAAAACTATGTGAAGCTCTTATGACATAATTTAAAAGCTGCCATGCAACATCTGCACTGAAACACTGACAAAAAAAAGGTGATGAAGTAACAGATTGAAAGAAAGAGGACAAAAAATGACAGTGTTATCCCTTTTCATGCTGTAGACCTGGGTTTGATTACTGTTGACGGTAGTAATTAAAACAGCCACGTCCGTCATGTCAGATTGGAAGATCTGCACCAAGATGGGTCTACACAAGCATTATTATTTGTTTAATAATGCTTATGTAGACCCATCTTGGTGCAATCTTGGTCTGACACACAGGTTTTGCTTACTCTCTTTTGGGATGAGTGAGGAGTTGTCTGGGAACACTACATGACTAGGGGAAACAGCATTACCAGTTGGACCCGAGTTTGAGTCTTGGTCTGGCACACAGTTTTAATCTTCCAGGAAGTTTTAAAAATTTGTTATTGCATAGATGTAGTGGATCATAATTTATAGCAAAAACTGTCACATGTGGAAGTATATGACAACAGAAACAAAAACGTTAAGAGTGAACATGGGCCCACAAAGAGGATGTCTGCAAGATAATTGAGAGTTTGTGGTTACAAGCTACCACAGACTTCAGTATGAAATTTGCCCTAGTTAGCATAAATATGGGGGTATGCTGAAAGGTAATACCTCTGAATTTTTTAAAGTGAAAACTCATAAAGCTTTTTACATAAAACAAACTTTATTAACATTCTACATCTTTATATTTCATGTCTACATATTTATTTCTCAACATAGGCCCTAGTCATCCAGGCAACAAACACATTACTCCTGACGAGGGGCGAGTTTTATAATATCGTCACTGCAGAAAGTTTTGACTTTGTTGACGGAACCACAACCTCACCTCTGCTTCCACCACTTCATCGCTATCAAAGTCAGGTCCCCCAAGGTTCTGCAAGTTCTGGAAACAGATGGAACTCGGATGGGAGCAAGATGGGACTGTATGGAAGATGTTCGATAACAGTGAGCCCAATTTGTTGGATTCTTGCAGATGTTGAAGTGGTCTTGTATGGTCCAGCATTGTCATGATGAACAAAATGGTGTTCCGTGTGTGGACGAACTCTTCGAATTCGTAATCCGATTATCACATGCTGTTTCCCATGCCCCGACATAGTTATGTTACACAGCGCCATGTTACAAACTACAATCTGGGGCCATCTAGTGGGAGAGGGTTGCAAAACTTTAGACATGAAGAATAACGATGTAGAATGTTATTAACATCTGTTTTATTTAAAAAGATTTAAGAATTTTCACATAAAAAATTCGGAGACAGCACTTTTCAGCACACTTTCTTATATTTGAAACGTAAACTTTTCGATTGGAGCAGCATCGAACTGGGCTCACTCTGTGTAACATTGAGTGAAGTGGTACATACATGATGGTGCACAGGCACATTTTGATTTGAATATAAGACGACATCTCACGTGCCAGTATGATCCAAGACAGACAGGTCGCACACTGCTTGTACCGTACCTTGGCTTGCATTGCCTGACTTCAATATTCTCAGATTTCTCCATTGGAGTTGTCTCAAAAATGAAATGTACAGAACTGGAGCAGAGAACTGTACAGTCTTATCAAGATTTATGCCATGTTTCGAGGGTGTCTGAAATAACTTGTCACTCGCTGCAGAGATGAGTGTGGCATTGCCCCAAAATGTGAGGACGACATGTGTAACACATGTTTGAGTATAAATTACAATATGTAATGTGCTAGAGCTGTATTATATTACTTATTAAGGTAGTCTTTGGGTGAAATTTGAGCCCAATTTGATAGGGTCTTAACCTAAAAGTTTACATTTTAAATTCTTTTATACTAGGTAGTGTGGTGTCACCGCCAGACACCACACTTGCTAGGTGGTAGCTTTTAAATTGGCCGCGGTCCGGTAGTATATGTCGGACCCGCGTGTCGCCACTGTCAGTGATCGCAGACCGAGCGCCACCACACGGCAGGTCTAGAGAGACGTACTAGCACTCGCCCCAGTTGTACAGCCGACGTTGCTAGGAAAGGTTCACTGAGAATTACGCTCTCAATTGCCGAGACGATAGTTAGCATAGCCTTCAGCTAAGTCAATTGCTACGACATAACAAGGCGCCATTTATCCTTTCCTATGTATCTAATGAAGCATGTACAGTAACAAGACCAATGTCACCAATTGTGGATTAAAGTTAAGTATTCCAGCAGCTACGTACTTTTCTTTATAGCATTCATTACGTATCCTGTTTCAGACCTCACGCCAGCCTGCATGAGTTTAAGCGCGTGCCTTTCGGTTACCCGTCACTGTGGACTGGCTGTCTTGTCAGTCCACAACAAGTAGGACGATATTTGATACAGAAGTCAGTGGCAGCTCGTAAACACACATTTGCAGTATCTCACAAATGGCTTGTGTGTGGATCCATGTTTGCTGTTAATGTTTTTGCTTCTGTTATCGTATACTTTCATCCGTATCAGTGTTCACTACAAATCACGATACACCCTGAATAGAAATTTTACACTAGGATGCCTCTGGTGCCCCTCTCAGCTTGGTGCCCCAAGGGGTCACTTGACTTGCTTGGGCCTTAAACTACATTGGCTACAGATAAATCAGTTACTATAATCTTTGTTTTGCATTCATTATTTGGGGTAAAGTTATGTAGTGGGTCCTCCCTCCATTTTTGACAATCGACGTACAATGTCTGTAAATAATATGCACAGAAATAATAGGTTTATCACTCATATTAAACATAATTTCTGAACTTACCCCACACTTTTGTTTATAAATAAATTATTTTTTATACATAAAAATATGTTTAATATGGATCGAATGTTGACAACAACAAATTCTTTCGATTGGCAGAAGCCCTGCCACATGGAAAATAGAGTACTGCATCCACCACAAAAGAACCAAGATGTGAAATTTGCGTTTGTTGTACAATAAGGACACTGTCTATGATGAATATCTTGTCATGGGAGAAACTGAGTTAGTGAAAAACTCAGGTGAGTAAGGATGTCCAAATCGAAAGATTACCTTGTTCGCAGGCAACAAACCATGTTATGGAACATATATAAGTATATGTGACAAATTTTGGAGAGAAATATGCTGCGAACTGGAATTAACCTATAAAGTGGTGTAATAAAATGTGTTTCATAGACCATGAAAAATTTGACAGATAGCAGATAACAGCAGAGACACACTGCCTACAGTATTCCTTCCAGTCAACTACATATTGATTTCCAATTTTTAGTCATTCTTCTTCTGCTGCTGCTGCATATCCACTAATGGATGTTTGCGGTCACACCTGCTGTCTTCTGTTCCTCTTACAGTATGGATCAAGTCCCCCACATTTTTTATTCCTGTCCACTGTCTGACATTGCTGAGCTATGACGTCATCCTCCTACCAATTCCTCTCTTGCCTTCAATATTCCCCACGATTATCAGCTGAAAACATGATATCTTTCATTTCGTATCACATGACCTATGTTAAGCTGTTTTCTTACGTTTGATTGTGGTTACCATTCTCAAGATCTCTTGGTTTGTTTTCCTTGCTGTCCATGGAATTTTAAGGATTCTTCGATACAACCACATCTCAAATGGTTCCAACTTGTTATAGTGTTTACTTTCAGTGTATAACTTTCCACATCATACAAAAGTAGTACTGACCACACATAGCTCTTTATAAATCTAATTCTGAGATTAAGATCAAAGACAGTGCTTGTAAAAACATAGTTAAATTTCATGAATGCACTGTGGGCCTTCTATATTCCACATCTGATTTTCATGTGAGACGACCAGTTTTCACGTAACCACATCCCTAAGTAGTTGAACCTATTCTCTCTTTCTATGGGTTGATTGTTATGCATTAGATCTACATTTGATGTTCATTTGAATTGCGAGTGTCTATCATAAATTTTGTCTTTTTGCTGTTGATGCTGAGACCCATATTCCTAGTGTGTTCTTCCACTGCAGTACGAAGGTCTTCCAGGCCGTTCATGTTATCAGCAATTAAGAATGTGTCATCTGCATATCGTATGTTGTTAATCCATACCCCACTTACTTTGACACTTATCTCATGGTCTTCAAATGCCACCTGGAATACATGTTCTGAGTACAGATTATAGAGGAGTGGTGAGAGCACACATCATTGTCTAACTCCTTTACAGATTCTTTGTGCTTCTGTCACTTGACTGCCAATTTTAACCTCAGTTGTTTGATTCCAATAAAGATTTTCTGTGCAGTGAATATGTTTTCCATCTATGTCAAGTTTATGTTGTTACACTCTGTCAAATGCTTATTCGTAATCTATGAAGCACAGCATTACATCCTTCCTCTGATTGTAGCACTTCGGAACCAATACTTGAATTGCGACCAATGTTCTCTTGTACTACACTTGGTCTAAATCTAAACTGAGAAGTTCCCATATCTCCTTCATACTTCGCAGTTATTCAATATTGAATGATCTTGAGAAATATCTTTAAGGTATGATTTATTAGGCTAATTAGTCTGTAATCTCCACATTTTGTTGCATTGCTCTTCTTGGACAAAGGGATGAAGTGTGATATAAGCTGTTTATCACGAAATTTCCCAGTATTATTAATCTGATTAAATACTTTTTGGAGAACTAAGATACAGTTATCATCTAATAGTTTCAACTTCACAAAAAATGGTTCAAATGGCTCTAAGCACTATGGGACTTAACATCTGAGGTCATCAGTCCCCTGGACTTAGAACTACTAAAACCTAAGGACATCACACACATCCATTCCCGAGGCAGGATTCAAACCTGTAACTGTAGAAGCAGTGTGGTTCCGGACTGAAGCACCTAGAACCACTTGGCCACAGCGGCCGGCCTAATAGTTTCAACTGGCATTTGATCAAACTAATGTTCAATGCATCAATCTAATGTTCAATGCATCATACACGAGACCGAAGGCCCATGAAATTGAACGGTTTCTTCGAGACATCATGTGCTACAATTCTGAGCCACAAAGAGGAGAAATGGAATACATTCGAAATGTACCCTGTCCTTAACAGGGTACGACAAATTCACATAGAACTTAAGAAGCATGTTCCATCATATGTTTTCGTTGGCAGCTGCCACACAATTGTTGTATATGATGGCCAACCGAGGACCTGCTCAGGCTGCGGCTAGGAGGGCCATGTTAGAACTGAGTGTCTGCAGCGCTGCTTCATTCAGGCGCCCCGCAATGAACTTCCCCAATGATCCACGATGACATCTCTCCCATTAACGTATGTGGAGGTGGCACGACATGATTTGATGGATGATCAAAACCTGCTACTACCTCAAGCCACTGCGAACTCCGTTGGAGAGTCAGCGCCAATGACGTCAACGACAACACCACCGCAGCCAAATGGTGTAGAGGTTCCTGCTGCCTCTGGCCACCGTGGCGTCATGGGCGCCTAGCCGCCATCACTGTCAGGGTTGGATACAGGCAATCCCGATGACTGAGACCGTGTCGAGCCCCGCCCTCCAGTGGATGTTGAATCTCGAACCCGCAAGCAAAAGTCACCCAAGAAAAACAAGAAGAGGCGATTGTCAGCTGAAGAATGGGACAGGGATGTGAGAATGGCAGAAGACATCAACTGCATTGACACGTCTACAGTTGCAACAGATTCCATCGGCCTCATTCACTAGAAGGCGCCTGATGATAAGGAACACACTCGTACATCTGGTGGCCCTGAAAACGAGGCGCATCAGGTAGACTCCCAAAATGTGGGCTCCTGTGAAAGTGGACAGCCACCACTGACCTCCCAATCCTCACTTGGTGATTGGACAAACGACAGGGAGGCCAATGATGCACAGCACACATCGATACCTCCTCCAGAGCCCATGGCTGACACTGAACCCGGTGGGCGCTACCAGTCAGGGGATCATACGGCACAGTAATGCACGTCATGTGGCTGGGTGGATGTGTGGTGTACAAGCTCACCGTGGGCTAGCACCAGCATACTGCCTCCACCACTTGATTAGTCTCAGTCATACCATGTGGGAACAGTCAATGTCAATGGTGTCCACTTCACTGTCAAGAGCCACATGTTACATGACATGATCAGAGCAGCAGACTTGGACATTGCTCTTCTCCAGGAGGTCCGTCCCGAGCTGCGTTTAGACCTATATGGCTACACCACCTACAGCCTACCCTCTGGTGATGGCGCAGAAGGGATGCCCATCCTTCTCTGAGATGGCATAGAGGTGACGGATGTGACATGGAGAAGGCATGGCTCTCACACTTGGCGCAGTTCATCTTGTTAACGTCTACACCCCCTATGGTACTTCACACCGTGGTCTTCTATTTGAAGGAGGTAGCCCCATTTCTTGCAAAGAAATATGGACCATTACATAGTGGGTGGCCCGAGGACCAGATACCACATTACGTCTCATGCCTGGCTCTACAGGCACCGGTATGTGACCTCGTGCTCCACGACACATGGCTGTTACATCATGAGAACCAGTGCTGATATATGCACTTTACCGGCCACTCTACCAGTCGTCTGGACCTCTGCATAGCAACCCGTGATGCAGAACTCTGGCCGACGGCCTTCACAGATCATCTCACGTGTATCTGCACTATCACCTTACCCCAACAACTAACAAGACCTCGCAGAGGCCCATGGATGCTGAACATCACCCTCCTTTGCAAGGAAGCATGTCGGCAAGCAGTTACTGACACGTGGCGTCGTCGTTTCAGGCGCCTGCCCATGTATGCTTCCACATTGATATGGTGGCTGGGATGTGTCGAACCTGCACTCCGAAATACCCTGATGGCCTACGGGCTTGACAGAGCGAACTGGCAAAGGACAACATCGGAATTTTACTGTAGTGTTATGTGAGCTGGCGACGCAATAGCCGTCTCCCTAACGTCAGATGTCCGTACAATGCATCAAATCTCATCTACTTCGCATCAGGGCAAAGCAGCTAGAAGGTGTCCGCATCTATGCGCGAGTGCAAGACTGCATCCCCAATGAAACGGAATCAGTCTATCACATTGTGCGCAAGAGGTGTCACCGCAAACGTCAGCTCATTACGGCGCTAAACACGGATGAGGGCGGCTGCGCAGTGACACAAACGGACATAGCGTACGTGTTCGCCCAACACTATGGGACCTTGTACATGGAAGATCTGCAAAACGTACATGATTATGACGTGCTGTTGCACGATTTTCCCGGCTCTAGGGACGTGGTACCAGTTGATACTCTGCTCTTGCCCATTACATCCAACGAGCTGCCATAGGCCTTGGCACGTGGAGCACCAAACAAATCGCCTGGGCTGGACGTGTTATCCCTGGAATTCTACCGCTCTTTTTATGAACTTATGGGCGACAAATGGCTCAAATGTTTCAAGAACTGTTCCGCCTTGATTTTACTGTCCCCACGGAATTCACAGACGGCCTCTTGATCCCAGTACCGAAACTGAATGGTGGTTGTAGGTGGCAGGACTTTCACCCACTCACACTCCTCAACAATGACTACAAGATCTTCGTCTGAATCCTCCGTGCACGTCTCCACACCACTATCAGAAAAGCCATCCACACCGATCAGACATGTTTAGGTAATGTCAAAAAAATGGCTCAAATGGCTCTGAGCACTATGGGACTTAACAGCTATGGTCATCAGTCCCCTAGAACTTAGAACTACTTAAACCTAACTAACCTAAGGACATCACACAACACCCAGTCATCACGAGGCAGAGAAAATCCCTGACCCCGCCGGGAATCGAACCCGGGAACCCGGGTGCGGGAAGCGAGAATGCTACCACACGACCACGAGCTGCGGACCTAGGTAGTGTCAGCTACATTCATACAGCGTTAGGAGCATACCACGACATAATTGCTTTGATGGCGGCCTGCTAAATATGAGGCACCCTTGTCGCCATCGATTTTGACCATGTATTTGACCATGGCTTCCTACGCAGTTTTGGAACACATGGGCCTCTCTCTAGAGTCCACACAGGCGGTCCTTCGACTGGCCCACTGGAGCGCACTGGTCAACGGTCAACAATTACCAGTCTGATCACATTGTTGTTGGGCAGTCAGTGTGACAAGGGTGCCCCTTGTCAGGTATATAATTTGTGGCAGTACTTGAACCAGCTTTACAAGGTCTACAGCAGCGGTTAACAGGCATGTCCCTGAGGGACGTGACCTTTCGTTGTGGTGCATTTGCCGATGATGTGATGTTCCTGGCCAGATCAGAGGATGAAATGCATATAGCGCTCCAGTGGCTATGCCAGTACGGGGCGGTCACTGGGAACATCATCAACATGAAGAAGACAAAATATATGGATGTCGCCGGGGGGCTTTTCCATGCAATGGCGGTGCCCTTTGACAATGTGCTCATACTCAAATGTTTAGGAGTGAAGTTCTATAGCAATGTTCACCGCTCGCTGGCTTCTATGTACTGCCGGCTCCTACACCAGACGCGTGCTCTGATATGGGACAACAAATTGCGTTGCATGGATATGCTCCTCAGAACATATTATGTCAACACCTATCTTGTCTCCAAACTGAACAATTTTGTGCATGTCCTTCACTTGCCGGTTACAATGGCCGACAGATTTCAAGCAGCCTATTGACATTTCATGGGTGTCGGCCTTGTTTTTAAAGTCCGATACGCAATCCTGACACTTCCGCAGTGGGCGGGCGGTATCGGTTTAATTCATGTCTATAAACATGCGTGACTGCTTTATCTCATCACTACACGTTGCACATGGACCTCTGCCCATGCCACTCTGATGTGCACCCTGATCACTGATGTGGCACCACACTCTCTGCATTCCCCGGTTTCTGTAGGACACATTTCACTGGCACTCACCCACATCAGAGAGCTCTTGATTGACCTCAGCTACTTACGGTCAGACCTTCCGATGACAGGATGCTCAGCATGAAAGACTATTATCACCTCTATCAACAGCAGCAACCTATCAATACAGTCGCACACAGACATCTTGTTGTTGCCTGGAAAACGTTGTGGCGAGTGGTACACACACCTTTTCTACCTACAACGGTATGTTCATTGTGGTACATGGTTGTAATGGGAATTTCACTACTCCTCAGAGGCTACATTCCATTGATTTGACGGGCGACCCCATGTGTCTGACAAGCTCAGTCATTGACTCGGATGCACACCGCCTTACTTCTGCTGCGACCAGTGAGTGCTGGCTACTCATACAGTGCATTACTCTTGCAGCGATTGCCGGAGTCTATCTCCCGTGATGATATATTGCGCCCCGATGGCATATACTTTCCATCAACCAGGACGAACGCCGTTAACTGGCTAAAAAACATTGCCCTTTACTACATATTTTCCGATGCTCACAAAGGCACACTCGACTTTTGGTCCCCACTGATGACGATACACGCAGCTTTCAGCTGCCACCCAAAGTACAGAACTGTTTCGCAAATTATTGAGGTTCATTATTTGCAGATCCTCCTGCTCACTGGGGCGTTCCGGGTATGAGACACTGAAAATCAAGAAAAATCCTCGAGCATATTGATCTTCTATGGACGGAATAGGGGGAACCCCTCCCAACAGACGAGAAGACGACTCGGGCGCTCGGCTATGGCAGTTGAAGGATCGTTTTTTTTAATGGAACAAAAATAAATCCAAAAATACAATAAAAAATAAAAAATTAACAAATTATAAAAATTAAAAAAAGAAGTTGGTAGAGCACTCCGATGCAGAGTGAAAATTTCATTCTACTTTCCTGTCTTCTGCTGTCCTATTGCTCATCTGATTTTGATAATTGTGATGGCAGGACCCGATAGACCCTAGTCAACTTTATTTTCTCGTACTTCAAGTGTTTCATCTGCAGAAAGATTGTTAATATAATCCTCCCAGATAGTTTTCTTTGGCTGATTAGTGATTTCATATGAGATAAAATTCGTGCTAATCCAAAAATACACCCACGTAAAGTGATAGTCATTGTTAGCTAGGAGCAAATCAAAAACCTGCCCTTACTAAGCTTTGTTTCTCATGCCTATTATTTCAACGAGGCATCACCTTATAAACTCATCATTCAAATGCTTTTTCGATACTAGCTGCATTAGTGATTAGCATCCATCATGTCAACCTTCCCTGTTTCACGATGGAATCACTGGATATGTAGCAATCTAAGATTTATTTATGGCCCACGTTAAAAAAATTATCACAAACTATTGATTTGTCGACAGAAACCAAAGACAACACAAGTGTCGACAGAGAAAGATAGCAAAAATCTAATGTTTATACGTCACGCCAGTATTTTCCAACTTTTCACTTATATGAATCGTTGATGATGATCATGACTAATGATGATTTGTGGGTTATGCACCAAACATCGAGGTCATAATCGCTCTTGCTTGAACTGAATAGAGACGAGCTTGCTGAAAATCTAGTACAAAATAACAACAAACTGTAAACCCTAAGTTGTATGCACACACAAAATTGAAAACTGCTCTCTAGATACGGCGTAACTTTACAGAATGAAGTTATAAAACGAAAAAAATACACGTAGGCAGATGTATCTTGAGACATGTCATATCTTACGTTATGGCACAGGCATGACTGATGGGATACACAGTTTCAAGCAAAATACATAATCTGGTATAGCTAAACCGCGAATCCTTCCTGAAAATTCAGCCTTTTAGGGGAAGCACATGAAATACGTTTTTAAACACTGTCAGTTATTGTTAATCACTATATTCATGTTCCTTAGTTGCTCAAATGCCGGATCGAAGGCATCATCATTTAAGCTCTCGCAGATGTTTTCGTCATCTACCTCGTTACAAATAGAAATTTATATTCTAAATGAACATATTAACTGTAATTACAACAAACGACTTCAGGTTTACTTTTATCTTATCGAAAATCGAGAACTATACACGGATAACCCGCAAGCCGTATAATCTTTACACTTATGATCGAGAGCCTGCTGTAATAACTACTTTCGCTTCTGAGAACTAACGACCAGTTGTCGAAACTGAACAATGCTGAAATAAAATTCAGACACTTGGGAATGAAAAACAACATAAAGTGAATTGTTTGAGCGTATACAGCAAAGTAAAACTTGGTAGGAAACACTAGCAATTGAGGTCGCGTATAGCTGGTGCTAATGATACAAATAATAATAATAAAATAAAATAATACTTCATATTGTGCTGTTCAAGGGAGACCGCTAACATATATGGTCAGAAATCTCTATTGAGATTTTCTGGATCTCCACCCACAATTTGGCGCTCCTGAAACACAGGTCCCAGCTCCCTGATTCGCATATACGAGAAAGCCGGGCAAACTTCAGTTCCGCATTTTGTAGAGTGCAATTAGAAACATTAAAACTCCAAAGCAACACAAAAATATGTTACATAAGCATTGTATAGTAGCTTTTAAGGTGTGCTCACATTACAGTTTCGTTATTTAATGTTATTTGTACTTGTAAAGGCCAAAAACTGTGAGTTCGCTAAAATCACACAACACATGGGGAATGCATACTTACCGGTTCGCTCGGCTGCGGAGGCATGGTTGAGCACTAAGACGTTGGTGTAGATATTTTGATTTCTCGGATTTCTCAAGGAAACAGACTTAGACAACATTCCTTAACATAGTGCAACACTTAAATTAATAACCTCGGAAAAGAATTTATGGGGGTAAGCGAAAAAGGAAACAGATCTCCGAAAATAGGCTGGATAAACATTTGCTGTAGTCTTAATACAGTCCTAATCCTTCATGTGTATTCCCTGGAGCTCTGTTCAGTGTCTTGGAATACATATTCGCAATCAAATTCAGTCAGAGATGCTACACAGCTTCTCATGTCCGTCTATTGGATCGCCGTTAAAAATCACGTTATGAGCTACGAAATGGATAAATTTTGTTTTATGTTTCGTTACAGTTATGGCTGATCAGTACCATCGATTCTGTATATATTATTGTGATTGAATTTTTTTCTTAGCGTAATTTGTTTCCATAAGTTGAGTAGCAGAGGTTTTTATTTTTTTTAACAAAAAACTGTATAACTGTTGGTGTATTGCTTTTGTCTAAACTGACGTGAAATGTAGTTGTTTGATGGTTGCCACGAGAAATATTAAACTTGACTTGTTTCCCTGTTTTGGTGAAAAGTGGATACTTGCTGCAGTTAAAAGCTTGCGTTTGACACAGAGCAAAACCGAACTGGATGAAGTCGAAGCGCAGTTTGCGTTCCTAGTATACAGGGTGTTAAACCTCCCTGATTTCAAAGACCCAGGGGAAAAAAAACACAGTCGATAGGACAATCAAAAATGCACCACATTGTAGAGTTTATCAAAGAATTTATTTGTTTATCATCAATACACCTTCACATGTGAAACATTTGTAGCATGAAGAATATCGAGTCCATGTTCAGTTTCTTGCCAGGTTCTTTGTAATATTTCTTCTGTTATTGTTGCAATCGCATTAGTGATACAATGTCGCAACGTAGGAATATCGTCCACTTTGGTAGCATACACACGGTTTTTCACGAATCCCCACATGAAGAAATCAAGCAGTGTAATGTCGGGTGAACACGGTGGCCAGGCAATGGGTTCTCCACGTCCGATCCAACGACTGGAAAATTTCCTATCCAAGAACTTGCAAACAGCCATTGACCAATGAGGTGGAGCTCCATCTTGTTGAAAAATGATGTTGGGTTGCAAGTCTTACATCTGAGGTTACACAAACTGCTCCAACATGTCCAGATACACTGACCCAGTCACTGTTTGTTCTGCAAAGAAGAATGGTCCAACAATCCTGTCATGCATTAGCCCGCACCAGACGTTTAGTTTAGGGCTATCACGAACATGTTCAATGACAACGTGAGGATTTTGTGAACCCCAAATCCCTTCTTGATAGATGAAAGGTTACCTCATCTGAGAAAAACATCTTTCCAAGAAACTGGCATCCATATCAATATGCTGCAGCATACCCGCAGCAAATTGTTGTCAGTGTGGTTTGTCATTCGGCATCAGATGTTGCAGAATTTGCACTTCGCAAGCACACATACGAAGACGCTGGTGAACTACACGATGCAATGTTGACCAAGGTACATCAAGTTGCCTAGAATTGACTTACGTGGGCATCTGAGAAACGTTTGTCTGATATCCTCCCCAGTCTCTTCTGAAACTCCATAACGTGCACCTCCAAATGTGTCAGAACACTTCCTGTTGCCAGAAACTTGCTATATCATTCCTAAATTGTTTTCGCATCAGACGGATCACATTCATACACACGACGATAATTTCTTTGCACAGTAATCGGCGATTTTGTTTCTGCAAACCACACTACTGCTTGCGCGTGCTGCTGTGGAGTCTCCATTTTCATTTCATGCGACCATGCTGCGCTCTGACGACAACACTTGGCACTTCTGACGCGGGAATATAAATTCTTTGAGATGCTTTACAATATGATGAATTTTTCATTGTCATATCTACTGTGGTTTTTTATCCTGATCTTTGAAATCAGGGAGGTTTGCGTGGGATGCCCTGTACTTCTACACCAATACTTGTAAAAGGCGCGGCAAAGCCACAGAAGATGTTCATTCTGATTGGGGCATAGTGGTTACTGCACATAAAACTCTAGAAAAATTATAAATATTATATCATGAATAATTGGCGAATGAAAATTCACGATGCAGCCGATACTGTAGACATATCTTACGAATGAATGCAAAAAAGCTGCATGGTTATGTGCATGTGCAAAAATTGAAGGGTCTTTGCACAGCCTGCAGGATGTCTCGAGTGGCTTCATAATGGTGGATTAAGTTTCCTTGTTAAATTTGTTTTCACACTCGCAGTCCCGATTCCAAACCGCCGCTATAATAAAAATGGTAAAAGGCAAAGGAGTGTGTACTGCAAAAAGGTGAAACTCGATTTATTGGCTAGACGAGATATATGCTGACACTAACTTTTATTGGATAGAAAAGAGTAGAGGAATTTCTAAATAATAAGGTGAAACTCGATTTATTGGCTAGACGAGATATATGCTGACACTAACTTTTATTGGATAGAAAAGAGTAGAGGAATTTCTAAATAATATCTTGATCATTTGGATACAGGTAATATCACAACAATGCTCTATCAGGTTTATTCGGATTGCACTCGGTTTTTAATGCTCTGTTTCAAACCCTGTTTGTAAATGTGCTAAAACAGTAAAAACAACCATTTTTGGACTTCCATGTCAATTTGTTGTTATGTGATGTCAAGTGTCATCTGACAAACTGAAACTGGGCTTGAACTGAGAGAAATAAAAGCAGGTTGGCTACACTTCAGGCGTTCGCTGACTGTCTTGCCAAGGCGACCTGATCTTCAACTTCGCTCCTTAGCGTATCGCGCATTGGGTTAGCCAAGCCATAGTCGTGACGTTTTCATTGAGATTAGCCGTTTTCATTGTAGACAATGTTTTGGTTACCGTATGCCTAAAAATAAACTATTAGTTTACTGCATACGTTCGTAGCGTTTTTTCATAAGTTTAATCAACACCACAGATAAACGTAACAGAGACTTTAGTCAACAATAATAAAGTCTCTTCATTATTTACAATAGACTGCCAATGCTAGGGTAATTTTTAGATTCTGCGACAGCAGAAATCAGGAGGTTTTGAGGCGAAGAACTCGTCGAGGCATGCTCGGAGCACATTTTCATCCGGAAAGGAAGGTCCACGAAGCTTATTCGACAGAGAGCGGAAAAGGTGAAACTCTGAGTGCGTAAGATCACGTGAATGAGGTGTGTGCGGAATGACTTCCCAACCAAACTCCTATATAGTGTTTTTTGCAGTCGGGTAGGCATTATCGTAGAGTAGCATCACTTCATGCAATTTTCCTAATTGCGTCTGCAAGACGTCTCAGTTGTTGTCAGTAAATGTCAGCAGTGATGGTTTCTATTCACGCAAACTAAGTTGACACTCGGCACGGTGTCTGGTGGGAGCGACCGTAAATGGGAAACTCCTTTACGGTCACTACCAACAGCCACAAAGCCGAGTGTGAACTTAGCGCGAATAATACACCTCGGAGAAGCAAATCAAAGTATACAACACCGTCGCTGCTCCACCATATGCATAACGTTGTCCTTCATGGATGAGCGCAGGTTTTTGTATGGGGAGTATTTGCCTTTTTACGGCTCAAACATTCCTTTCTCTTCTTTATGTTAACATACTAAAGACACCATTTCTCGTCGCCAGTACAGATACAGGATGGGAATGGTCGGTGTTTTTCATGAGCCAATTGATGATTTTTGGCTCAGAGCATGTGGTACCCAAATTTCTGGCTCTTCCTCATTATATGCAAATGTCACACGATGTTGGAATGATCATAATGCATCATATTTGCTAGTTATCAAGTACACTGACGTGGATCGTTGTGGATTAATGTGTTTCAACGATCTTCATCAAACCCTGAAGGTCTTCTGGAATGTGGAGAGTCACGGATGTCAAAACGATTCTCCTTAAAACGATAAAACTGTTTTCTTGCCATACTCTGTTCTATGACATTATCCCCATACAAGGCGCAAATGTTCCTGGCTGCTTTCCCTGCTGTTAACCCTCTATTGAACTCATTCAGAAAATATGTCTGAAATGTTCCGATCTCTCCACTTGGCATTCCACTATGTACCGTCCACAGCTTCACTGATTACCTCCATATAACAGAATGAAAATATGTGAACTCAAATATCAACAGTGAACTACAAACACAAAATGACAATCGATAAATAAACCCATAGTAATCGGAATACCAAAATGCAAAACAAAAACGCCATGAACTTATGCTCCAATTTAATAAAATAACACGATTTGTTCTCAATGCTATGACAACATCAAATTCAAGAAACAGTTGTTTAAGAAGGTTGGATTAACCGAGAAATATGTTTTTGTAAAAAGTAACACAGGTTAACATAAAGATTATTTATAATACTCCCAGTTTTTTAATTCGAAAATGTGGTAGCCGTTTTCACGCAATTCTTCAGGCTTCTCCCGCGATTTGTTGACGTATCTTTGTTGTAGGGTGTAATGCCGGACTCAAATTGATTCGTTGCCTTCATCAGCAACTAATGTAGACGATGAGTCACGTCACCCAAATACAGACGGCGATATCCAGCAGTACACCCGACAACTCAAGATTGTCATGTTAAACACTGAGGCGGCAAATGTATGGGATAGCGATGTGCATATACAGTATATGATGGCGGTAGTATCGCGTGCGCAAGGTATAAAAGGGCAGAGCGTTTATGGAGCTGTCATTGGTACTCAGGTGATTCGTGTGAAAAGGTTTCCGACGTGATTATTACCACACAACGCAAATTAACAGACGTTGAATGCGGAATGCTAGTCGGGGCTAGACGCATGGGACAGAGCCACAGTGTCAAGACTACACCAAATTCTAGGCATTAGCTCTCACCATGGACAACGCAGAGGTCGTCGACCTTCACTTAGCGACCGACAGCAGCGGCGTTTGCGTAGAGTTGTCAGTGCTAAGAGACAAACAACAATGCGTGAAATAACCGCAGACAGTGTGGGACATATGAGGAACGTATTCGTTAGGATGGCGCAGCGAAATGTGGCGCAAAGGGGCTCTGGAAGCAGACGACCGATGCGAATGCCTTTGCTAACAGCACATCGCCCGCAGCTCCTCTCCCGGACTCATGACCGTATCGATTAGATCCTGGACGACTGGAAAAGCACGGCCTGGTCAGATGAGTCCTGATTTCAGCTGGTATGAGCAGGTGGTACGGTTCGTCTCTGGCGCAGACCCAACGAAGCCATGGATCCCAGTCGTCAACAAGGCGCCATAATGGTGTGGACTGTGTTTTACATGAAATGAACTGTGTTCTCTGGTCCAACTGAATGTATTGTTGACTGGAAATTGTCGTGTATAGTACACTACCGGCCATTAAAATTGCTACACCACGAAAATGACGTGCTACAGACGCGAAATTTAACCGACAGGAAGAAGATGCTGTGATATGCAAATGATTACCTTTTCAGAGCATTCACACAAGGTTGGCGCCGGTGGCGACACCTACAACGTGCTGACATGAGGAAAGTTTCCAACCGATTTCTCATACACAAACAGCAGTTGACCGGCGTTGCCTGGTGAAACGTTTTTGTGATGCCTCGTGGAAGGAGGAGAAATGCGTACCATCACGATTCCGACTTGGATAAAGGTCGGATTGTAGCCTATCGCGATTGCGGTTTATCGTATCGCTACATTGTTGCTCGCGTTGGTCGAGATCCAATGACGGTGAGCAGAATGTGGAATCGGTGGGTTCAGGAGGGTAATATGGAACTACATGCTGCATCCCAAGGACCTCGTATCACTAGCAGTCGAGATGACAGGCATCTTATCCGCAAGGCTGGAACGGATCGTGCAGCCAAGTCTCGATCCCTGAGTCAGCAGATGGGGACGTTTGCAGCAGCATGGACTATCAGCTCGGAGACCATGGCTGCGGGTACCCTTGGCGCTGCATCAGAGACAGGAGCGCCTGCGATAGTGTACTCAACGACGAACATGGGTGCACGAATGGCAAAACGTCATTTTTTCGGATGAATCCAGTTTCTGTTTACAGCATCATGATGGTCGCATCCGTGTTTGGCGACATCGCGATGAACGCACATTGGAAGCGTGTATTCGTCATGGCCATACTGGCGTATAACCTGGCGTGATGGTATGGGGTGCCATTGGTTACAGTCTCGGTCACCTCTTGTTCGCATTGACGGCACTTTGAACAGTGGACGTTACATTTCAGATGTGTTACGAACCGTGGCTCTACTCTTCGTTCGATCCCTGCGAAAGCCTACATTTCAGCAGGATAATGCACGACCGCATGTTTCAGGTCCTGTACGGGCCTTTCTGGATACAAAAAATGTTCGACTGCTGCCCTGGCCAGCACATTCTCCAGATCTCTCACCAATTGAAAACGTGTCGTCAATGGTGGCCGAATAACTGGCTCGTCACAATACGCCATTCACTACTCTTGATGAACTGTGGTATCGTGTTGAAGCTGCATGGGCAGCTGTACCTGTACACGACATTCAAGCACTGTTTGACGCAATGCCCAGGCGTATCAAGGCCGTTACTACGGCCAGAGGTGGTTGTTCTGGGTACTGATTTCTCAGGATGTATGCACCGAAATTGCGTGAAAATGTAATCACATGTCAGTTCTAGTATAATATATTTGTCCAATGAATATCCGTTTATCATCTGCATTTCTTCTTGGTGTAGCAATTTTAATTGCCATTAGTGAATGGTTCGAATGGCTCTGAGCACTATGCGACTTAACATCTGAGGTCATCAGTCGCCTAGAACTTAGAACTAATTAAACCTAACTAACCTAAGGACATCACACACATCCATGCCCGAGGCTGGATTCGAACCTGCGACCGTAGCGGTCGCGCGGTTCCAGACTGAAGCGCCTAGAACCGCTCGGCCACTCCGGGCGGCAAGGAAAGCTAGCTGGAGCACATGAATTGCGGTCAAAGGAGACCATGCGGCGAAATTTGAAAAGAAATTGTTTTAACAGGCTTGTCAAAGTACCCTTGCGACTTATATGCTATACGCCTACTCGTAGGGGCACATATTTGTGTTAATTTTAGTAGAGCAGATAACGTTTGATTACATTGAGACACACATGTCGATAAGTGGCAAGCGAGGAAGTGCCAGCAAGCACTGCACATTTCAGCAAAAGTGCCTTCCAGTTTTGAGCATATAGTGCTTTGCGCCATGTAACAACTATACATTTACCTGCTTTTCAAGTCTTAAAGAACTATTGCATCGTTAGTATATTCCTCCGTGAACCGAAAGCAGAGTAAAAGAGCATCTGCACTGTACAACTTTATCTTAATATGATAATTTTATCTATGTATTTATGTTCGTAGAATACCTTTTATTGACTTGTTATGGTGAAAAAAATGGTTCTAATGGCTCTGAGCACTATGGGACTTAACTTCTGAGGTCATCAGTCCCCTAGAACTTAGAACTACTTAAACCTAACTAACCTAAGGTTCAAATGGTTCAAATGGCTCTGAGCACCATGGGACTCAACTGCTGAGGTCATTAGTCCCCTAGAACAAAGAACTAGTTAAACCTAACTAACCTAAGGACATCACACACATCCACGCCCGAGGCAGGATTCGAACCTGCGACAGGAGCGGTCACGCGGTTCCAGACTGAAGCGCCTAGAACCGCACGACCACACTGGCAGGCTATGGTGAAAAACATGGACTGAAAAAACACACTGGTTTAAATGCAAACTGTTTCCTGTTAATGGGCACATCCGATACTTGAGATCTTCAATGAGCGTAGTACCCAGTACTTATCTCTCTCCCCCCTTCCCATTTTCTCTCCCTCTTTGCGTGCCTTTACGGACTTTTTCATTACCAATAACTGTGATCAGAGTGCATATCTGTCACTGAAAAGTCTTACAATTTAAAACCGAGTTCCTAAACCCCTATCTTACCATTATACAGGTTGGCCATAAAGTCCCTTTACAAATTCAGAATTTTATTACAACGGGAGTTGTTGAAATATTTTAACAAAATTTCTTTTATTTTAATCACCGTTTACTAAAGTTTTTATATATACTAAAATTTTGTGTTTCAGATACTCCGTTGATGGAACGAACTGAACCTCTATAAAATGACAACTCCTCAAGAGAAGGCACAATATGTGTCTTGGTTTATTGAGACTAAATCGAATGTTCAGGCTCAACGAAACTTCAGAACAAAGTATGGAAGAGGTCCACCATCGCGCCCTTTAATCCGTGCATTGCACAAAAAATTTATGGAGACCGGGACAGCGTTGGATAAAGGGAGGAGCGGGCGACCAAGAACATCCGAGGAAAACATCGATCGCGTTTTATACGTCTTCACTCGTTCACCTACGAAGTCCATCCGCACTGCTGCCAGACAGTTGCAACTACCACGTTCAACTGTGCTCCACAAGAGTTGTACACCTACAAAGTACAACTGTTACAGACATTTGAGCGAAATGACAAGCCAAAACGGGCAGAGTTTGCACTCAACATGCTGGAACACCTTTCGGAGGACGAAGCATTCTTCAAGCGAGTTTGTTTCAGTAACGAGGCATGTTCATCGGTTCCTCAATGAAATATTTCCAGGCAGATGGACTGGGAGGGATGGGCCAATTCCTCGGCCACCGCGTTCGCCAGATATCACTCCCTTTGACTTTTTTATGGGGGTATGTAAAAGATATAGTGTATCAAACACAGATACGGGACATTGCTGACTTAAAGCAAAGGATTCGTAATGCCATTGCCACCATTGAAGACGCTATGCTACAGCGAACATGGCAAGAATCGAGTACCGTCTTGATGTGCTTCGTGCCGGCCAGAGTGGCCGTGCGGTTCTAGGCGCTACAGTCTGGAGCCGGGCTACCGCTACGGTCGCAGGTTTGAATCCTGCCTCGGGCATGGATGTGTGTGATGTCTTTAGGTTAGTTAGGTTTAATTAGTTCTAAGTTCTAGGCGACTGATGACCTCCGAAGTTAAGTCGCATAGTGCTCAGAGTCATTTGATGTGCTTCGTGCAACTAAAGTCGCCCATATAGAGATCTATAAAACACTGTCAAAAAAACTTTTATAAACACTGATTACAATGAAAGAAATTTTGTTAAAATACTTCAACAACTGCCGTTGTAATAATATTTTGAAGTTGTAAATGGGCTTTATGGATACCCAATATGATGATGATGAAGTCCTTGACAGAGCGTAGGGGACGATGCGGGAGACCCGCACCGCTGTACTAGGCAAGGTCCTAGCGGAGGTGGTTTGCCATTGCCTTCCTCCGACCGTAATGGGGATGAGTGATGATGATGAACACGACACGACAACACCCAGTCATCTCGAGGCAGGTGAAAAGCTCTGACCCCGCCGGGAATCGAACCCGGGACCCAGTGCTCGGGAAGCGAGAACGCTACCGCGAGACCACGAACTGCGGAGATACGCTTTGTAGTCAACCTGAAATCTTTCGGTGTCTGCTGCTCTTTTCCAAGTATACAACCTTTTCCATAATTCTTAAATCGACTGTTAGCTTTGATTAAATTATGCTCGGCGCGAAATTCTACCAGGCGGTTTCCTCTTTCATTCCTTTCCCCCAGCTCATATTCACCTACAATTTTTCCTTCTCTTCCTTTTCCTACTACCGAATTCGAGTCCCCCATCACTTTTAAATGTTCGCCTCATTTTACTATCTAAATAATTTCTTTCATCTCATCATGGTTTTCTTCAATCTCTTCATCATCTACGGAGTTAACTGGCACATATACTAGTACTGCTGTGGAAGCATTGGCTTTGTTACTATCTTCGCTATGATTATGCATCCCCAATGGCTTACTCGCATTCTTACTTTCTTATTCATTATTAAACCTGCTGCGGCATTACCCCTATTTGATTTTGTATTTTGTAACCCTGTATTCACCTGGCAAGAAGTGCTGCTCTTCCTGCCACCGAACTTCGCTAATTCCCACTATATCTAACTCTAATTTGTCCATTTACCTTTTTAAATTTTCCAACCTACTTGCGCGATAAGGGATCTGTACAATGAATATATATATTTAAAATATATTTAGATGCACCGTTCTACTTAGTACAATAAGTGAGAAAATAAATGACGTTGCTCGAATTCCTAAGTAAGGGGTAGTAGGCACCAAATGGAAATGAATACAAACCCGAGAACAGAGAACATTCGTCATGTTTTGGTCAACCCAAACGAATATACACCAGAGAACTGAGAAGCAAGAAATGAGAACTGAGAAGCGAGTACTGAGAAGGGAGAACTGAAAATCAAGAATTGAGAAACGAGAAACGAAATCAGAAAACCGAGGTTGGTTCTTACACCGAGAACTCCTTAGAGTCGAGAACTTCGTTGGTCTCGGATTTCCTATCGCTGCTGTCGTCATATTTCTGTCGTTCCTAGCTCGTCGGTGCCAAGAACAAAGGTACTTCATTGCGCCTAATCTCTTACAGATACATGAGTATGCGTTTCAATACGTGATATGTGAAGACACCTTATTTCACTACGAGTGTTTTCAATACCCTTGTTGATGCCGGTTTAAGCTCGATGGCACTCTTTGATAGCTTATCCAGAACTGGTTCCCCCAGTTTGCAAAAAGCTATTAAGTATTTTCGAGTCAGCAACTACTATAATGTACACTATCTGATTCAAAAGGATCCAGACACCTATCAGTGGACGTTAATGTTGCGTGAATTCATCCTTCGCCTTTATTGTACCTTGAACTCTGCTGGGGTATTTTCAGTAAGGTGTCTGAATGTCTGTCGAGGAATGGCAACCCATTCTTTCTAAAGATCCGAAACCAGAGAATTCGGTGACATTGGACGCTGGGGTCTGGAGGGAAGTCGACGTTCTAACTCATTCTAAAGATGCTCCATTGGGCTCGGGTCAGGACTCTGTGGATGCCACTCCATTTCATGAGTGTTATTGCTCAAAAATAATAGGTTCACAGATGCTGCTTTATGGCAGGGTGTATTATCATGCTGATGCAAACAGTCATTGTCTCCAAACAGTTCACAACGCTGTAAAATGTGTTCGTGTCCTTCTGTGTTGAGCATTTTAAGCATAATAAGGAAATCAAACGCTAACAACTAAACACACCTCCATTCTGTAACACTACCTCCTTTGTACTTCACTGTTGGCAATACACATGGTGGCAGGTAAAGTCCTACCAGGCATTCGCCAAACTCAAATCATTCCAACAGAAAGTAGTGTGATTCGTCATTACAAATCACTCGTTTCCAATTATCGCACTTAACACCACTTTATGCGTCAGTTAGAATAGACCGCAGAAATGTGAGGCTTCTGAGGAGCTGCTTGACAATTGTATGCCAATCTTTTTGACTCTCTATGCACAGCCATTGTGCTGAAAGCACTCTGGAACTCGCGGATAGTTCCATCCTCCGATTTCATGCGATATTTTACAATCACCCTAACCAATGGGAATTGTGCGTGTTTGAAGTTTACGGGTGCTCAACAACGAATTAGAGATCGTGTGATGTCCTTAGGTTAGTTAGGTTTAAGTAGTTCTAAGTCTAGGGGACTGATGACCTCAGATGTTAAGTCCTGTTACGACTTCTGGCACCACTTGTTAGCAGCAGACACAGTGGCTGTGCCAAAGACTGAGACAGCATGGGGTTTTACAATTATTTATTGAACTTCTTTACAATTTCTCCCTCGTCGTCGCTGCCCAGCCCTGCGGATCCCTCCGCCTGGCTGTTGCTGTGTAGATTCTCCGACAATGCGCACAACGTGCGCTACTGATCGCACTCGGGAGCCTCAGGCCACCAGTGCTCCACTGAAGCCAGGATGCCCTGTGATCGAGATGAACTCGTCGCCCAGTACGGGCACGTCCACAGAGCCGCGTCGCCGTGAGGTCAGCTGCCGACGCCCGCATCTCGTGGTCGTGCGGTAGCGTTCTCGCTTCCCACGCCCGGGTTCCCGGGTTCGATTCCCGGCGGGGTCAGGGATTTTCTCTGCCTCGTGATGGCTGGGTGTTGTGTGCTGTCCTTAGGTTAGTTAGGTTTAAGTAGTTCTAAGTTCTAGGGGACTGATGACCATAGATGTTAAGTCCCATAGTGCTCAGAGCCATTTTTTTTTCAGCTGCCGACGCCTGCTGGCCCAGCGGCTGGGAAGCCGTCAGTCGCGATGTCCGCAAGGTCCCGTCATAGACGGACCACGCGCCGTGGGGGCGGTTGCCGTGAAGTCCAGGCGTCAGTCCCCAGCGGCGCCTGTGACCAAGACCGCGGTGCGGCCGGTCCTGCTGGAAGTTCTCGCTGTAGTTAGTCAGCCATGGTGCCGACCGAACTCGGGCCGACCTCCAGAGCTGAAGTTGACATCTGGCGGCGAACGGATGACTCCTGCGAGCTGGAACAGACTTCCGGAATCGTCACCTACGAAGACTGAACATTCGGACACGGACCACGTCCGTCCTCAGATCCAAACTGCTTCCTAATGGATTCTGTCTGTCGCTGCCTGCACTTCACTATATCCGGCAGGAGGACGTTTTTTTTACCCTCGGTGGTAGCTTTTTGTTATTACTACCGCAGCATATTGCAGCGTAACTTAGCGTGCTGGCCTCACTTCCCCTTACTCAGCACTCTCCAGGCTTCGCTCTTCGCTCAGTCTGTGTGCGTCCTTGCGTCAGTCTGTTGGTAGACTGCTACTGTCAGCAAGGCTATCTGTGCTTGCCTACTTCGCAACGCCTCGGTCACCGGGGTGCCTCTGTTTTGCCATTCTCCACGGCGTGAAGCAACGCTTACTACACGTGGCCGAGACAGTCCCACAGTGCTCAGAGCCATTTGAACCATTTGAATTAGAGATCAGAAATGTAGCCGTTGAGCGCCCGTAAACACCCAGATCAGAAATGGAGCAAGTAAAAGTCTAATGTTGAGGGCTGCATACATTAGAAATCAAGGCGCCGCTGTTATGTCAGTGCCATACCAGCTTCTTTCCTTCTCTCTGTAGTTCCGAGAGTACGAATCTCAGAACGGTGGCACTACAGTCCTTTCCTATTCCTCGACTCGTTTCCTACGTCTAAAGCCGTAACGTAGCACGGAAGGAAGTTGAGCGCACGATCTTGCCGTTGTAAAGTGTCACTGACAGGACGAAAATAAGCGAACCTCTAACGACGGTGTGTTTTCTGGGACTGTGAAGAGAGCAAGACGAAAATTAAATGATACAATGTATACAACTGATAATGTGCTCCATAAGAGGAAGCGTGATGTCTGGAAGAACTTTCATGCTAAAAGTCCTCACCTCAGACGAAAAACATACAAACAGACGAGAAACATCACTTGCAATGCCACTGTTATATCACTACGATCAAAAGGCGCGCTATTTGTGTATTCTTTTGGGCACGGCGATTTACGTTTTTGGGCTAACAGCGTGTGATGTAGCTTGTCCTTCATTTCTGCAACTGTTTCGAAGAAAGCTGTAAATTTATTTTAATAGTTAATAACAATTAAGAGTACTCAGTTCACCTCTATGTCCTGTTTCCCTGTACTGTCGTCGCAGACTCGGTAACGTGTCGAAACTGTTAGTCAACATAATTGCTAGACAATCTCTTACTAACTTATAAATATTGAATAACTCCACAGCTGCCTTCGAAAACGTTTTGTATATGTACATACGTACATACCTACATACGTGAAAATGCAGATATTTGCAATTTCGTTGTTGCATTGCATAGCTGGAGTCGGCCCGAACAAGTCCTGCTCCTCACGTCTTTCATGCGACGCCCAGCATCGAGGGGAAGCGTCAGTTTGCTTCCCTTTACCAACAAAATTATTTTTAATGCGGGGTTTTTGCGTTCCAATTCAGTATAGCGGTCCCAGTGCGATATTCGTTTTTCCGATACGTATTAACAGTGACAGTGAACCTCGAATTTTGAGTGCACTGGCTCGCGCTGACTGCTACCGCCGTGCTGAAACGCTCTGCTTGTTTATTCATCATGTTTCACTGTCCCTGTTAATGCATATGGGAAGAACGAATGGCGCACTAGACTAATCTAGGACCGCTATACCTAAGTGGTACGCAAAATTGCGCTTTAACCACCATTTTGTTGGTAAATGGAAGCAAACTGACACTTCCCCTCGATACTGGACGTCGCATGAAAGACGTGAGGAGCAGGACTTGTTTGTATTGACACCAACTACACATTTGCAAAAACGAAATTGCAAGTAACTGCCGAAACACAAGAGAAAATGCGCCTGACGACGCATAGGAGAGACACCCAGCATGACTGCTCGTCACGTACTTAATGCGACACTCAGTGTCATCAAAAAGCGTCGGTTTGCTTCCCATTCCTAACAAAATTATTTTTAAATCGGAAACTCTCATCCCTATTCGAGAGAGCGGCCCCAGCTCAACAGAGACAGTAGAACATGAAGAATAAGCAGCAGTCCGGCAATGACTGAGCAGCACGCATCTGCACGGCGGTAACAGTCAGTGCTGTGGCCACTAGAGTACTGTTAATACACTACTGGCCATTAAAAGTGCTACACCAAGAAGAAATGCAGGTGATAAAAACGAGTATTCGTTGGACAAATAATTTATACTAGAACTGATATGTGATTACATTTTCACGAAATTTGGGTGCATAGCTCCTGAGAAATCAGTACCCAGAACAACCACTTCTGGCCGTAATAATGGCCTTGGTAGCCTGGGCATTGAGTCAAACAGAGCTTGGATGGCGTGTACAGGTGCAACTGCCCATGCAGCTTCAACACGATGCCACAGTTCATCAAGAGTAGTGAATGGCGTATTGTGACGAGCCAGTTGCTCGGACACCATTGACCACACGTTTTCAATTGGTGAGAGATCTGGAGAATGTGCTGGCCAGGGGAGCAGTCGAACATTTTCTGTATCCAGAAAGGCCCGTACAGGACCTGAAACATGCGGTCGTGCATTATCCTGCTGAAATGTAGGGTTTTGCAGGGATCGAATGAAGGGTAGAGCCACGGTTCGTAACACATCTGAAATGTAACATCCACTGTTCAAAGTGCCATCAATGCGAACAAGAGGTGACCGAGATGTGTAACCAATGTCACTCCATACCATCATGCTGGGTGGATACGCCAGTATGGCGATGACGAATACACGCTTTCAATGTGCGTTCACCGCGATGTCGCCAAACACGGATGCGACCATCAGGATGCTGTAGACAGAACCCGGATTCATCCGAAAAAATGACGTTTTGCCATTCGTGCATCCAGGTTCGTCGTTGAGTACACCATCGTAGACGCTCCTGTCTGTGATGCAGCGTCAAGGGTAACTGCAGCCATGGTCTCCGAGCTGATAGTCCGTGCTGCTGCAAACGTCGTCGAACTGTTGGTGCAGATGGTTGTTGTCTTGGCAACGTCCCCATCTGTTGACTCAGGGATCGAGACGTGGCTGCACGATCCGTTACAGCCATGCGTATAAGATGGCTGTCATCTCGACTGCTAGTGATACGAGACCGTTGGGATCCAGCACGGCATTCCGTATTATCCTCCTGCTGAACCCACCGATTCCATATTCTGCTAACAATCATTGGATCTCGACCGATGCGAGCAGCAATCTCGCGATACGATAAACCGCAATCGCGATAGGCTATGGAAACGTGATGGTACGCATTTCTTTTCCTTACACGAGGTATTACAACAACGTTTCACCAGGCAACGCCGGTCAAATGCTGGTTGTGTATGAGAAATCGGTTGGAAACTTTCCTCGTGTCAGCACGTTGTAGGTGTCGCCACCGGCACCAACCTTGTGTGAATGCTCTGAAAAGGTAATCATTTGCATATCACAGCATCTTCTTCCTGTCGGTTAAATTTCGCATCTGTAGCACATCATCTTCATGGTGTAGCAATTTTAATGGCCAGTAGTGTGCGTATTGGAAAACCGAATATCGCACTGGTCTAATCTGGGACGACTCTGTCGAACTGAGACGTAAATTTCTGCTTTAAAAATCATTTTAATTTTAATGTAAAATAAACCGATGCTTTCTATCGACACTGGGCGTCACATGAAAGGCATGACGAGCATATGTTTGGACTGACTCCAGCTACACAATGCAAATATGAAATTGCAAATATCTGCTTAAACACTAGAGAAAATGCTCCTGATCACTCTTAGGAGAGACACCATAAATGGAACAATAATGTCTGCTATGTGATCATTCATTGTATTGATATATAACAATCATCATACCCAATGGTTGTGTGTGTAAAATTTTGTTAATGAGTTATGCTTTTCTACTGCTGCACTCACTCTGCTTTCTAAATTGCTACAGTTCACTTGTACCCGACAACAGCCTCAAGTGACGTGTTTCTGATTAAACGACAACTGCGGAGACAGGCGAGTCGAGTCTCCGAGTTGTAGTGGCACCACCGTTTAAGATAGGGTAAGGTTAGCTTCGGTGCAATATTTATGAGTGGACAACTTACAGCAAGTGCAGACCTGTTGACAATAAGTTGCACTACCAGCGATTGCAAAGTAGAATGGAGGCCACAGGGCTGTAGACCTGCTAGAAAGAGTAAACAAAGCGGATTGCATGGCGGAAGTTACAGGCAGATGGAGCCCACTGGCCTACCTAGGTGTTATGAGTACATGACTCGGAGCGGCGCGTAAGCAAAACAGAGGCTCACAGCCGTGTAAAAATGGGCGCCAGTTCACTAGCAAAGCATTCAAGTGTGGCAGCTCTCCTGGACAGTGTGGCGTGTCACACCACAGCCTACACACAGCAGCAGATGGGGTGCCAGTGTTCCAGTCCACGGCGGGCTGCCGGTTCGACCCTCTGAGGTCCGTAGCCAGCCAGCGGTGGGCCACTCCATGGCTCGCAACCGTGGGCAGACGTCTAGACTCCCAACATGTACTGGAGACATCCAGGGAAGGGGCCATAGATTCAGCAGCCGGATCGCAGGTCCTGTTGTAGTCGCGACCCAAGTCACTCTGGCGAGGACGAATGGCGCAGGCCACCTTGCAGTTGTCAATGGGCAGCGCTGAGGCAGTGCAGGACGAAGGCTGCTGAGTCGGCTGCTGGTTCAGCCCTGACGTCGTCATATCACCGCGGCCTTATAAGGCCTACACATTAGCAGAGCGCTTGATGGGTCACTGAGGTGGCATCCTCAACATTGCGGGACCCAGAGATGCAGACCGAGGGGAATGCGGCACTGTAGTTGGAAACAATAAATCACTTGTGAAGCTTGGACGAGTCTTAATACAGTGCCTTCTCCCTCTTCCCGTTACATTTGGTATTGCTGTTACATTCGGTGTCAGAAGTTGCTACTACAGAGTATACCGAGATGGTGAGTTTGGAGATCACGTCATGGGACTCGCTGATAAGTTTAAAGCGACTACAAGGAGCTCATTTCTGATCTCTATCAGCAATGCTCGACTGTCACTATCTGTCAGTACAAGGGGTTTTCCTGGTCTTGGTTTAGGTATGTTTGCTGCTTCACACTGCCCCTTCAAAATCACGTCGCCAACAGTCATCTTGAGCAGATTTAGAAAGGTTGAAATGTTCTTGATGGATTAATTACTCAGGTGACATCCAGTGACTAGTGTGCGCTCGAAGCCACTGAGTTCTCCTGACTGATCCATTCCGCTCTTACTGCCTCTCTACTGACAACACAGTGCTCCTTGCTTCCTCTTAGACTGGCGGGTTCAACTCTCGTAATATCTAGTGACTTAATTCCGCATTATATAGGGATGTCTGGGTAGCTTTAAACAGTGCATAATGAAGGGCAACCAGATATGCAAATCAACGTACGTAACTAACTAGTTTGGGCTTCCTGTAAGCAACATCGCTTCGTTTTTATACACTCTAAGACAAAAGAAAAACGGAGCACTATGAAGGAATTATCCGAATGGTACAGAATGTAGTAGATGTGATGTACCTGTACAGACAAACAAATGACTGAAATTTCTGAAAAAATGGATGATTTATTCAAGAGAAAGAGCTTCACAAATTGAGCAAGTCAATAATGCAAGCAGTTATTCGACTTTGCATTGATTGACAGAGTTGTTGGATGTACTCTTGAAGGACATCATGCCAAATTCTGTACCACTGACGACTTAGACCGTCAAAATTCCGAAATGGTTGGAGGGCCCTACCCATAATGCTCCAAGTGTTCTGAATTGGGGAGAGATTCGGCGACCTTGCAGGCCAAAGTAGGTTTTGGCAAGCACAAAGACAATCAGTAGAGCTTCTCGCCATGTGTGGGCGTGCATTATCTTGCTGAAATGTAAGCCCAGGATGGCTTGCCATGAAGGAAAACAGTACGGGTCGTAGAATATCGTCGACGCACCGCTTTGCTGTATGGGTTCTGCAGAAATGGCACCCCAGACCATCACTCATGGTTATCGAGCATTATGGCGGCTGACAGTCAGGTTGGTGATATGTGTCAGTTTAAATGAAATAATAGAAAGCAGCGACGCATCAGTGACTGTGGAGTGGAGGGCTGAGCGCAGTAAACATACAATGGCAGCAACATTCATTTATACTCATTCATACAGTCTATCATTATCCAAACCAAATAACATTTCCATCAGGATACAAGCATTCGAATTCCGATTAATGCGTAAGCTGTGATACAGAATTACATAATCACCTAAATCGGTCCTGTTCGCTCAGAATGACAACAATGATCACAACCAGGGAGTTGCGCACTGAATTGAAATGACAGACAATTTGAAATCCACTTCAGTTACCAAAACTGACAGTGGTAATGTGTATATGCCCAAAATGGAGTTGATAAAAAAATGAAATGATCATATAGCATTTTTGATTGGAATAACCCATCCGGGTTATTGGGCCGCCTGGTGCAGGACTTTTGATTGCCAATGATGAAATGATGAGGAGATAACACAACATCAAGTCCCCGAGCAGATTAAATTTCCTACCCGGCTGGGAATCGAACCCAGACCCCCGCATGGCATTAGCCACACTGACCACTGAGCTACGGAGATGGGCAGGGAGTTAATAGTAACGCGAGAAACTCGTTTAAAGCTCTAAATAACAAAACGTAGAAGCACAAATGTTAGACAATTCTAGTATTAAAAATCAAATTTCAGTTCCAAAATGATTAACATCTTTATACTAATGTCGTGTTGATACTAACCATAATGAATTGTTAGTCAAACTCTGTGAGCTTAAATGACTGAAAATTTTATATCAACTTAGTTTACCAGAGTTGACTAAGATAAGAAACTCATTTAAATCCATAAATAATAAAATCTAAATGACTGAAAATTTTAAATCAACCTCAGTTACCAAAACTGACTGAATCAAGAAATTCATCTAAACCAGTAAACAATAAAGCATAGAAACACCATTGTTAAATAACTTCAGTATTAAAAAAGTGATTTCAGTCACCAAAATAATTAATACCATGCATCCAAAGTGGCATTAGTAGTACTGATAATGAATTGTCAGTCAATTTAGATCAACTTCAATTACCAGAGTTGACTAAGACAAGAAACTCATCTAAACCCGTAATTAATAAAATTTAAATTACTGAAAATTTTAAATCAATTTCAGTTGCCAAAATTGATTTAGACAAGAAACTATCATTTAAAGCAGTAAATAATAAGATATAGAAATACCAACTTCGGTATTGAAAATAGAATCCAGTTTCCAAAATAATTAACCTTGGGAGTGAAAAATATTATATCCATATGGCGATAACAGCAAGACCAAAAACAGTCCCTTTAAACAACAGTAGTTAATCTTAAGAAAATTTGAACGCTCAGCGAACAACAATTTAAAAACTGGTAAAAGAAACAGGTAATTGGGCAGACAACCATCCACAAGGTACGGCCAAACACTTCGACAGCACAATGATGCACCAATACTGCCCCACGGTTAGAAAGGCCAGACAGATGCAGAGCACATATACAACGCACTAAGGTTGGGTATTAACGACCAATAATGTCCAGGATACCATCGAAAATTACAGTGATACAATCCCATGGGAGAACAAGTTATCACATGAGCTGTTTTAAGATACAGAACAAAATCAACATGCCCGGGAATGAATCGCACACAAACATCAGTAACGGCAGCTGCATTACATGACCCTTAACATAGACAAATGTAATATATTGCGAATACATAGAAAGAAGGATCCTTTATTGTATGATTATAGGATAGCGGAACAAACACTGGTAGCAGTTACTTCTGTAAAATATCTGGGAGTATGCGTGCGGAACGATTTGAAGTGGAACGATCATATAAAATTAATTGTTGGTAAAGCGGGTACCAGGTTGAGATTCATTGGGAGAGTCCTTAGAAAATGTAGTCCAGCAACGAAGGAGGTGGCTTACAAAACACTCGTTCGACCTATACTTGAGTATTGCTCATCAGTGTGGGATCCGTACCAGATCGGGTTGACGGAGGAGATAGAGAAGATCCAAAGAAGAGCGGCGCGTTTCGTCACAGGGTTATTTGGTAACCGTGATAGCGTTACGGAGATGTTTAGCAAACTCAAGTGGCAGACTCTGCAAGAGAGGCTCTCTGCATCGCGGTGTAGCTTGCTCGCCAGGTTTCGAGAGGGTGCGTTCCTGGATGAGGTATCGAATATATTGCTTCCCCCTACTTATACCTCCCGAGGAGATCACGAATGTAAAATTAGAGAGATTAGAGCGCGCACGGAGGCTTTCAGACAGTCGTTCTTCCCGCGAACCATACACGACTGGAACAGGAAAGGGAGGTAATGACAGTGGCACGTAAAGTGCCCTCCGCCACACACCGTTGGGTGGCTTGCGGAGTATAAATGTAGATGTAGATGTAGATGAACCACAACACAGCTATCACAGCTATAAGACGGACATACACGCGTCAAAAAAAGTTTTGCATCATCTCGGTTCCGAGAGTTCCAGAACCTGTACAGAAAATTAGAATAGAGATCAACATAATCATTTCCGCTTTTTTATTGCTCATGAAAATCACAAATTTCATGTTGTACCACCATACAGCGAGGCCTTCAGAGGTGGTGGCCCAGACTGCTGTATGCACCGGTACCCCTGATACCCAGTAGCACGTCCCCTTACATTGACGCATTCCTGTATTAGTCGTTGCATACTATCCACAAGTTCATCAAGACGCTGTTGGTCCAGATTGTCCCACTTCTCAATGGCGATTCGGTGTAGATACCTTAGAGTGGTTGGTGGGTCATGTCGTCCATAAACAGCCCTTTTCAATTGTCGTCTATGAAGACGAATGCCTCGCCAATATGCTGCCGATACGGTTGCACTATCATTCGGAGGATGGCATTCACGCATCGTACAGCCGTTACAGTGTCTTCCATGACCACCAGTGGCGGAAGTCGCCCCCACATAATACCACCCCAAAACAGCATGGAACCTCCACCTTGCTGCACTCGCTAGACGGTGTGTCTAAGTTGTTCAGCCTGACAGGGTTGCTTCCAAACACGTCTCCGACGATTGTGTGGTTGAAGTCATATGTGACACTCATCGCAGAAGAGAACGTGATGCCTATCCTGAACGGTCCATTCGACATGTTGTTGGACCCATCTGTACCGCGCTGCATGGTGTCGTGGTTGCAAAAATGAACTTCGCCATGGACGTCGCGAGTGAAGTTGCGCATCATGCAGCCTGTTCCACACAGTTTGAGTCGTAACACGACGTCCTGCGGCTGCACGAAAAGCATTATTCAACACGGTGGCGTTGTGTCAGGGTTCCTCCGACCCATAATCCGTAGATAGCGGTCATCTACTGCAGTAGCGGCCCGAGAGAGGCATATCATCGACAGTTCCTGTCTCTCTGTATCTCCTACATGTCCGAACAACATCGTTTTGGTTCACTCCGAGACACTGCAGACAACACGAGCCGTGTACCTCCTTCCTGGTGGAATGACTGGAACTGATCGGTTGTGGGACCCCCTCCATCTAATAGGCGCTGCTGATGCATTGTCGTTTACATCTTTGGGCAGGTTTAGTGACATCTCTGAAGCCGGCCGCTGTGGCAGAGCGGTTCTAGGCGCTTCAGTCTGGAACCGCGCGCTTGCTACGGTCGCAGGTTCGAATCCTGCCTCGGGCATGGATGTGTGTGATAGCCTTAGGTTAGTTAGGTTTAAGTATCTCTAAGTCTAGGGGACTGATGACCTCAGATGTAAAGTCCCATAGTGCTTAGAGCCATTTGAACATCTCTGAACAGTCAAAGGGACTTTATCTGTGATACAATATCCACAGTCAGCGTCTATCTTCAGGAGTTTTGGGAACCGGGGTGATGCAAAACTTTTTTAGATGTGTGTATAAACGCATGAGATACGAGAAAAGCTAACGAATCGCCCACAACACACCGATCCTCGTTAACTGTAGAGTAGTCCAACTAAACGGCACAGCGGCCATCCAATTAACGGTTGTGTGCAGCCAGTTCTGGCCGAAATAAACCTGGTGTTAAATGAGAATAACTCATCCAAATGATATTAAGTAACAAGAAAGTAATATTACACTTGACTTAAAGATATTGCATAAATCAATGTAGTTTACCTTTGCGTGGTATAATTGGATTAATCAGAGGTAAATGGTCCAAACTGATACAGACATCCTGATATTTACAACAATTTACTGTCACTGGGGCTTTTAAGGAATCAATGGACATTAAAATCTGGCTCTTGCTGCACCATGTAATCGTAAGTTACATACAAGTCATTGCCAACTAAATATATAATCATTTTAGGCTCTATCGGAACGGCAAGCAAGATACCAAATATTCATACTAACGGCCCTCTATTCCATCTCCAGAACACTTACATTCACTTCCAAAATTCACTGCGTTTTATTGAACAAAACTAGGTCGTTTGCAAACCTCAACATAACTTTCTTAGCTGCACTTAGTTGACAGAACCAGCACTCATAAAATGTAGAGGAGACGAAACAATCTCCTTCTAGCAGATCACTCTAACCTTTCTGCTGAAATCACTGGGGCGCGCTATGCCTGCTCTCATGTGCCTCGGCCTACTGAAGAAACACTCAAGAGCTGCTCGCAGAACAGCCTTCCCATCATAGACCACCCGGAAGAAGACGAGGCCTACTGTTGAAAGGTGTCCATTTCCAGCCCAAATCGCCAGCTTCGGGCCACCTCCCTGCTGCTGGAAAAGGCTGACAGACAGCGCTGCAGACCCACCAAAGTGCACAACGGAGAGACACCACAAAGCGGAATCGATACACCGCCGGCGACCGACAAAGCTTATTCTCCCCCACAGAAAACCGAAACGCACCTCTTTTCCTTTGACTAGGAGAGGAAGAGAGCTACCACCCTTCTTTTTTATTCTTCGACACGTGGACTCTTGAGGTCTTCCGCATCCAAATATTCCGGACAAACAGACTGACCAGATTAAAGACCTTTAAAACTCCACAGGGAGACTCAGAGTGAGATGACCATTTATTTGCGCACGTTTCCAGTTGTCACTAGTACCCTTCCGTGTTAACTTTTTCAGGAAGATGATCATTAATCGACCACTGACTGGCCAACGGTCCGGCCGGGATGGCCGAGCGGTTCTAGGCGCTACAGTCTGGAACCGCGCGATTGCTACGGTCGCAGGTTCGAATCCTGCCTCGGGCATGGATGTGTGTGATGTCCTTAGGTTGGTTAGGTTTAAGTAGTTCTAAGGTCTAGGGGACTGATGACCTTAGCAGTTAAGTCCCATAGTGCTCAGAGCCATTTGAACCATTTGAACTGGCCAATGGGGAGTTCAGGGGATAACTAAGCATCAAGGAAGCTGGAGTAGCTTTACTTGATTCATGACTAGCGGTATTGAGAGCCAAATTTAACCAGGGTAGTGACACATTTCCACTGAAAATTCTGGTAGAAGACAATAAGAGCGGATTTGAGGTTCCAATTGACCCTTTCTGTAAATGAGGGTTGCGAATAGTATGGTATAGTGATAGTATAACATATCGCATTCTCAGAACACAACTTCTTAAACTGTCGCGACACGAAGGTTTGGGCGTTATCACTTGCAAGTGGTCTCGGAGGACCAAAGATAGAAAATATGTCAGATATACGACGAA
This sequence comes from Schistocerca piceifrons, assembly GCF_021461385.2. Lineage (NCBI taxonomy): Eukaryota > Metazoa > Arthropoda > Insecta > Orthoptera > Acrididae > Schistocerca > Schistocerca piceifrons. The sequence goes on along the minus strand of NC_060141.1, from coordinate 402,015,137 downwards.
TAGTTAAACTGGCCACAACGACGCTACTGGCAACAAGCCGTACAAAACGCGAGAAAGCATCAACAACGGCCGAGAAATAACGGTTGCCATTTCATAACGTTCCCGTTTCCGGCCTGAACTCTTCCGACGATACAACGGCCATCTGTCCGATGGAGCCTAAAACTTGATTCGTCTGAAAAGGCCACCTGTTGCCACTCGGAGGACGTCCAGTTGCGGTATCAGCGTGTAAATTCCAGCCTTTGTAGCCGATGAATAGCTGTTAGAATGTACGCATGAACTAGGGCTGCTGACAAAATATCGCTAAATCGCTACTTTCTCCAGAAAACATCGATATATATCTCCGAAGTATTTTCCCCTATTTTTCGATGTCTACATTTTTTTCACATATTTCGGAAAATATTTGAAATTGTTCTCTTGAAACTGTAGTAGGACATAATTTTACTTTCATTGTGTGAATGAGTCTTCCCACTTTTTGAGCTTTCATCACGTCCAATCTTTCTCTTTGACTGTGTAAAGCGAGTATACAGGGTGTTACAAAAAAGTACGGCCAAACTTTCAGGAAACATTCCTCACACACAAATAAAGAAAAGATGTTACGTGGACATGTGTCTGGAAACGCTTAATTTCCATGTTAGAGCTCATTTTAGTTTCGTCAGTACGTACTGTACTTCCTCGATTCACCGCCAGTTGGCCCAATTGAAGGAAGGTAATGTCGACTTCGGTGCCTGTGTTGACATGCGACTCATTGCTCTACAGTACTAGCATCAAGCACATCAGTACGTAGCATCAACAGGTTAGTGTTCATCACGAACGTGGTTTTGCAGTCAGTGCAATGTTTACAAATGCGGAGTTGGCAGATGCCCATTTGATGTATGGATTAGCACGGGGCAATAGCCGTGGTGCGGTACGTTTGTATCGAGACAGATTTCCAGAACGAAGGTGTCCCGACAGGAAGACGTTCGAAGCAATTGATCGGCGTCTTAGGGAGCACGGAGCATTCCAGCCTATGACTCGCGACTGGGAAGACCTAGAACGACGAGGACACCTGCAATGGACGAGGCAATTCTTCGTGCAGTTGACGATAACCCTAATGTCAACGTCAGAGAAGTTGCTGCTGTACAAGGTAACGTTGACCACGTCACTGTATGGAGAGTGCTACGGGAGAACCAGTTGTTTCCGTACCATGAACAGCGTGTGCAGGCACTACCAGCAGCTGATTGGCCTCCACGGGTACACTTCTGCGAATGGTTCATCCAACAATGTGTCAATCCTCATTTCAGTGCTAATGTTCTCTTTACGGATGAGGCTTCATTCCAACGTGATCAAATTGTAAATTTTCACAATCAACATATGTGGGCTGACGAGAATCCGCACGCAATTGTGCAATCACGTCATTAACACAGATTTTCTGAGAACGTTTGGGCAGGCATTGTTGGTGATGTCTCGATTGGGCCCCACGTTCGTTATCATGATTTCATACGGGATACTCTACCTGTGCTGCTAGAACATGTGTCTTTACAAGTACGACACAACATGTGGTTCATGCACGATGGAGCTCCTGCACATTTCAGTCGAAGTGTTCGTACGCTTCTCAACAACAGATTCGGTGACCGATGGATTGGTAGAGGCGGACCAATTCCATGGCCTCCACGCTCTCCTGTCCTCAACCCTCTTGACTTTCATTTATGGGAGCATTTGGAAGCTCTTGCGTCTACGCAACCCCGGTACCAAATGTAGAGACTCTTCGTGCTCGTATTGCGGACGGCTGTGATACAATACGCCATTCTCCAGGGCTGCATCAGCGCATCAGGGATTCCATGCGACGGAGGGTGGATGCATGTATCCTCGCTAACGGAGGACATTTTGAACATTTCCTGTAGCAAAGTGTTTGAAGTCACGCTGGTACGTTCTGTTGCTGTGTGTTTCCATTCCATGATTAATGTGATTTGAAGAGATGTAATAAAATGAGCTCTACAATGGAAAGTAAGCGTTTCCGGACACATGTCCACATAACATATTTTCTTTCTTTGTGTGCGAGGAATGTTTCCTGAAAGTTTGGCCGTACCTTTTTGTAACACCCTGTATGTGGCGACAAAAGAAGAATTCTGATTGCACTTGAGGGGGGGAGATAGAGGTGTGAATGGAATAAAAAGATTTCCGATGTGAAGAAACAGCACACCAAGGTGCTGTTTCTTCACATCGAAATGGTTCAAATGGCTCTGAGCACTATGGGACTTAACATCTATGGTCATCAGTCCCCTAGAACTTAGAACTACTTAAACCTAACTAACCTAAAGACAGCACACAACACCCAGCCATCACGAGGCAGAGAAAATCCCTGACCCCGCCGGGAATCGAACCCGGGAACCCGGGCGTGGGAAGCGAGAACGCTACCGCACGATCTTCACATCGACTTTCTTAAAAAACAACTGCTGGAAATGATGAACAAAGATCTGAATGACAAGATTGGTCGTGCGGTGCGCGGAGACTTGTGAGGGGAAGTGCTGACGTAATCGGCACACCGCGATGCCAACAGAAATTGGAATGTTTAGCTTCACCACGCAATGTTAACACGACAACTGCTAGGTCGATGGAGTTTGTAGAAATTGAAAAAGAGAAGTCGTCATGAAGAGTTACGGACAAATCCGATATGTGACGATATCGAACGGTGGACCCATCAGACATATTTTATTGTGCCACTTACATGTAGTTACCACTAGTGGCTAGTGTTGCTACCTCTGGATCACGGGGTTCCGGGTTCGATTCCCGGCCAGGTTGGGGATTTTCTCTGCCCGGGAACCGGGTGTTTCTGTTGTCCTCGTCATTTCATCATCATCCTCATCATTCGTGACAGTGAAAAAAAAAATGGAGTGTGAAAAAATTGGGGCTTTGTAGGGGCGCTGATGACCACGCAGTTGAGGCCCCCACAAACCTAACATCATCGCCAAGCGTGAACGTGCAACGTTTTCCTTTCCATTCTTGCTCTAAGGGGGACAGGCAGACCACTAGCTTGTTGATTTACAGAATATCTAATATTAAGTCAGTATTTATTTGTGCAGCTCTAAAACCTGCAGTATATTGACAATGTGCAACCACTATTTTTGTAGGCAGGTACATCGATACTTATCCGCCGATATATCGATACTTATATTGACAATTGAGATGGGAAAATGACATTCATTGTAAATATCGATATATCGGATTCCCGATATTTTTAAAAATATCAATACATAATTGAACTATGCGCCTGCTGCAGAGGCCCATACGCAGCACCGTTAGCTGAACGGTCGTTGAGCAGAAAGTGTTGGTAGCCCCTTGGTTGATCTGGGTGGTCAGTTGTTCAACAGTTGCACATCTGTTCGCCCGTACAAATCTCTGCAGTCGTTGTTTACCCTTGTCATCTATGGGCCGTGGTTCGACACAACTGCCTCGGCGCCAGTTTTAGATAGCGCCATTTTGCCAGACAGGGCATACTTTAATTGTGGCGGCGTGCAGAGAATCTACAAAATTAGCCATTTCAGAAATACGAGGGCCATTCAGAAAGTAACCTCCGGTTGATTTAAAAAAATACACCAAGTTAAATAAAAATATTTTAATATATACATCTTACAACTACATCTTTGCACTATTTTTCTACATAGTCTCCATAGCGATTGAGGCACTTCACAAGCTTTGAAATTCCTTCTGCATAAAAATCACCCGCTTGTGCCTGGAGCCAGCCTGTGACCGCATCTTTGAGCTCTTCATCGTCATCAAACCGCTGTGACCCGAGCCATTTCTTCAAATGCATGAAGAGGTGATAATCACTTGGCGCCAGGTCTGGGCTGTAAGGTGGATGGTTGATAACGTCCCACTTGAAGGACTCAAGAAGGGCCGTTGTTCTGCGAGCAGAGTGAGGATGGGCGTTATCGTGCAAAAAACGATACCGGAAGTCAGCGTACCACGGCGTTTGTTCTGTATAGCCCGTCGTAACTTTTTTATTGTTTCACAGTACACGTCTTGATTAATGGTCGTACCACGTTCCATGAATTCAACCAACAACACCCCTTTGGCATCCCAAAACACCGTTGTCATCAGTTTTCTGGCAGAAAAATCTTGCGAGGCTTTTCTTGGTTTGGTAGGCGAATTTGAATGTGCCCACATCTTTGATTGTTCTTTTGTCTCAGGGTTCACGTACTTAATCCAGGTTTCGTCACCGGTCACGATTCTGTTTAACAATGGTTCTCCTTCGTCCTCATAACGTGACAGAAAGTCTAATGCAGAGGCCATTCTTTGAGTTTTGTGGTGGTCGGTAAGAATTTTGGGCACCCATCGTGCACAGAACTTACGGTAACCCAATCTTGCTGTCACTATCTCGTACAAGAGAGTCTTAGAAATCTGTGGAAAACCAGTAGACAACTCCGACATTGAGAAACGTCGATTTTCACGAACTTTTGCATCAACTGTCTGAACGAGTTCGTCAGTCACCAATGATGGTCTACCACTCCTCTCTTCATCATGAACGTTTTCTCGTCCACTTTTAAATAAACGTACCCATTCACAGACAACTCCTTCACTCATAACACTTGGTCCGTACACGGCACAAAGCTCACGATGAATAGCTGCTGCAGAATATCCTTTGGCTGTAAAAAACCGTATGACAGCACGCACTTCACATTTGGCGGGGTTTTCTATTGCAGCACACATTTCAAACTGCCACAAAAACTAAACTAGCGCAGGTACGACGTTCACTCGACCACGGCTTGATGCCGACTGACCTGTTGAGTGCGTGAACGCACAGATGGCGTCGCTACTCCCCCCACAACCCGCACTGTGACCAATCGGAGGTTACTTTCTGAACCGCCCTCGTACTTCCACCCTTCGGACGTCAGATAAATCACTCCGTTTCTGCATAACAACGACTGCAGTATTTCCCCGTCCACCGACACGCTTTGTACTTGTATATCCTCCACTGATAGTGCTGCCACGTGCAGTCTGTGAGTGGTTATTGCACGCTGACGTCGAACATAGTCGGGTTGCATTAATGTAACTGGACCGTGTATAATTTCTTGCTGAGCGAGTAGAGCCTTATCGATATAGGCTTAGGTGGTAAACTACGTCATTTAGCCTGATGCAATATAAACACACAATACCATTTAACAGTAGCAAATATCCGCCCCTTAGGACGATCGAATTCGCCATGTCTGATTGTTGCATATATCGACACTTAGTTGCAATGTAATTTGTTGCTAACGATATTAATGAGCTGTTACGAGCATATCGCATAGTTAACCCCCGTAAAAGTGGCAATCACAATTTTAATTCTCTTTTTACGGATTCATTTTAAAATTATTCTAATAAACAGTTGTGAATTTTGGATACGTTCTTTCTTACCCTTCTAAGGGGTCGTTCTTTACATCCACATCAACATCTACATCAGTTCTCCGCAAGCCACCTGACAGTGTGTGGAGGAAGGTACTTCTAATCCCACTAACTTCTGACAATCACTTTCTCTCATTCCATAACAGCAAACTGCAATTTAGCCTGTTTATGTCTGGGTGTCAGAGTAGGTTTCTACAGTCATTTCTTAAATGCAAAATGTTTAACATGTGACAAAATTTGTCGTGCACATTTCGCAATTACTGGTAACTATAAATAAGCATTAAGCTGAGGGTAATAATGGTTCGTAGCCCTTGTTTTGCTCAAAAGTAACCGTTTAGATTCCTCAGATAATTTTTCGCTTTGCCCTTATTTTCCGTTCTGTCCATATCATGCGCCCCATCTAACGAGATTATCAGTCATTGTACTGCAACGGCTCAACTTCTTGGCGATGTGACGATTAGAGAATGGCCGGTCGGAGTGGCCGTGTGGTTCTGGGCGCTACAGTCTGGAACCGAGCGACCGCTACGGTCGCAGGTTCGAATCCTGCCTCGGGCATAGATGTGTGTGATGTCCTTAGGTTAGTTAGGTTTAATTAGTTCTTAGTTCTAGGCGACTGATGACCTCAGAAGTTAAGTCGCATAGTGCTCAGAGCCATTTGAACCATTTGATTAGAGAATCCCATTCCCTCGCATACACCAAATATTGCTTCCTCATCATATGATAACTGTTTTCGGCGTGGCGTCGTCACAATCGTGGTTTATGTATACAACACGCAGTGTCACTAACGGTGTCAGTTCCTTATCAGCCGGCCGAAGTGGCCGTGCGGTTAAAGGCGCTGCAGTCTGGAACCGCAAGACCGCTACGGCGCAGGTTCGAATCCTGCCTCGGGCATGGATGTTTGTGATGTCCTTAGGTTAGTTAGGTTTAACTAGTTCTAAGTTCTAGGGGACTAATGACCTCGGCAGTTGAGTCCCATAGTGCTCAGAGCCATTTGAGTTCCTTATCTGCAGCAACGGCACGTATGTACACACTAACGTCGCACGGCTGCCTTTGTACCGAGTTCTAACCTGTACCTCCTGAATTGGTGATATCTTGTTGTATACTGTACTACTGGCATAAAATGCGATATCATTTGACTGCATTTGCCGGTATACTATACTATTGTATATACACTGCACAACTATTTCAACCGACAGTGTTAATTCTTCTACAAATATCCATGGCTTTTTCCACTACTGTATACTTTATCTACTATTCGTTTTATGTGGTCATTCCACTTAATGTCGCTCCAGGTGGTTACTTCTTGACGTCTTGCTTTGATACTGTTTCCAGCTATTAGTCCTGTGCGAGCTGAAAAGAGTGATAAGAGAAGAGTGGGAGATAATTTCAATGCAAGGACTGTTGTTGTTGTTGTCTTCAGTCCTGAGACTGGTTTGATGCAGCTCTCCATGCTACTCTATCCTGTGCAAGCTTCTTCATCTCCCAGTACTTACTGCAACCTACATCCTTCTGAATCTGCTTAGTGTATTCATCTCTTGGTCTCCCTGTACGATTTTTACCCTCCACGCTGCCCTCCAATGCTAAATTTGTGATCCCTTGATGCCTCAGAACATGTCCTACCAACCGGTCCCTTCTTCTTGTCAAGTTGTGCCACAAACTCCTCTTCTCCCCAATTCTATTCAATACCTCCTCATTAGTTATGTGATCTACCCAGCTAATCTTCAGCATCCTTCTGTAGCACCACATTTCGAAAGCTTCTATTCTCTTCTTGTCCAAACTATTTATCGTCCACGTTTCACTTCCAGACATGGCTACACTCCATACAAATACTTTCAGAAACGACTTCCTGACACTTAAATCTATACTCGATGTTAACAAATTTCTCTTCTTCAGAAACGCTTTCCTTGCCATTGCCAGTCTACATTTTATATATATGCAAGGACTAAAAGTCCTAAAAAGTCAATGCCGAAGAGAGTTGTTGAGGTAATGAGGAAGAACGGAGCTTTGACAAAGTACTAGCAATGCAATAGCACAACAGGGCAGTGAGTGCCTTTATACCAACTTCTATCTAGTAAACACAAAAGCCTTATGTTGTTACTCGTGTTATGAAACAAACGATGTAATTCCGTCATGACTGTTTGTCTTATATGCGCCTGCAACATACACAATAAATTCTATAGATGCCGCTGCAGACAGTATACTATTACTTTCGCAGGGATCCTGTCTTTACACTGATTTCCACTACTGTGATACAGATAAATTTAACCAGTGGCCTTTGGCTACTAAATTTTAAGTTACCACGTTGTAAGTTGAATCTGTAATTTTATTTCATTTTGTGTTGGTTTATCACTTCGTATTTCCCTCATTTCTGAAGATGCTTACGTCTGTCGAGTGAAGCATGACGATAGATGAAAGCTGTATTCGATTTGTGGCTGCTCCACAATTTTCATTTCTAACGGTCGCTGTTCCTCCTGAAGGCAATGCGGACTGTCGCTGTTATGTCCAGCATTGTATTCCTAACTCATGAATAAGCTGGTGGGTCGAAGTTGAAGTCTCGTCATAGAGATTTTCAGACTTCTACTTCACGCTGGTAAAGCTGGATGGTTTGCCTAGGAGTTTCCTAATGTGTGTTTTTGTCGCGTACTGGTCGGCATCTGCTGTGATGCGAAGGATCTTTTTCCGCAGTTTTTGCAGTTTGTCCAGAGGAGAATTTTCTGCCATAAACCACACCTCTGATCCATACAGCATCGTCGGAAGGATGACATTCTTATACACTACTGGCCTTTAAAATTGCTACACCACGAAGATGACGTGCTACAGACGCGAAATTTAACCGACAGGAAGAAGATGCTTTGGTATGCAAATGATTAGCTTTTCAGAGCATTCACACAAGGTTGGCGCCGGTGGTGACACCTACAATGTGCTGACTGAGGAAAGTTTCCAACAGATTTCTCATACACAAACAGCAGTTGACCGGCGTTGCCTGGTGAAACGTTGTTGTGATGCCTCATATAAGGAGGAGAAATGCGTACCATCACGTTTCCTATCCTATTTTGATAAAGGTCGGATTGTAGCCTATCGCGATTGCTGTTTACCGTATCACGACATTGCTGCTCGCGTTGGTCGAGATCCAATGACTGTTAGCAGAATATGGAATCGGTGTGTTCAGGAGGGGTAATACGGAACGCCGTGTTGGATCCCAACAGCCACGGATCACTAGCAGTCGAGACGACAGGCATCTTATCCGCATGGCTGTAACGGATCGTGCAGCCACGTCTCGATCCCTGAGTCAACAGATGGGGGCGTTTGCAAGACAACAACCATCTGCACCAACAGTTCGACGACCTTTGCAGCAGCATGGACTATCAGCTCGGAGACCATGGCTACGGTTACCCTTGACGCTGCATCACAGACGGGAGCGCCTGCGATGGTGTACTCAAGGACCAACTTGTGTACGAATGGCAAAACGTCATTTTTTTCGGATGAATCCTGGTTCTGTTTACAGCATCATGATGGTCGCATCCGTGTTTGGCGACATCGCGGTGAACGCACATTGGAAGCGTGTATTCGTCATCGCCATACTGGCGTATCACCCGGTGTGATGGTATGTGGTGCCATTGGTTACACGTCTCGGTCACCTCTTGTTCGCATTGACGGCACTTTGAAAACTGTACGTTAAATTTCAGATGTGTTATGACCCGTGGCTCTACCCTTCATTCGATCCCTGCGAAACCCTACATTTCAGCAGGATAATGCACAACCGCATGTTGCAGGTCCTGTACGGGCCTTTCTGGATACAGAAAATGTTCGACTGCTGCCCTGGCCAACTCATTCTCCAGATCTCTCATCAATTGAAAACGTCTGGTCAACGGTGGCCGAGCAACTGACTCGTCACAAGACGCCAGTCACTACTCTTGATAAACTGTGGTATCGTGTTGAAGCTGCATGGGCAGCTGTACCTGTACACGCCATCCAAGCTCTGTTTGACTCAATGCCCAGGCGTATCAAGGCCGTTATTACGACCAGAGGTGGTTGTTCTGGGTACTGACTTCTCAGGATCTATGCACCCAAATTGCGTGAAAATGTAATCAAATGTCATTTCTAGCATAATATATTTGTCCAATGAATACCCGTTTATCATGTGCATTTCTTCTTGGTGTAGCAATTTTAATGGCCAGTAGTGTAGATTTTTAGCTTTATCTCTGTTAATAGCCCCCACCCCACCCTTAAGGAGAGGATAGAACTGATAGTAAGCAGCACACCTTTACTTCAGGCCCTATCTATCTTTTTACAAAACGTTGCGTTTCTGTCAAGCTTAAGGCCAAGAGAGACTACCGAGTCGGTCCACTGCATATTTTTGCCGACCACAGAAATAAAGCAGTCTGGGATGATTCTGGCTGCATGAATTTTTATTTTACAGATATTATACCAATTGTATGTCCATCCTTTTTGCAGGAGGTCTCTGGGATGACAGCCTTTTATTATTGTGACAAGTAAATAAAAACACCTACAGCGGTCCTGATGATTCTTTTTTTTTTTTTTTTTTTTTTCTGTCGCTACTGCCAGTTGGCAGTTGATGATTGGAGTGCTGGCACATTCTCTGCGTGTCCTGTAATTCTGGCAACAGATGTGGTATGCATGGGGATCATATCAACCTGTATCGCATCAAAAACAGCCTGAAGATGACGCAATGAAACGTTGAAACTGGTAGCGACAAAATAAAATAAAATCATAAGGAAAGCTGTAGGTGTTTTTACCCTAGGACACCTAACGGGGGGGTTCGTTGAACCAAAAATTTTTTTATGTCCCCTGCTTTTGCCCAAGTAACTTCCATACTACATATTCCCTTTGAGTTATTGTTTGTTGGCTATTTTATGAAACATTAGTGTCAATATATTTTATAGAAAATTCCTGCTTTGAAAGAAAAAATAGACAAACTTATTATGGTCCCAACAAACCCCCCCCCCCCCCCTTAGGCTTCCATGCTATAGAAAATTTCCCTTAGTGGTATTTCATATGTATTTCATATGTAGAGACAACAATGCAAGTTAGTTTCTTGTTGGTTGCTATTCTTGATATTCACAACTATCGGTTTACTTTGAGAGGAAGTGATTGTTTATGTCAGTCAGTTGTTATTTATCTTGTAAACTTGCGGCGTGTTAGTGCAGTTCCCTACTGTTCGCACCCAGACTTAGAAATGACTAAAAGGATACGTGAGTCGTCTTTAGAAAGAGTTCTGAATGAAATTTTAGATGAAGATTCTGACTCGGGGAATGAAAGTGAATATGAGGATGGTGTTATGGAGTATGGTTCAAATGGCTCTGAGCACTATGCGACTTAACTTCTGAGGTCATCAGTCGCCTAGAACTTAGAACTAAGTAAACCTAACTAACCTAAGGACATCACACACAACCATGCCCGAGGCAGGATTCGAACCTGCGACCGCAGCGGTCGCTCGGTTCCAGACTGTAGCGCCTAGAACCGCACGGCCACTCCGGCCGGCTGTTATGGAGTATGATTCAGATCGGGAAAGTGATGTGGATGTTAGAGAAGATGAAGATAGCACAGCTTCAGGCAGTCACCATCAGGATGTTATTGTGGCCAAGTCTGGAAGAAGGTACGCAACCACACAGCCCTGAATTCCTCGGAGGTCTGTTGCTAATATAGTAAGAGAGCAGGCAGGAGTAACTCCAGCTGGTGTTCGTCATTCACCTGGAGAAGCCTTGAAGTTACTTCTTACGCCTGACATCATGGTTGTTATAGTAAAACGTTCAAATGAAGAGGCAGTTAGGCGAAATGTTACTTTGACTAATGAGAAAGAATTGTATGCCTTTATAGGATTCCTGATACTTATGGGGGTAAATAAGGACAATTCTGTCAGTGTACATGGTCTTTTGCCAGACCTAATGGGTCAGCCAGTTTACAAGGGTATTATGGTAAGACAATGTTTCAAGGAACTTATTGCAATCATAAGGTTTGATGACAAAAGTACCTGCCAACTAAGAACGGAAGCAGAAAAGTTCACAGCAATCCGTGATGTTTTCAACAAAGTGAATGATAGGTTTCCACTACTGTATAAACCAGGGGTCCACCTCACCATTGATGAGATGCTCAGCTTGTTTAGAGGGCGCTGGAACTAGTGAAATTGCAGGTAGAAGAAAGAAGTGCCAATGCAAGAGGGTTATCTAACCAAATTGTTATTCCACAAAAGAAAATCAAAGAAGTGACAACAGAAGCACGTCAGCCTCCTGTAGGGAAAGGTCGGTGCCATATTTGTGTAATAGAAGCTAAAACAAAGAAGCAGAAGTACAACAATCTAAGTAAACCAAAACAATATTGTGGACAGTGTCATAAACATGTGTGTAACACACATTCAGAAAAAATTGTGAAGTGTGTCTCTTGCCTTGGAGTTGAGGACTCAGTAGTCTATTGTATATGAACACATCTGTATTTTGTATTGTAATATGTCATTTTTTTATTCACTCACTCCAATATTTATAACAATTAACAACATTTATAAACCGATGCCTTAGTTAAAATACATAAACCATTTTGAAAGTTGTAATTTTTCATCAGTAAACTTATTTAATTCCTGTGTGTTCGCCGAACGCCCCCCCTTAGGCATCCAAGTTAGAAAAAAAGGCTTGGGCGTCCTAGGGTTTATTTTATAAAGGTAAGGTTGCTGCTGCTTCAGACGTCGCTGCAAAAGAGCATGTATAATACGGGACCGACAGCCGAGTCCTGTGGGTCCTTGACCACAGCATTCCTGATACTGCTGCAATGTTTGCACACCTAACAGAGTATTGCGTCCTCAACAGTCACGAATGAATCGTGCTGATCATGCGTCCTGCAATGTCTAACCGAGGCAGTTTGTAAATTAAGCCATCATGCTAGAATTTGTCAGATCCTTTTTCTGTCTAGAAATACTTCTCAAAAAATGTTCAAATGTGTGTGAAATCTTATGGGATTTAACTGCTGAAGTCATCAGTCCCTAAGCTTACACAGTACTTAACCTAAATTATCCTAAGGATAAACACACACACACCCATGCCTGATGGAGGACTCGAACCTCCGCTGGGACTAGCCACACAGTCCATGACTGCAGCGTCCTAGACCGCTCGGCTAATCCCGCGCCGCTAGAAGGACTTGTCCTGTGCTGTGTTTCCTATCTCTCGGCCTGCATATGCTTTCCCACCTGACGTAGGGATCGGTTGATAGTTCTGAGTTCTGGCCGGAAGACAAAATGTCCACGGGTTATTATGTTGTTGTCTTGCAAGAATATGCTTAGTGCTCTATGGATAAGACATTCCAGTTCAAAATGGTTCAAATGGCTCTGAGCACTATGCGACTTAACTTCTGAGGTCATCAGTTGCCTAGAACTTAGAACTAATTAAACCTAACTAACCTGAGGACATCACACGCATCCATGCCCGAGGCAGAATTCGAACCTGCGACCGGAGCGGTCGCTCGGCTCCAGACTGTAGTGCCTAGAACCGCACGGCCACTCCGGCCGGCCGACATTCCAGTACTTTCCTAAAAGAAGCACAGGAGGCTCTGTAACTTTGGAAGGACGAGTTTCTTGGGTCAAATGGGTACACAGCCGACTTATATATACCCTTCTCTCCACAGGCCGTCCGTAAGCGGTGCGCACTTGGGGCTTGCGTCGAGGGCCTAAGTGGCGATTGCACCGGCAGCTATGGCCAATGACACCATCTGCGGCCCGCCGGCAGCATGCGGCCCGGATCAGCTGTTCCCGAGACCAGTGGTTGTCAGCCGTATTTAATAATAGTATTCTTATAACACCTAACAGCCAAATCCAAAAACGTTAACTGATTTTAAGAGCTTCACAAGAGTATATTTCTCTTTCTTAGTAACACACAAACATACTTATATAGACATTGATATTTTAAGATGTGCTTAGTTTGAACTGACGTTCGTGAGTTCGACCGTGAGCTAACTACAGTTTGCCGCTTACGTCAGGGGTAGAGTGATATATAGAGCAGCCACTGTGAGATTAGAGAATGTGACACAGGGAGTATTTTATGATTTGTCTTCCAGTGCTAACCATCCCACGAGCGTGCGCACATCGCATCAATCAGCTGCCATGGTATAAATGCGAAACGAAAGTAACATGGATTCTTGAATGCGCGTTATAGACAAACGGTCATCTTCAAATGTGGCACATGTTTTTAGCAAGTAATATGAAATCAAATTAAGGTTCTTGTAATCCAATCCAATTAGGAGGCTAACAGAAAAATGAAATTCAAAATATTCAGTAGAAGTCTGTGATCGTGTCTCATGTTGTAAATGCTGTTATTAATTAATATAACATACTAATTCATGTAGGTTACCAATTAACAGTCAGATCGGTAGGGGAAAGTGAGGTAAAATGACCAGGACAGGAAGAGAGGTAACTACATATTTTGCCCGTCCAATCGGGAAAAGTGGCCATGGTGTTCACCCCACTAACATGTAAGAGTTAGTTACGTCCATAAACATGCATAACGCAACAGGTAAAACTGAGTTCTAATCCCTTTTAAATGCAAACCTCTCATCCGCAATTCTATCCCTTAGTGACAATTTTGAATTAATTAAGTTGTAGTTTTTAAAACCATCTTTGTTCCAAATAGCCTAATGCGAAAATGCGATTGAAAGTGGTGCAGCCACTTGGTATTCTTTTAGACACGAGGGTGTGAAAACACCTAAAAAATGTGCTCGGAAGTCTGAACAACAAACAGTAGGTCCTGTTGCACTGTACACTGTTTCCGCTTAGGTAAGGAAAATTGGTCATTATGTAAGCCTTCAGAAAAATGCGTGTAGTTCCAGTATATTATTTTCTTTTTCGCTTAAAAATAATGATTGCGATGCCTTATAATATGTAGATTCAAAACTTGTAGGTGGTAAGCTTCTATCAGCAACCATGGTCTATTAAAAATTGAATCTTTCTTCGAATGGACATTTAGCCTCCTTCTCCTTGTCATGCGGCCTGTGGTGTCGCCCTACAATATCAACTGGCTCTTAAGGGAAAAGGTTTGGAGACCACTGGTCTAGACTGTCCGTCCGTCCAGGCCGAAAGAACATTGTGTCAGCTGAGTATCTTCTTGTAACTCTTCAGGCTTTCCCGGCGATCTAATGACATCTTGGGTTGTTGGGTGTTCTGGCGGATATCAGCGTCGTACTTGCACGATATTTCGGTCACATAGCTCGTAACCTTCATCAGGTGCGACCTGAGACTGCTCCTCGAGTTTTTTTTTTTTATAAAGGATGGGGCCCGTCCACGCCCACACCAACGTGGTGACCAACACAAAAGTTCTACTGTCATGTTAGTTTTTGAATCAGGCGTCACAGGATGCAGGCTGTGATGTTGTCCATGCGTCTGGGTAGGATTACTCATTAACATGGTCCATCAGGAGATAGAAGTGGTCGAAAACGATTGAAGGGTAGCGGTTGTAAGGGGAGAGGAAAAAAAGTGCTAAGGCCAGCGCCAAGGGAAAAAAACCTCTGCGATAGTAGGACGGGTAGTAAGGGCAGTAGCGGCTTGCTAGCTGCGACAGAGCATGCAAGGTGCTTCCTCCCTGTAACATAAAAGTTCGGCGCGGCAACGCGTGCGCTGCTGTTGGGCCCTCTGCTGCGCCTTGTCGTCAGTGACTTGGTGCAGCTTCATCAGGCTGGCGCAGAACGACGGCGATCGGCTACCGTACAGCGTCCTCCTCTACTGCACGGCGCAGCCCTTCTGCAATGCAGCTGTGAGCTGCTCCGCTTGTCCAGTGATCTGCGCCGCTTCAGCGTCGGAGAGATGCACGCCGTTCGCTCGCGCTTGCGCGATGACGGCTGCCTTTCTGTCTTCTCGGTCCCTTGGGGGCGGCGTCGCCACCGGCTCCTCTGGGGCGCCGGTTGTCTTCTTTGCGCCTCTCACCTGCGGTGCTGCTGGAACAAAAGCTGGGATAGGCGCGCGAACGTCCTTCTGCGAGGTCGCAGGAGTGTTCGCAGGTACGACTGCACTGAGGCCTTGGGCGAAGACTGCTCGCAGTTGCCTCAAGGCCTCTTCCTTCTCTGCAGCCACGGCGGCTGCGAAGGCAGCCCTCTCCGCCGCCATGACGGCTTTGAGGGCTGCTGTGGCCTCCTTCACGGCGGTGCCGAGTTCGAGGTCACATCTCTTCACGGGAGGGCGAGCTGCGTCCTGGCTGCCCGTTTCCGAGCGGCCGTCCCCGCCCCTGGCAGGTGGATCTGCTGCTGCGCCGTCCCTCAGCTGCACCGGGCTGTTCTGCGCCCTACGCCGTCTCCGACGTCGTCTTCTCTTCTGCTGCTGCGTCGGTGCGGCCGCGGCCGCTTCGCCGCCCCCGGCACGGTTGCGGCTTGAGAAAGCCGCACAACCGCGCCAACTGGCGACGTGCGGGCCGCCACACCGGACACAAGTCGGCAGAGCGTTGCTCCCGCGGTCGCAGGCGCGGCTGTCGTGCTCACCTGAGCACTTGACGCACCGCGCCGCGTTGCGGCAATACTTCGCAACATGGCCCTCGCCCTCGCACCTGAAGCACTGGGGCTGAGGGTCCATGGCGGTCGGGAGAGCCTCCGTCGTAACCGGGAAGCCCAGCAACTTCCGCAAGTGGAAGATGTCGCTCCCGCCGTCGACCGTTTGCACGGTCACGGCATAGAGCGGCGCCCTCTTCCTGTTGGTCCGGTTGTGCAACCTTGCGGCTGCATTACCAAACCCGGCTCGCAGCAGCCCTTCCCGGACCGCTGCCTCGTCACAGCACCAAGGTAACCCCCTGAGGAGTGCCTTAGTCGTCTTCGTCCTTCCTACGGAAGGTGCCTTCTCACGCGCCGGCGGCGCGTCGACGATGTGGTCGGCCACTGCGACCTTGATCGCCCTGTGGTCGGCCACGTTTGCGGCTCGAACGCAGATCAGCGAGTCTGTATCGACAGACTCGTAGACCACCTCGTTCCGAGCGCAATTCATCATGGTGTCGAACAGCGCTATCCACCCGCCTTTGCACTTGACGTACAAAGGGTGGACAGGCCGCGACTCGTCTTCTCGGGAGTTCCTTGCACGGTCGGCAGACTCAGTGAGTTGCACAACCGAAGGACCCTTCGTAGCGGCAGGTTTCCTCTGCGCACCCTTCTTTCCCATGCTGCGAGGCGCGGAACACAACAATTTGCGCGCGTTGTAAGAACAACGCACGACAATCTGCTCTCCGCGGCGCCCACAGCACAGAAAACCTCTTCACGAGTGGACCTGGTCCAGTATTTATGCCTATGGCCTTCCCCCTCCACCAACGGCTGCAGGCGCTTCCTCTGTGGTCCGCGCCCATTCCCTGCGACCTGCTGGAGCGTTGCTGCTCCGTTTTCCGTCCGCTGCGGTTCTAGGTGTTCCCTCTGCGGTCCGCGCCCACCAAACCCGCTCCTGGGGGTTTCATCTACGGTCTGGTGTACCAAGCATTCCCCCTGCGGTCCGCGCCCGCGCCCGCCCCTTTGCTACGACCCCTAGAAACGTACCCATTTCAGGTTTCGTCAGTGCAGTAGAGCAAGTTGCAGCCACACTTCCACCTAATGTGGCAGAGGAAGTCCGCCGAGAGACCTGCAGGGCCCTCACCAAGGCCAGGCCGCCGAAATCGAACATCACAACCGAGGAGAGGCTTGCACTCAAGAAACTCCGGGAAGACAACAGCATTGTGGTACTGCCAGCAGACAAAAGGAACTCCACTGTCATCTTGCAGCAGGTGGATTATGATGAGAAAGTACGCCAACTTCTGGAGGACCCTGAATACAGAATTCTGGAGTGTGACCCCATGGACAAGGTGGCCAAGAAGACTAGTGCTCTCATGAAGGAAACAGGGATGCCCCATAAGATCATCAGACAACTACGGGAAAAAGCGCCAGTGCCACCTAGACTGTATGGTCTGCCTAAAATACACTAGGAGGGCGTGCCCCTACGTCCAATTGTCAGTAATATTGGGGCACCTACGTACACAACAGCCAAGTACTTGAAAGGTATCCTGTCTCCATATGTGGGCAAATGTATTCACCACATCCGCAACTCAGAAGATTTCCTGCAATGCCTCAAGCAACTGCACATCACAGATTCGGACATCATGGTTAGTTTTGATGTGGTATCGCTGTTCACCAGGATCCCACTGAAGGACTCACTAGAAGTGATTGCAGAGAAATTTGACGGTGCTCTGTTGGACCTGTTCAGTCATACACTGACATCCACGTATTTCCTGTACAGAAACCAATATTACGAGCAAACCGAAGGTGTAGCTATGGGCAGCCCACTGTCCCCTGTGGTTGCCAACATGTTTATGGAGAGTTTTGAGGAGAGGACATTGGAGACGGCAATATTTAAACCCACATGCTTCTTTAGGTATGTGGATGACACCCTCATGATCTGGCCACATGGGATGGACAGGCTCAATGAGTTTCTTGAACATCTTAACTCATGCCACCCTAATATCAAGTTCACCATGGAACTGGAGAAGAATGGACAGCTGCCATTTCTGGATGTACTAGTCCAGAGGAAAGCAGATGGATTAATTGGCCACAGTGTACCAAAAACCAACACACACTGATTTATATCTATAGGCCAGTAGCTGTCACCACCCTGCACAGAAGAATGGGGTTCTGAAGACTTTGGTCCACAGAGCACATGCCCTGTCAGACCAAGAGAATCTACCTATAGAGATAGAACGTCTCAAAACAGTTTTCTCCAAGAATGGATACACGGACAGACAAATTGAGAGGGCACTCCAACCAGCCACTATACCACAGGTTCCCGAAGAAGACCAAGATGAAACAAAGAATGTGGCATATCTGCCCTATGCTGGCTCTATTTCTGCCAGAATCAGTAGGATCCTCCATAAACACAACATCAAGTGTGTTTTCTGTCCATCCAACAAGATCGGGGGACTGCTGGGGAGTGTCAAAGACGACCTGGGGTTACGAAAACCAGGGATTTACAATATACCTTGTCAATGTGGCATGTCCTACATTGGCCAGACGACAAGAACTGTGGAGATCAGGTGCAAAGAGCATCAGAGGCACACTAGATTAAGACAGGTGACTAAGTCAGCCATTGCTGAACACTGTCTAGAACTAGATCATGCCATGAAGTATGAGGATACCAAGATTCTAGCACAAACACCCAGATTTTGGGACAGTGTTATAAGAGAATCGATAGAAATTAAAATGGCTGACGATCTTATGAACCGTGACACAGGGTACCAGCTAAGCAGAGCCTGGGATCCGGCTCTGGAATTGTTAAAGGAGCAATGAGGCCAGCTGCAACACTACACAAACAGAAGAACCAGAGACATGGAGATGGAAAACGAGCCCCTGACGGACTGCCAGGCGCACCAGACCGAAGATGGAACACCCAGAAGTGGGACTGGTGGGCGCGGACCGCAGAGGGAACATCCAGAGCCGCAGCGGACGAAAAACGGAGGTGCCTGAAGGTCGTTATTTATCGTCTCTTGGTATTTCTTCCAGTCTGCTTTCGAGTACAGTCGTATGGTTCTGGAGGTTTGTGAGGGTGGAGGAGGATTAATTGCAGTTGTGCTAAAGAGAATGGGGAGGTGGTCGCTCGTAATGCTGTCTCCTATTGTTGCTGCGGTCATGGTGTCTGTCAAACTAGGACTGTGCAGGATGTGGTCGGGAAGGGAGTTGCCACCGTGTCCTACGAAGGTGTAAGTCATAATCGGGATTCTAGTAGCGTTTTCCATTGTTAGGAAGTCCAGGAGCGCTTCGCCGTTTCTGTTGTTGCCTGTGTTGCCAAGGAGTTCGTGTCTGGCATTAAGATCACCCATTAAGACGAGTGGACCTGGTCCAGTATTTATGCCTATGGCCTTCCCCCTCCACCAACAAGATTCGCGCGAGAGATGTCGAAGCGAACGGAGCTACGTACTGCGAAGGGTGTGGCAGATCGCCGTCCGGCGGAGCTTGCTACGTCGGCGGCCCCATCTGGCCCCCCACTTATGACGGACCACAAAACGAATGAGGACATGAGGGATATCGCTATGGATGCGCTTACAGTTCCGGTTCCGGAGTCGGAAGAAGACGAGCCGTCTGCCGTACCACCACCTCGTCGGCAATCCGGCAAAAGCAGAAGAGAAGAAGATACAGCCCCTACCGGCGGGCGCAGCTCACCGGCTGAGAAGCGACCGAAACAAACGCCTGCTGACGATGCTGACGGATTCACTCGCCCGAAGCGACGCCATACAGCGCGACGACGGGTGCTGTCCACCCACGAGCCGGCATCCACTGCCAACACTTTTGCTGCCCTTCAGGATGCCCCAGAGGAACCACCGCGCCCTTCCACGGCGCCAAGGAGGGATGCGCCACTTCCGCCGATCGTTCTGAAATACGAAGGGACCTTCCGGCAGCTACAACAGCTTCTCAATAGCTGGACGACGGCAGTCTACAATGTGAAGGTCGCCGGAAGAGACATGTACAAGATTACGCTGCGCTCAGCAGACGACTACCGACGCGTGACGCAGGAGGCGTCTGAAAGGGCAATCCCTTTCTTCACTCACGCCACCACACCGGACCGCGTCCTGAAGATTGTCATCCGGCATCTGCCCTTCAACATGGAGCCGGATCACATTCAAGAAGAACTCGAAGAGCTCGACTTCAGTGTCAGAACTGTGGTCAAGATGAAGCAGCCCAAGTCACGTGACTACATGCCCCTGTTTCTCGTCATCGCAACCGATACAATCGAGAACATGAAGCTCTACCAGCTCACCCGACTCGCCAACGTCTCGGTGGCCACAGAAGACTTGCGCGCCAAGAGAGGCCCTGTTCAGTGCTACCGGTGCCAGGGCATCAACCATGTCGCCCGGCATTGCTCCATGCCTGAAAAATGTGTGAAATGCGCCGGTGCACACCCAGCGAAGGCCTGCCCCATCCCTCGGAAGCAGCAGCCAACGTGCGCTCTCTGTGGGGGCGCTCACGTTGCCAGCTACCGCGGCTGTGAAGCTTGGAGACGCGCCAGTGCTCGTCAGCGAGGCCAGCCAGTCGCCGCGAAACAGAAGAAGTCTGCCAAGGCTGAACCTACAATCTCCCACGCCACGGTTGTCGCCAGAGGACTGGCGCCCCGCCGACCCAACAGCGATGACGCCGACCATGCAGGCCCACAGGCACGTCGCCGCAATGACGACTCAAACACCCGCGATGTTTTTGAAGACGCAGGGGCACGACATCCACTACTAAACTGCGCCACTCCACCTGTGCAGAATTCGTCGGACCCGTAACCGGGCCCCTCCTCTGCTGCCCTACCCGTGACGTCTGGTGCACGCCCCCAACGCCGCGGCGGCCGGCGCCAGACGGGGGGTCGCACAACCAACGCTCCAGAAGAAGCCACATACAATGGCGAAGAGGTGGCCACTTCCATCGGCGCCAGAGAAGATACAGCTCCTGCCGCCTCCGCCACGGACATCGCCAGTCTGATTACTCAACTCACCGCACTTGTGGCGAGCACAACAAAACTCCTTGATGTCCTCACGCAGCACCTGACCGCTGCACAGAAGATTGCCGCTCCGGCAGCCACCAGACGCTCCTCCACTACTCATTATGGGAAGTGTTAGAGGACTCACGGTCGTCGCGTGGAACACCCTCTGTCTACGCACACAAGCTGGCGAATTTCGTCAATTTCTTCGTGATGAAGCCGTGGACATCTGTCTGCTCAGCGAAACCCGCCTTAAACCAGGCATTGCAGTCAAAGCGCCGAACTACTCCTGTTACCGTGCTGACAGGCCAACTGCCGGCGGAGGAATGGCCATCTACATACGGAATGGGATCCGTCACCACCAGATTCAACTGCCGCCGCTCGTGACTCTGGAGGCGATTGGAGTTGTCGCGCACACGTCGGCGGGAGCCATAACCTTCATTGCCATCTACAAACCACCGTCGCATCCGTGGGTAGATGCGGACTTAGAATCCCTTCTCTCCATCGGGGGCAAGCTGTTCATCGCTGGAGACTATAACTCCAAGCACGTCGCTTGGCGTTCACGACTCACCAACAGAGACGGACGCCGCGTCCTACGAATCGTGGGTCGCAATGACGCCGTGGTCGTGGGTCCCTATGATCCCACCATCTTCCCCGCTAATGGACAACCGGACATCGTCGACTTCGCGGTCGTGAAAGGCATTCGGCACCGCATCCTCGCCTCGACACGGAATGTTCTCTCCTCTGACCATGTGCCAGTTGTTTTTGACGTCGACCTCGACCCACTGCAGTTACCCAGGCGTGGGGTGTCACTCTCTGGAGTCAACTGGGATCTCTTTCGCCACACCCTGACCGAGTCCCTAGCTGGGATGCCACCTGTAGACGACGCAGACGCTGAAGATTCCCTCCTCCACTTCACGGACGCCGCCCTCGACGCAGTCGCAGAAGCGGCTCCGCCCAGACGCGAGCGCCAGGACCACTCTCGACAGCTGCCCCCCGATCTCCTTGCACAAATTGCCGAGAAGAACAGAGTGTACCGCGAATGGCAGCGTACACGGAACCCCGCCACCAAACGGCAACTCAACCGTATGCGGCGCGAAATCACGGTGGCTGTGGACAATCACCGCAACCGGGAGTGTGCTAGCCGTGTGGCGACTCTTCAGCTTGACGACGGGTCTGCCTGGAGGACCACGAAACACTTCCTACGGCGAACGCAGCGTATGCCGCCTCTCCGAACTGCAACCGGCACTGTCTGTGAACCAAACGCGAAGGCTGATGCCCTCGCCGATGTTTTTGAAGAGAACTTCAAGCCTGTAGAGGATCCACTGGCCGCAGAACATGAAGCGATGGTCGCCGACCGGCTCCCTCGTTATCTGGAAACGGAGGGCGATGATGACATCGAGGCCACAACACCTGAAGAAGTCTCGACGGCTCTCAAGGCCCTCAATCCAAAGAGAGCTGCAGGCCCTGACGACGTCTCCACTGCCATGCTGAAACAACTGCCTGAGGACGCCTCTACTCACCTGGCTGCAATCTTCAACAAGATCTTTCGCACCGGTCACTTTCCCCTGCAGTGGAAGCATGCTGAGATTGTGGCTATTCCTAAGATGGGAAAAGATCTCCGGCAGCCGAAGAGCTATCGCCCAATTAGTCTGCTGCCTGCCATCTCGAAAGTTTTCGAGCGCATCTACCTGAAGCGGCTACAGCAACACGTCACTGCCGAAGCTCTACTCCCAGATGCCCAGTTCGGCTTCCGTAAGGGCCACTCTACGGAGCACCAACTTCTCCGACTCGTGGAAGAAGCCTTCGATTCCCTGGAGAGGCGCGAATACTTTGGAGCAGTCTTCCTTGATGTCTCGCGCGCTTTTGACAGCGTCTGGCACGATGGGCTGCTCTTCAAACTTCTCGAAATGGGGTTCCCTGGATCCCACATCCGTCTGCTACGGTCCTTCCTCGATGGACAGACTTTTCACGTCCGTGCAGAAACTGGCCTGTCAACAGTCCGTTCCATCAGAGCAGGCGTGCCGCAAGGGTCGGTCTTGGGACCGATCCTGTACACGCTCTACACGGCTGATACGCTGACGGTCCCTCGTGTGCACCTAGCACTGTACGCCGACGACACTGCGCTCTACTCACGAAGTATGCGCGCGGACACACTTCGCCAGAGGTTGCAGCACGCTGTCGACACCCTAGCCGATTGGGCCGTCAAGTGGAAACTGCAGTTCAACGGCGCCAAGACGCAATTTTTCATTGCAATCCGTCGTGTCATCCCAGCCGCTCTGCCCCCACTCGTCGTTAGAGGCAGTCCTGTCAACTGGCGACCGACAGCGCAGTATCTTGGGGTCACCATAGATCGCCGCCTCACCTGGGGCCCACACGTGAAGGGCGTCGTAAACAAAGCAAGGGGTCGACTTCTCCAGCTCTACCCCCTGCTCAACCCGACGTCGACTCTTCCTCCGCGACTGGGCGTCACGTTGTACAGGGCGCTAATCCGCCCTGTCTTCGATTACGCGGCTGTCGTCTGGGGGAATGCGGCAGACGACCACTTGAAGAAACTACAATCTCTGCAGAACAGGGCTCTCCGCCTCGCGCTGCACCTGCCGCAGGACTTCCCATCTGGACCACTGCACGACCTCGCTGAGGTCCGCAAAGTCAAGGACTACGTCCGTATGGTTGCCCACCGCTTCTACGAACAGGCGCGGCAATCCGAGAACCGGTACATACGCTCTCTGGGGCAGAAGATGCGGCGCAATGCCAACACACGCTGGCCCCAGCTCCTTACGGCATAGGCTGTAACTGAAGAAGAAACCAGAGTGGAAACAACCAGAAGCCAATCACCTCTAGAAGACGCACCACCAGAATTAATAGGAGGCAAAACATGTATATGTTGTGAACTCCGCTTTACTCGAAGACTGAAGTTTCTTCGCGAAGAAGCCACGCGGCCTCCACCAACGGCTGCAGGCGCTTCCTCTGTGGTCCGCGCCCATTCCCTGCGACCTGCTGGAGCGTTGCTGCTCCGTTTTCCGTCCGCTGCGGTTCTAGGTGTTCCCTCTGCGGTCCGCGCCCACCAAACCCGCTCCTGGGGGTTTCATCTACGGTCCGCGCCCGCTCACCACGACCTGTTGGAGCGTTGAAAATTGTAACTACTGTAATTTCGAAAGTTTGTCCGCCTGAAAATGTACTGTTGTCCCAAGCATATTGCAACAAACGGTGTATTTCTATCGCTGCTCGTTTAATTTTTATTGCCGTTTCAAATATACCGGTCATTTCTGAAACACCCTGTATGAACACGTCGGTCTACTTAAGTGCAAAAACAAAGCTTTGCGAGGTGCTCGCAGTGTTGTCAGTCTCATCACGATTCCCACACACCTCGTAAAAAGACATAATTTTCTATGCTACTTCAGGTGAGACATCTTGATATTTCTGCCAAAGTCCTCCCACCTGGAACACAACAATACTAACCCTGACTTACGTGTTACATTTCGTTTTAACAGCAAAAGAAAATCTGCAGATCGTCCCTTTCCTAGCTATCTATTATTTTCTCTTAATTACAAACATTTATATTTTACACCCCCCTTTTTTCCAACTAGTTTAATTTTCTTTGTAACTCATTCTTATTGCCCTTATTTTTATTGCTCAAAACAGTTTGTGCTAGTAACGCGAAACAATGTACGATTATTTGTAAAATGTACGTCATGTTTTTAAATTATTGTGCAGCGGGTCTTTGAATATGCAAGCAATGAAACGAAATGAATTCCTGAAACAGCTCAACGCAAATGCTGGGATGGTTCTCTGAAAAGAATATATTCGATTTCCATCTCTAATCCGAGGTTGTGTGCCATCTCTAGACCTCGTCGTCGACAGTATTTTGAACCAAATCTTTTCTTCCGAGGGGGGCAATCGCTCAGATGTGATACATTCGAATCAGGAATCCCGTTC
The DNA here is from genome assembly GCF_021461385.2 of Schistocerca piceifrons. NCBI lineage: Eukaryota > Metazoa > Arthropoda > Insecta > Orthoptera > Acrididae > Schistocerca > Schistocerca piceifrons. Next base: position 401,990,398 of record NC_060141.1, on the reverse strand, counting down.
AAGTCCTAGCGGTGGAAGACATTTTCTTTTCTGCTTTCTCTCGTGCCTTTGCCCCGTATTGGGGCAGAATAAGCATGGTTATTAAGGGATTTGGCTCGGATGTCTTTCCTATTGTTGTTGTTGTGGTCTTCAGTCCTGAGACTGGTTTGATGCAGCTCTCCATGCTACCCTATCCTGTGCAAGCTTCTTCATCTCCCAGTACTTACTGTAACCTACATCCTTCTGAATCTGCTTAGTGTATTCATCTCTTGGTCTCCCTCTACGATTTTTACCCTCCACGCTGCCCTCCAATGCTAAATTTGTGATCCCATGATGCCTCAGAACATGTCCTACCAACCGGTCGCTTCTTCTTGTCAAGTTGTGCCACAAACTACTCTTCTCCCCAATTCTATTCAATACCTACTTATTAGTTATGTGATCTACCCTTCTAATCTTCAGCATTCTTCTGTAGCACCACATTTCGAAAGCTTCTATTCTCTTCTTGTCTAAACTATTTATCGTCCACGTTTCACTTCCATACGTGGCTACACTCCATACAAATACTTTCAGAAACGACTTCCTGACACTTAAATCTATACCCGATGTTAACAAATTTCTCTTCTTCAGAAACGCTTTCCTTGCCATTGCCAGTCTACATTTTATATCTTCTCTACTTCGACCATCATCAGTTATTTTGCTCCCCAAATAGCAAAACTCCTTTACTACTTTAAGTGTCTCATTTCCTAATCTAATTCCCTCAGCATCACCCGACTTAATTCGACTACAGTCCATTATCCTCGTTTTGCTTTTGTTGATATTCATCTTATATCCTCCTTTCAAGGCACTGTCCATTCCGTTCAACTGCTCTTCCAAGTCCTTTGCTGTCTCTGACAGAATTACAATGTCATCAGCGAACCTCAAAGTTTTTATTTCTTCTCCATGGATTTTAATACCTACTCCGAATTTTTCTTTTCTTTCCTGTACTGCTTGCTCAATATACAGATTGAATAACATCGGGGAGAGGCTACAACCCTGTCTCGCTCCCTTCCCAACCACTGCTTCCCTTTCATGTCCCTCGACTCTTATAACTGCCATCTGGTTTCTGTACAAATTGTAAATAGCCTTTCGCTCCCTGTATTTTACCCCTTCCACCTTCAGAATTTGAAAGAGAGTATTCCAGTCAACATTGTCAAAAGCTTTTTTTAAATCTACAAATGCTAGGAACGTAGGTTTGCCTTTCCTTAATCTTTCTTCTAAGATAAGTCGTAGGGTCAGTATTGCCTCGCGTGTTCCAATATTTCCTACTACCACCCCATTAACCAACCGGAACGAAATATATATGTCTCAACTGCCTGTGTATAGTGTTATTGATGAGCTATTCTGCAATCGTCAGAATTTGACTGACATGTTTTGTGAACAAGTAATACAAGATTCTCCAATACCAACTCAAATTTACAAGTATTCTTAAGTCTTTGCTCGATGAAAACCGTCTTGTGCCCGCCCAATAAATCACGGGCGTTACTGTGGAGCGTGAATGATTACCTCCGTTTACGGAAGGCTGGTGTATACCAGATTATTCCGTACCACTGTGGCAAGACATATATGGGACAGAAAGTGCGCAATATTGATCAGGACCGAGAACACGTGCGGCACACACGACCGACGTATCCCAACAAGTCCGCGGTAGCTGAGCAGTGTTTGTCCGACATTCACGCGATGGAATACGAATGCACCATGATTTTAGCACAAACGCCGAAATACTGCGACAAGGTCAGTTAGAGAGGCCAGTGGAATACGGGAGGCTGGGAAGTTGAAGATGAATCACGCTCAGGGAGACTTTCAACTTCAAATACCGAAGAAAACATCGGAAGCGTGCGTGCGCTTATGAGAGCAGACCGATGATTAACAACAAGGATTATGGATGAACTGTTAAACTCTTTTACCGCGCATCAAATTTTGACCGAAGCTTTGCACATGCGAAAAATTTGTGCCAAATTGGTACCGAAAAGAAACCTCAGAATTGAGGAGAAGGACAATCAAATAAACGTGTGTGTTGATCTTCTTGAGAGAACTGCCAATGACGACGATGGTTTAGTCGTGAGATCACAGGTGATGAATCATGGATTTCTGAGTACAATCCTGAGACAAAGCGGCTAAGTGAGGAGTGACACACTGGGACATCTCTTCGATCAATAAAAAGCTCGAATGATTAAATCAAAGATCGAAGCAATGCTGAATTGCTTTCTTGACAGTAGGGATATCATCCATAAAGAATTTGTTCCCCCATGACAAATTGTCAAAATGGTTCAAATGGCTCTGAGCACTATGGGACTGAACATCTTAGGTCATAAGTCCCCTAGAACGTAGAACTACTTAAACCTAACTAACCTAAGGACATCACACACACCCATGCCCGAGGCAGGATTTGAACCTGCGACCGTAGCAGCCCCGCGGTTCCGGACTGCAGCGCCAGAACCGCTAGACCACCGCGGCCGGCGACAAATTGTCAGTCTCGTGTTTTACACAGATATTTTTACAAAGATATATTACCGGACATTGCAGACAAGTGGATGCTGCGTCATGACAACGCCCCATGTCACACGCTCGCTTCCATCACGGAATTTTTTTATCTCAAAAAACATTCCTGCTGTTCCACAGCCCCCCTGTTTATCCGATCTGAGTCTTTGCGACTTTTTGCTACTCCAGAATTTAAAAAAATGTCTTAAAAGTACTTCATTTTGGGGCTCTGGAGAACATTAAAAGGAATGTGACCGAGATATTAAAGGCCCTACCACTTGAAGCTTTCCAGCGCTGCTACCAAGACTGGGAATAATGACTCTGCCAGTGTTTAGCTTCCGATGGGAAGTACTTTGAAGGGTACAATATTGTTGTTTGGAAGAAGAAACTTTGATTGATAACAGAACAGTTTCATTACTTGTACCGCACACCTCGTATATTTCTAAATGAAATACACCATGAGTGAAACCACTCAGAAACTATGGAAAATCTAAATCAGCATGACCCAATGGGGATTTGAACCAATGTCCCACTTAATGCGAGTCCATTTTCGTAACCACTGCGCCACCTCGCTCGGTCTGCATCGGAGGGATGTGCAGAAATCTTACTCAGAAAGTGAGGTTCCTTTATTTATGAGATAGTGTTTACCGTCAGTAAGTAATTATACCCTTTGCCCTCGAAGGCGGAAGAGGCACGGAAAGCCAACAGCGCGCGAGGTGGGGCGTGCTGTGCGAGTTGTGTGGGTTCCAGTCGGCAAGATGCCAGGCAACAGTGAAGACACCCCGCCGTCTAGGGGGCAGGATGCGGCGCGCAGGGAGAGGCGGCGCTATCGTACGTATGATAACAACAATCTTACTTGCTAGGCAGTCGTAGGTCCCTGCCGTACCGGCAGTGACCGCGGCGAGGCCCTGTGAAGGTCTGAACATGGTGCGTTTAAACTGGAATTTTATTTATTTATTTATTGCCAAATTACAGACCTGTTACCTGATGTTTAAAACAGGTCGTACATCTTAAAATTTTCGTTTTTCATCTTTTTACAGTTTTCTTTCCTTTTGTTTTATCTACAAAATTTACAAAGAATGATTCAACATAACAATAATTTGAGGCTGAAATATAAATAAAATTTTGTTGTTTTTAAGAAGAATATAAAAAGAAGATAGGATAGATGAGAGATTTGTTAGTACCATCACCGAGTGTGACTGACGGTGAATACCTCGGAATGGTTTCATCGAGCCGTTGACCGCCAGTCACACACACACACACACACACACACACACACACACACACACACACACAAATGGTTATTAGTAGAGAAATGTTTCTTATCCTATTTGTTACTAATCCTATGTATTAACTACATTAGGTGCGCATCCATGTACAGCATTTGGTGTTTTCTTGGCTAGATTGCCAGCAATTTGCTTATTTACTGTCACATCTCAGCTTCCTCCTCCTGTTCCTCCTCATTGTCACTATTTTCGCTGTCACTGTGGGTATCGCTGTCCATTCTCTGGAGATTTCTGTTAGGCTGCACATAGGCATGTCTGTGACGTCTTGTCCGCATATACTCTTCCTGTGTTGTTTTTGAAATACTGTTTGTTAGTGCGTTTAAATTGGAATGAGGAAACCTGATAAATGTAGAGCCAACGGAAATCTGGACAACGCAACAACGCCGCTGCAGTTGGTCCTGCTACCAAGACTAGATGACAGTAACAAAAACGTCTATGCTTCATGTCCATCCTCGGGCATAAAGAAACGATTTTAATCGTTAGTAACTTCGTCTATGTGATGTATAATTTTGCCTTCGGTGACGTCTATATTTGATACCTTGTATAAGTACAGAAACTCGCTGATTTGACTAATGTGTTACATAAAGGTACTTAAGTACTCAGCGGAAACACGAGTTTATGGTTGCACTTAACAATTTACGACATAGGTGTTGCTATTGGATGCTGTCCAGAGTATAATTCAATCCCATATTCACCAGTGAACTTCCGGGAGAATATTGGAATATAGCATTGCTGTCCTGGGCAGGTTCGTCGCGTTGCGGAGTTTGTTTACCGTTGCCTTCGACCAACTTATGAAGTGCATGCATATTGTGTAGCTGTGTCGTTTATGTCTATGTGCTGTGTTCTTGTGCAGTGTAGTGTCCTATTTGTGTTATTACTCTGAAGCGACAAAAATCATGGGATAGTGATATACAAATGAAGAGATGACGGTAGTATCGTGTACACAAGGTATAAAAGGGCAGTGCATTGGCGGAGCTGTCATTTGCACTCAGGTGACTCATGTAGAAACGTTTCCGACGTGATTACGCTCGCACGACAGCAGTTAAGAGAGTTTGCATATCGGAAATCGTTAGGGAATTCAATATTCCGAGATCCACAGTGTCAAGAGAGTGCCGAGGATACCAAATTTCGGGCATCACCTCTCACCACGGACAACTCAGTGACCGACGACCTGCTCTTGACGACCGACAGCATCGGCGTTTGCGTAGGATTGTCAGTGATAAGAGACAAGCAACATTGCGTGAAGTAACGACAGAAATTAGTGTGGGACTACGACGAACGTATCCGGTAGGACCGTGCGGCGCCATTTAATAGGCTTTGGCAGCAGACGACTGACGCGTGTGTCTTTGCTAAAAGATCTACATCGCTTGCTCCTGGGGTCGTAATCATAATCGGTTGGAACCTAGACGACTGGAAAACCTTGGCCTGGTCAAGTGAGTTAAAAATATGGCTCTGAGCACTATGGGACTTAACATCTTAGGTCATCAGTCCCCTAGAACTTAGAACTACTTAAACCTAACTAATCTAAGGACATCACAAACATCCATGCCCGAGGCAGGATTCGAACCTGCAACCATAGAGGTCGCGCGGTTCCAGACTAAAGCGCCTAGAACCGCTTGGCCACTCCGGCCAGCTCAAGTGAGTCCCGATTTAGTTGGTAACAGTTACTCGTAAGGTTCGAGTGTGGCGTAGACCTAACAAAACCGTGGATCCAAGTTGGCATCAAGGCATTTTGCAGGCTTGTAGTGGCTCCATAATGGTGTAGCCTGTGTTTCCATGGAATGGACTGTGTCCTCTGGTCCAACTGAACCGATCGTTGACTGGAAATGGTTATGTTCGCCTATCTGGAGACCATTTGCAGCCATTCATCCGCAGCTCGTGGTCTCGCGGTAGCGTTCTCGCTTCCCAAGCACGGGGTTTCGGGTTCGATTCCCGGCGGGGTCAGGGATTTTTCCTGCCTCGAGATGACTGGGTGTTGTTGTGTCGTCTTCATCATCATCATTCATCTCCATTACGGTCTGAGGAAGGCAATGGCAAACCACCTCCACAAGGACCTTGCCTAGTAAGGCGGCGCGGGTCTCCCGCGTCGCTCCCCTACGCTCTGTAAAGGAGTATGGGACTCTTCATCATCATCATCATGGACGTCATGTTTCCAAATTTTCATGGATGACAATGCGCTATGCCACTGATCCCAAAATTGTTCGCGATTGGTCGGAAGAACATTCTGGACAGTTTGAGCGAATGATTTGGCTACCCAGATCGCCCGACATAATTACATTCAACATTGACGGGACATAATCGAGAGGTCTGTTTATGCACAAAATCCTGCACCAGCAACGCTTTTGTAATAATGGCGGGCTTTAGAGTCAGTATTGCTAAGTATTTGTGCAGGGGCTTCCATCGACTTGCTGAATCTATGACACGTCGAGTTGCTGCACTACGCCGGTTAAAAGGAGATCAGACACGATATTAGGAGGTATCCCATGACTTTTGTAATCTCAGTTTAAAGTCGAGAATGAAATGAAGGAAAGGGGAAAGGAGAATTCGAGGGCAGAGCCTAAACCGTTCCTCTCGAATAGCATGAAAGCTGCAATGTTCCTGGCCGCATTACGTGTTTCCATCTTTCGCCGTATGAGGATACGTCCAGCACTGTTGAACATGTTCGTTTTTGTTATCCAGGAGTCACAGTTTGGGGAAGCATAATGCTGCATGGGCTTACTGACCTCCAAATCGCCGGCCGAAGTGGCCGAGCGGTTCTAGGCGCTTCAGTCTGGAACCGCGTGATCGCTACGGGCGCAGGTTCGAATCCTATGTGTGATGTGTGTGATGTCCTTCGGTTAGTTAGGTTTAAGTAGTTCTAAGTTCTAGGGGACTGATGACCTCAGATGTTAAGTCCCATAGTGCTCAGAGCCATTTGAACCATTTTTTGAACCTCCAAATCTTCGGACACTGTACGCCCATGACAATGCGCGACCGCATCCAAAAGCTTAGGTGGAGGACCTCTTGGAACGAGAGGGTATTTGGGGAATGCTCGCGACCCCGGTTAATCCCCTCCACGAATGCTCGCTCCTGAGACTTAATTCCCTCGGAGCACATCGCGGGATACGTTGGGGAGACTTCCACATGCATCAATCCGCATGCACCAATGGTCATCCAGTAATTGTCAACCGCCCTGGTCGAGGAATGGAAAGACCTACCACAAGAATTCCTTTCCAGCATGGGGGTACACTGCAGAGCACGAATTGCCGTCCATGGTAATCACTAGAGACCGGATTATATGCATTTGCATGCTGCATGTGCATTTGTATATTTTCTCCTTTCCACCGGTTATTGTATATTTTAAGTAAAAACTAGTGACGATGAATATTTTCGCTCTATGTTTACAATATTTTAAAAATTTTGTCGCGAAGTCTCTAGCTCCATCTAGTTTTGATGTCTCACAGAATGACCGTGACCTAGAACTGCGGGCAATCGCTAATCGAGATGCCACTGCCTAGCGAAATCATTACAGAAGAGGATCAAGAACGGGCAGTCAATGCTCCTGCGCCCACGTCCCCGGTTAATCCCTTCCGCTGCCATACCGTAAGCGTCGGCAACAATTACATTAAACTAAGCAAGGTTTTAGTCGCACTTCCATTGTTTCAGTTTAGCTTTCTCTTTACTTGTACATAGCTGAAAGTGTTTACGACGCGTAGTGTGTAATGTGTTGTGCGCTATGCCGCCCGAAAAAAAAAGAAACCTTTCATGGATACCTGACCATTCTGGAACATTTACATACGACGGAATTATTTTATATTGCCGAGTTTGCGAGAAAATCGTTTCGTGCAAAAACAAGTTTCAAATACACCAGCATGTTAAGACAAGTCTTCATATGACAGGAAAGCAGAAGAAAGCACCATGACAACAACTTCTGAGAACAGCATGTTGCAATAGCTGTAATTTGTCCAAAGGTAACCAAAAAAGTCGGTTTAACATGGATTTATATGAAGCATTCGTTGCAAGCAATATTCCTCTCCACGAAGTTACAAACCCTATCCTCAAAGGCTTCCTGCGCAAATATTGCTTACATCAAAATATACCAGACGAATCAACATCGTGTAAAAATTACATACCGACAATTTACGTAAATGTTCTGGAAGAAATACGCAATGAACTCAAGGACAGGATTATCTGGAATTTATCGACGAAACTACAGACACTTGTGGTCGTTACACTGCAAATTTAATTGTTGGTTCTTTAAAAGAAGAGCCTTCTTCTTCCTATTTAGTGGCCTGCAAAGAACTTTTAAATCATTCTACGATCGCCAGATTTGTGAATGAGGGTACTAGAAAAATATTTCCAGAATCTTCTGTAGATGGAATTGTGTTTGTTTCAGATGCTACTCCCTATATGATCAAAGCAGGAAAAGCCCTCCGAGTATTTTATCCCAATTTGATTAATGTGACGTGCTTTGCTCATTGAGTACATCGCCTTGCTAAAGAAGTACTTTCCACGTGTGTGAATGTAAATAAACAGATTTCATCAACAAAGAAAGTGTTTCTGGAGGTTCCTGCTCCTATCAAGATCTACAAAGAAAACTGCCAAATGTACTTTTACCTCTCGAACCAGTGGTAACTCGTTAGGGTACGTGGGTCGAAACTGTGTTGTTTTACAACAAACATTTCGAGATCATTGGAGGGATAGTAAACGACCTCGATAATGCAGAGGCTTTGGCAGTTTGCCAGTGCAAGGAAGCTTTTAATGATTCCAGCATTAAAAAAGACATTGCTGTGATAAGCACTCATTTTTCCCATATACCTGCCAAGTATTAAATCGGGTGATGCTGAGGGAGTTAGATTAGGAAATGAGACACTTAAAGTAGTTAATGAGTTTTGCTAATTGGGGAGCAAAATAACTAATGATGATCGAAGTAGAGAGGATATAAAATGTAGACTGGCAATGGCAAGGAAAGCGTTTCTGAAGAAGAGAAATTTGTTAACATCGAGTATAGATTTATGTGTCAGGATGTCTTTTCTGAAAGTATTTGCATGGAGTCTAGCAATGTATGGAAATGAAACCTGGACTATAAGTAGTATACTCAAGAAGAGAATAGAAGCTTTCGAAATATGGTGCTACAGAAAAATGCTGAAGATTAGGTGGGTAGATCACATAACTAATGAGGAAGTATTGAACAGAATTGGGGAGAAGAGAAATTTGTGGTACAAGTTGACTAGAAGAAGGGATCGGTTGGTAGGACATGTTCTGACGCATCAAGGGATCATCAGTTTAGTATTGGAGGACAGCGTGGAAGGTAAAAATCGTAGAGGGAGACCAAGAGATGAATACACTAAGCAGATTCAGAAGGATGTAGGTTGCAGTAGGTACTGGGATATGAAGAAGCTTGCACAGGATAGAGTAAAATGGAGATCTGCATCAAACCGGTCTCTGGACTGAAGACCTCAACAATAACAACATTAAAAAGCTTGAGACTCAAGGTTTAGCGCTGAATGAATCTATTTAGTCAATGAATAAAATTATTCTTGTGAACTCCTCATTGCCGGAGGGATTCTCACGAAAACTTAAAGAAAAGTTTGAAATAATTTTAAACAATAATCCAGGCTTTGAAACCTCGTGCCAAATTGATAGTTTTATCAATGGGACACGTGAACTATTACCAGAAACAATAAGTGCCAACATAGCACCCAAATTCAAATACTGCCCAGGTACCTCAGTTGATATAGAACGGTAACAGTCCATAAAAATGTTTTGAGTGATCGAAGACTCAATCTTACTACCGAACATTTGGAACAGTACTTGGTCGTTTACGTTTACTTACTTTTGAATACATTGTGGGAGTGAACAGTGATCAATGTGTTACAAATATTTACTATCAAAAACAGTCTTGATCACAATTTATTTATAACGGTGACCGGTTTCGACCACTACTGTGGTCATCTTCAGACCAATGAGTAAGAACCTCCTTCTGGTGGTAAATCACCACCGTAATAAATAAATTGTGATGAAGACTGTTTTTGATTGTAAATATATGTTTACGTTTAAAATAGTAGAAAATTGTAAAATAAATTGCAAATAATGTTTTGGTCCAATAGTATCAATTAAAAGTTAATGCTGTTCCTCAAAATTCAGTTCGTATGTTGTTTTTTAGATAAAATATTCCGGAGTGTTCGAGAGTGCCCCTCTGCGTGCGATATATCTCGAAGTTGGTCCTGTACATACCGATTGTTTCGCTGCAATTCACTCGCATCGCATCCGCTTGTTACCGACAACAACAGCAAAGAAGGAACAATTCTTGAAACACGGTATGCGTCTCCATTTTGCAGATTTTCAGAAAAAAATCCCATAAAGGCTTCCTTCCCTACATACCAGAAAGTATTCAGAAAATGATATCAGTGTTCTAAATGTATCGATTTTTCGCGCGGCCGGCGCTCTTCAACGTAATTGATATGCAAAGGTTCGACTTTGAGATATAATGCACGCTATAACTACCATGTTTTTTTATTATTTGATCGTGCACATTTCGACACTTTTCATGCATTTTTAAGCATTTTTCATGCATATTTGCACTGCATATTTTAAGGTTGTTATGATGCATATAATCAGGTCTCAAGTAATCACACACTCGGCTTAAGACGCGTCTTTTGCCTTTTGTTATGTCCAAGGGATCATCATGAATCGCGGTGACTCCAGTATAGTTATTGTCTTTGAATAAAAGTGTCACTTCTGTTCGTCTCATTGCATATTTCTTTCAGCTTCCTCCTTACTATAATGTTAAAAGCTCTTCCTGTGTACAACCCAAGCTTCATCGATCTACGTTACTTGGAAGTGACACATCATGAGAATATTACTTTCTTCTTTAAGATTTACACAGCATTGTACTTTTAGTATTATGGTTATGAATTTCACAGTTCATTTTAAATTCAGTCTTATTATTAACTACAAATGCCATTTGAGAGGGACTATATTGGCACACAAGTGTAAGAATCTGAAGATCGCTGAAGAGGCTACTGCAAGATATTGACTTTTTGACTTTAGCTGCACTACAACAGAAGTTTACTCCATAGGGCAATATCGAGTTCAAATATGCTACGAACGCAAGCAGTCGCTCCTACAGGTCATCACTGTGAGTTTTAAATGCAGGGAGACCTACAGATCGAACATCACAGCACTAGCATACATTAGCAGCTTCGGTTACGAAAGCAGGTATTGCAGTGGGTAGAAAAAACATTTAAAGTGACTTTTAATCGACGTCAACAATATTACTTAAACGTTACTGCAAATTTTCCAGAGATCATACGAGAAACTGCGACATGTATTCATATAATATCAAGTATCGGATCAGTAGTCGTTAGGACTAGTGTCTGACAGAATTTGTTTGTCACATTTGACGTAACTCACAGCAAAGGAAGCCGCTTGCAAAAGTAAAGACGTTAAGTTGCGCTGACGTTAGGGTTCCATGTTAAATTTTTTTTTTTTTCTTTGTATTCGAAAGCGTTTATACGGCCTAGTACAGTGTGCGCTTTTTGCAAGATTTGTGAAGTTTTTATATTATTACTTCAACTTTGTCGCCAGATGCTCTTCCTGTGTCATAGGCGTCAATGTAATGTAAGGAAGAGAAGTTTTGTGCACCATATGTTGCGTGTCTTCATATTTTAATTGTTTGTGTATCGTATGCTCTGAGGCAGAATTTGGGGACCAACCCAGCATTTGCCTAACCAAGTGTGGGAAACCCCCCCAAAACCCACATTAAGGCTCAGCAGCGCGGATTCGATCCGCTATGGCTAACCTCCCTGAGTTGTAAGGTAGAGCGTTGCGCGTTACGCTATTTTTCCTTCTTTTTTTCCTTTCATTTCGTTCGTCATTGTTCCTTGAATTTGGTCTGGGCGGACGTCACAGGACACCCCTTCGAGTTCATCGTTGAATACTTCACGCAGTTTTTTTTTTAATTATTACAGAGAGCAGCCAGCGCTGTGACCGAACACGCTGAGTTATCCTGCCGGCGCTATACAAGCAGGTGGTTCCTTCATAGAACTGCTTACCGGCTGATTGACTGCTTCACAAATCAGAAAAGATGAAGCAACATGACATTTAATGAAGGAACTATGGTGTTCTGCTCCCAGCCGCTTAAGTGTGTTAAATGTAGACGACTATCAACAAACAAATAATTTTGATTGACTTCATGTGCACGTATTGAATGATTCTTCATATTGTTCAGCTCTCTTGAACTCACAGAAAATGATATAGAGCAATTTTGACAGGCGATCTAATGTTTCCAATTCCCTCCAGTATTTATGGTCTACAATAGCTTTTTTATATATTTCGCTTTGAATCTGCTTTCGGCTTTGTATGCCATCCTCAGATAATGTAAGACTAAACAGTGAGTCCAGACATCAGCGAGAATTTATAGATGCACAAGGATGGTTTTTCCAAAAACATGTGATGTTTAGAACTACATGTCTATAAAAAAACACAAGTATAATGAAATTCTCAAAGAAACTTTGAACAAATGAAGCTTATATTATGTTATATTCAAAGATTAGAAATGTATAAGTGAGTACTGGCTCAGACTACTACGTCATATGGACAAAATAACTGCCGATTGTTCTGGACAGGCAAAAAAGGGTGGACGCAGAGGGGAGGAAGGAGTCAATAGACTGTGGTTCGGGGACAATTACAACAAGCAGCAGTAAGTATTCTTTCTCATCGATAGCTAATATGCTTCTTATAAGTATTATCCGCTCTCATCCCATTGATTCCTTCCTCCTCTCTGCTCTCCCCTTCCGCTTTTGGCCTGCTCATCACATTCACACTTTTGTCCATATAACAAAGTAGTCTCTGCCAATACATATTTGTATACTGTTTTTGGCCTCCACATTTTTATACTTGTAATCTTGGATTATAAAGTAACATAATGTTTTTATGTTCAAAACTTCTTTGTCAGTTTCATTACGCTTGTGTTTTTGTATGGACAATATATAGTTGTAGAAGGTCACGTATCTTGAAAAAACAGTCGTTTGTGCAGTTATATACTTTCGCTGATGTTGTGTGGACTATCTGTTTATTCTTCAGCCGGAAATGAACTATAAAGTTAATATTATTGTGGAACATCAATTCATGTTTTTCATATGTCTTTGTTCTTCCAAGTGCTGACCAAACATTCCACCAATTTTGTATTATGATTTCCTACCGGATACCTGACTATAAAAGGTAATCGAGATCTCCGTCAGAGCTGTATGGAAGCCAAGAGAACGTTTTCAGGACTAAGAACTTAGACAGGCGTCCCATCTAATTTGGACACTCCAACTATTTCCTAACAGGTTGAAGATGTCAAAACAAGTGGTTTTATCCTCGTAAGTTCTTATGTCTATCGAAATAGCGAAGAAAGAGGGCTTTTCCAACTAAACTTTTCAATGACATTATGGTTTTTGTAAATAGCGCTAGAAGATGGAATTTCCTCAACAAAAACGTAAAAAAAACACTATGCAAAATATATCTAACATCCTTTAACACTTCGTCGAACGTACATAAACCATGTTTCTGTTATTCATAAACAACTTTCGCATTGATCACTAATAAGAGGACACTATTGCTTTTGATCATGATGAACTTTGTATTGAGAACAAAATAAAAACAATAATTGTAAATATACTTTTATGTTTGTGCACGTAAGTTGTACTCGCATCATCAGAAGCAAATACTCTGATTACACAAAAGCGCAGAATTTAAGCGATTAACCAATTTTTAGTTTTCATAAAATGCAATTTATATTGTGTAAGGATATAAAATACACAATGGACTAACGCTTAATGATGTTCTGTTCTATTTATGAGCAAAACAAACCACCGAGCAAACAGAAAAACAGAGAAACGTCGTGGGCTTCCAGGTTCTCTCTTACAAATTCATTTAAGTTTCTTTCCTTATCAATTCCACCAATACTACAGTTAATCCCACCATTTACTACGTCATTTATGTAGCGCAACTGTACTAGTAATGCTGTCTGGTGTTGAAACCAATCTTCGGATAGATGACTGCTTTACCTTAATGTCAATAAGGAGTGTGATCAACCCAGTCAGCGATACAGCTCATAGAGTGTCGAGAAACGATATAGTTATGATGTCTACGCTTCGACCATAGATATTGGTAGACTGGTCATGACGTATATTTCGTGGCACCAACATCTCTACTGCTATACCACGTGACTATTGGCAAAACAATGGTGGTATCCTGTTGTGCTTATGGTTGTACCGAGCGTTTTGTGAAGGGAAGTAACATTAAATTTCACATGTAAGTATTATTAGTATAATTTAGCGGTATTTCTTGAATACTGATAAACTATTGTGTGTATCATATCCTTACCCAGAACGCCACAGTTACGTAAATTGGCGGTTTGAAGTGCTGTGTGTGTTTCCAGGCGCACATCGCAATCGTATATATTTCTTGAAATGGTAAGCTACAAAGCTGCTTTTTCTCTTTCGTATAGGTTTCCAAAGGATGAAGGGCGCAGGCAGATGTGGATACAGACAGTGAAACGAAAAGATTTCAAGCCTACTGCGCACACACGCATATGTTCGAAGCACTTTGAAGAATATATATATATATTGTGTGTGTGTGTGTGAGAGAGAGAGAGAGAGAGAGAGAGATTTATTACCAATAACCCTTCCCACTCCAAAAGCAATGGCAATGTGCATTGCTACTACATAAGAAGAAAGGATGATTTTTACTATCCTGGATTAAATCTGACTTTGGTACAAAAAGGGGTGAATTATGGTGGTATTATTTTAGAGAACAATTTGCAAAAACAAGTTAGGGGTTTGATTTCTCATCAGGCTTTAGTTTTATTTTGTACTTCCCAGTTACAAAACATACAAATATCAGAAACAAATACTGAATACCATTTGCAAATAGGTAGTTGTATGGCCTATGTTAGTTTCCAGATAATAAGCTGTAATGTGTGGGATAAATGATATGCTGCTACAAAAATCTTCGGTCATTTACCAAAAAGCATTAAAAGCCTGACAGATAGCCAACCAGCATTTAAAATCAAACTAAAAGAATCTATGAATGACAGCTCCTATTCAGTAGACGATTTTTTAGGTATAAATAAGTGATTGGAAGAATTGTCATGTAATGATAGGCCTATCTTTCATTAAACTGACACATCATTGTGAAGTATCGTATTCATGATCTGTGGAACAAGTAGTCATGTAAGTAGGTACTGATTTTGTAGATATCTTATTTGATACATCTTCGAAACAAACTGTTTAAACCAAAAAAGAGCTTTCAAATGAAACTGCTTTACGTTTTGTGGGTGAACGACACAATTGAGTTCGTTACATTAGATGTGAACACGTGTGTTTACGTTACAGGTTTTGTTGTTCATGCCGATTTATGAAGTCTATAACACTTTCTACAACCAAGGCACTAAAAGACACACGCGCAATATTTACATTTTATGCAGTGTATAACGCGTATTGAGAGTAGAGAATGCATCTGATAATTGGTAACACTGAAATATTCGCGGCGAATATATTGCCGAACATCGAAAGTGTTTCAGCAGTTCACAAAGTTCATTGTGAAGTAATGGCTGTAAAACTAAATTTGTACAGTGGTTACGCAATAATTTATCACTTCTAGCTGTGTTTACATAAGCTACATTTAACGTGGTGAAGTTAGGAGGAAATCCGCTGAGAAGTACTGGAAGTGAAATCAGGAATCAGAATGCTGCCTTGAACTCCCGCCGACGTTCTGCCAACAGTCACGTGATTCTATGTTGCAGCCACGCCAGACGTATAGCCGCTGCACTGCTTGCCCAGTCTATTAGTATCTATGGTCGAAGTGTCTACGACAGCCAACAGAGAAAGTCATTTCAATTGTAAATACGAGAATGTAAAGCTAATAGCATCTGCTAAATAGCAGTTATGCTTATCACCACATTTGTATAACTACAGTCAATGTCAACAATAATAATAACAATATCAATAATAATAATATACATAACTTGTCTCAAAAAAGAAAGAATTGTTTCTGGGGAATTTTGTTGTTTGTACATAATTAAGTATAGCTTAAGGCAAGAACGGAATACTGTTTAAGCTTTCGCTAGCCTCCGTTCCGCATTGTTGTGTTAGTGGGAATTTTCGTGTTTTTTTTTATTTTTTTCGGACAAATGTACTAGATCCCTAATACATGTATTAGTTACCGAACTAATTTCCGCGCTGAAAAATAAGACATTCTTACGTTGCATACAAACAACAACTTACGCTTGTTATACACTTCTTTCTTAAATGTTCGCTTGCGGTCACGCTTGTTTGATTTCGTCACTCTCTCTGTCAACGGGTCTGCCGAGCGAGGCTTTAGTTCAAAATGGTTCATGTGGGTCTGAGCACTATGGGACTTAACATCTCAGGCCATCAGTCCCCTAGAACTTAGAATATTTAAACCTAACTAACCTAAGGACATCACACACATCCATGCCCGAGGCAGGATTCGAACCTGCGACCGTAGCGGTCGCGTCGTTCCAGACAAGCGCCTAGAACCGCTCGGCCACCAACGGCCGGCGAGGCTTTAGTTCCTTTGCAGCTAACTTTTCATGATAATTTTCTTTTCGGTTAGCACTTGAAACATATTCAAGAGATCTCATGTTGACACTGCAGACGAAAGTCGATTCCTGCAAGTTAACAATCAACTGCAAACACAAACTGCCATTTGTGGAAATAATTAAATTCAGGTTGTACTGCCTACCAACATGGTCAACTATAATACGAATGAGGCGCTGAGAACCATAAGAGCCAAAAGCACACCGTCGTCGTTGCTACATTTAAGTGAATAGCAGAGAAACAGGGCAACAACTTTTCGTGAAAAGATGTCAGAAGCATGAATAAAAGTTAGTTTCACAATCGACGATGATGTGCTTTATGGTTCTCAGCGCCTAAAATGGATTACTGTATGAGAAAATCCAAAACTTAATATAGTATGTCAATTCAGAATCCCACAAAATAGGCTTTTCTGTCAGTATTGTTATAACATATACTGATGTCCGATCTAATTTTACTGTATAGTGAGTGAATTTGCGTATCTGAGGAGTGTCCTACGTCTAGCGGGATTTATGCCAAGCGGTCCGGCCCTGGTAGCTGAACGGTCAGCGTGACGGATTGTCAATCCTCTGGGCCCGGGTTCGATTCCCGGCTGGGTCGGGGGATTTTCTCCGCCCAGGGACTGGGTGTTGAGGTGTCCTCATCATCATCCTCATCGACTGCAGGGCGCCGAAGTGGCGTCACATTGAAAGCCCGGCACCCGGCGAACGGTCTGCCCGACGAGGGGGTCCTAGCCATAATATTAAATTAAAAATTATACCAAGCGAATGGGGATAAAAGTCTGCTGTAGTGTGCTACCACTTGACGGCGTTGACATAAACTTGTATTTGGGCGGTAAGCGCTAACTGAGCTCACTGTGAACATCCACATTGTTTATCCAATTCGTATGTATTTGACCCGTAAGGCAATTACGTCACGCCAGTTGAGCGTGCGCAGAAGCTCCTTGAAACGTGCACATCCGAAGGTGTGCCCGCGACCCTGATGTCAAGTTTCGCAGAATGTCGTGTATTTCAGACTACAGCATCTGCATAAGGTTTAATAGCATTCAAAGAAAAATATCCAGTAAATCCACAACATGTCAAAATGAGGGTAATGAAGTGCTCTTGTGCTCCAGAATGAAGTTTTCACTCCGCAGCGGAGTGTGCGCTGATATGAAACTACCTGGCAGATTAAAACTGTGCTCTAGACCGAGACTCGAACTCGGGACCTTTGCCTTTCGCGGACAAGTGCTCTACCAAATGAGCTACCCACGCGCGACTCACGACCCGTCCCCATAGCTCCAATTCTGCCAGTACCTCATGTCCTACTTGCTCTTGTGTTATTACACAACAGCCGCCATTGGTTGAAGGTATCAATATAACATGATATGAGCACTGCTCGATTGAACTAGATCGTGATGAAGGCCGAAATCATCACTTATTTCTCCAGATCGAGGACATACTCACTGAGACTGCCTTTCTACAAAGCTATCAGTAACAGTTGTAAGTGGCTAGACAAGGTGGTCTGTTCGTCCATTCACATACACTGTCTGACAAAAGAAGTAAAGCACACTGAAGAGAGGGAGAGCGAAACTAAACTTAATGGGTCGAGAGGATATGTGACGTTATTGAAGTGATTATAAAATCGAGTCAAATTTATAGATAACTTGACAGTATGAGCTCACTTGTCAGTGTGATGTTGCATCCACTCTGGCCTGGATGCAAGCACTGATTCAATTGCCTCTCTTGGAGGCAAGCTGGCCGACGAAAGTTTAACTGATCCTTGATATCCTGGATTCTGGCACTGGGAGATAGTTAATATCGGAGCTCCTGCCACACAATTTCTGTCGGTGAGAGGTCTGGTAGTCTTACTAACCAGGTGAGTACCACAACATCATACAGTTCATAGAGACACCTCCTATGAGTGAACGAGAACTGTCCTGTTGGAAAATGGCACCACGATACTGTCTCATAAGCAGTAACACACAAGGATGCAGGATGTCCGTGTCGTTCCGTTGTGCCGTCAGAATTTCCTATCATTACCAGCCGTGACTCGAAGTCATTCCTGGTGACTTCCCACACCATTTGTGCCTCTGCAAAACATTGGAAGAATGAGACCCCTTCTTGGGTTTCCGCCATACACGCCGACGATGATCATCTGGGCTAGTGGAGAACCGTTATTATTCACTGAACGCAGTACGACGCCATTCATTAGTAGTCCATGTTTTCCAGTAGCAGTACCACTCCAGACACAGCCGTTTGTGTTGCGGTGTTAATGGCAGCCTACACATGAGAGACCGCAGCTCGTGGTCTAGTGGCTAGCATTACTGCCTCTGGATCACGGAGTCCCGGGTTCGCATCACAGTGGAAGCAATCACTCCAGACTGTAACCCATTTCCACGACCCAAGGGACTGGCGACTCTCTGGATCCTCGCCATGACAGCACATGCCATCGTAGCAAGGAGGCAGACCGACCAGCTGGCCTTCCTGATGGAATTCTGGGAGGAGAACAAGACGGCCCAGCAGCACAGGCGCTACCGTGAGAACTTCGGAAACTTCCTGCAGATTCCACTTCAGACAGCGATCGCCAGAGTCCTTCCCAGTCTGTGACCCTCAGCACCGCCACCAGCCACCTCACCACAACAAGAACGTGTGCAGTGATAGTGAATAAATGCAACAGAAAAGATAAAATGCTTTCTCCTCTCGCCTCAAATAGTGAAATATAGTAGTATAAACTGTTTCTTCTTAGTGAAATGAGTGATACAAAGTGCTTCTCACCAAACATCTGTCATGCTCACAGCCAAATCAGTGTCAAAAGTATGCCCAATAGTTCTGCCAGTTTTTTTCATTATTTGTACTATATTGTCTAGGAAACAAGCATTACTTAGTGGAAAGTGCCAACTATTCATAATTTTTTTTAATGATTTCCTTTACTATGTGCCCTATAAAATTTATATTGTTTACTCACACTTTCTTCTCTGCTTCTCTTATATAAGTTTCTTCCACTTCTGCTCCATCTATCATGGTGATGTTTCCCTCATACTGTCCCACCTAACAGTGCAAACTAGAGGAAGAGATCAAACCAGAATGCACAATGTGCCTGCGGCATCGCAAGTGCATGATATACAGAAACATGAACTCAAATCAATGTGTCGATGTTACATATAAATTATGATGCCTGTCCTGCAATGTTTTACCCAAAAAAAGATGACAAATGGCCATGTAAAAGGGTTCAAGGTACAACAATAAGAGAAAAACGAAAAAGAAAAGAATATACAAACGAAAACCTATAAAATGACAGTAATGTTAACTAACACTAGGAATATAATAGGTTAATAGAATTAAATTTTTTAATGTATCGTTAATGTATTGGTAATATATTTAAATAAATATATATGGTTAAAAAAAAAGGTTCGGTTCCCGGTCGGGTTGGGGATATTTCTCTGCCCGGGGACCGGGTGTTGGTGTTGTCCTCATCATTTCTTCATCATTCGGGAAAATGGCGAGATTGGACTGTGTAAAGACTGGGAATTTGTACGGGCGCTGATAACTGAACAGCTGAGCGCCCCACAAACCAAACATCATCATCATCATCTACGTATCAGACGGTAATTAAATAGCCCGGCTGTTGCTAGTCTTCGACCAATGGTGTGGGATGACACAGACTGTTGCAGGAAGTCTATTACTCGTTCTCCGATGGCAGGCGCAGATGTGAAACGGTTATGATGTGCTTGGTGCACAAAATGTACAAATGTGGGTGTCACTTGTGGTTGATGGGAACCTTGACCACGAGTATGGTTGCCTTCACATTATCATGCAGCCCAATGCCGAGTTAATATCACACCCGAATGCCCCAGAAGTTTGGATATTGCACGATTCGACTAGCTGGTCAAATGAGGATTCACAATGAGGTCACTTTCTAATCCGTGTCAGATGCTGATAACGCTGTCTCATACGGGTACATGTCATATCTGTACCCTTCGCAGTGATGACGTAACATCTGATACTGTTCACACGCCTTATACAAGATGAGTCACGAAAGGCGCAACACCCTTTTTATTTCGTTAACGGTTCTAGGTTTTATGCAAGTGATGGTATACTAATGGGCACGTACTTCGGTATGTATTAAATAATTTTAACTCTAGTATAGACCGAGATACTGAAGCAAATACGAATTTTTAAAATGGAATGATATACTTTTTAACCGCATCCGAAAGTGCTTGAAAAGTAGAGTACAGCGATATAATACTTATTCCTTTTGAGGTTAAAACTCTTCGCGAAGAATCCGCGAAATATTCTAAAACTGAAAAGCAAGCCGGCCGAAATTAGCTACTGCGTTGTAAACTCGCTCATGCCAGGCTACGTCGTTGTATGAAGCGTTTCGTCTGTTTACTTGTCTGCACTGCAGAACTAGCAGGACCTGCGTTGTCTTCTGGCGGTTCATCTCTGCTTCAACATTTCTTGCATGTAGATATTTATACGAAAGAGAAGACGTTAATCAAGCTACTTTTATATGGCGAATGTCAAACAAATGCTGTCTAAATGATGATGGAAACTGCCTGACGAAACTGTAGTTGTTTCCACAAAAACATGGATCCGTACACACATTTGAAATAGTTTTTTAAGCCCCATCTGATGCGACAGAGGCTGCATGTGCCCTAGTTCCACATACAAAAACCGTAGCTGACCCTGCATCTATGTCGTATAGGAAATGAGGTTCTATCATACTAGCGTAGGCCGATCTTGCTGTATATAACTACGGAAACTGGCTTGAGAGCTCTGTTTGGCTCAATGACCGACTCTGGTCACATTGCTTTCCAATTTTAGGGCGTTTCTCGGACTCTTTTGCGAAAGTTTCAATGTAAAAACTAACGAACGCTATACAACTGTAACTGTCTTTCCAAGAGCTATTGAACGCAGTTGTGAAAGGTAGACGGTTGCACTAAAACAACGAGACCAGACAAATACCGAAAAGTATCCGCTATTCGGAACTAAAATACCGGTATCGGTTTTAAACGGTCAGGTTTATCCGAGCAGTCCATGTTCGCAACGACCTTCTGCATATCTGGTCTGCAGTATTTAGTTCGCATTTAGACCTACCTACCGCAATGCAGTTTTTGCCCAGTCCTGAGTAAGTAGTCCAAAAGTGCAGAGTATTTTCCGGCTATGGCCAAATTAAGTAAATTTGCTTATAAGTTAATTACTCTGCCTAGTACTTTTACTTCGGAAGTTATAAAGAAAATAATATCAGTATGGAGAAGATCAGCAAAAGACTGACTTCTAAAATGCTTCACGCTTTCGCGCTGATCTTTTGAAAGGGTTAAAAGCTGAAAAAGAGGGCTGTTTTAACTACCTAGGGCGAAGTGGAACTTATGTTGTTGCTGTTTCTTACATCGTAAGTAAGAAGAAATGACACTGGAATAAGAATATCGGTAAGTGCTTATAAGAGACTTGACGCTGAGATATTGGCAATTGGCAGTAGCTATGCTGATCTGAAATTTTATGCTGTTATATCGCATTCGTCGTTGAGCCACAACATCCCGAAAATATGTCGTGCCTTATATGAAGCACTTCATCTGGTCTCCATCATTTCAAGTGCACATACCGAACACAGGTGGTAACACAGACAAATTTTTCTGTCGGCTATTCATTCACAAACAACGATTTGTCTGTGCGATCACTGTCTGAACAGAGAAATCGGCGCAAACATCTGAGCATGTAAAGCGCTCTTGAAAACTACAGCAAGAGGTGACCGCTGTTCTATTCCTTCCTTGTGCAGCGCCAGATATCGGTTATCTGCTCGAGCCGTCTCCCTAGACGGTCTTTTCCTGAAACTTATGGATGACGCACTTGTGGTCATAAGTTGTTGCCACAGTCACGGTCGGCTTAAGGTCCAAGTGACACAAGTCGCTGCTCGGGGCACCAAACTGGTGGGATCGCCAGAAGCGCCACAACCGTAAGATTCATACGTGGGAAGTACCACATTTACTATAGAGCTGACATAGGTGAAACTGTTCGAGGGAAAAGGGGAGGGGGAGATGACACCAAATGATAAAGTGGTTGTGTGAAAAAATGTTCTAGAACCGGCCTTGATCATAATCAATGAACTAAGAGGGATCCATGTTTCACCTGCTGTTCATCCTTGACTTTGATGTCAGCCCAATTTGAACAGCCACCCATCTCAATATTTTTGACAGAAATACTCTGATGTTAGTGGAACAAGTTGACAATCTCATGTGTCCAGAATGAGATTTTCATTCTGCAGCGGAGTCTGCGCTGGTATGAAAGATCCTGACAGATAAAAAATATGTGCCTGACGGGGACTCAAGCCAGGAATCTTTCGCATATACAGTCAAGTGCACCGCTCACTGAGCTACCCAAGCACGGCTCGCGACGGCTCCTCACAGCACCACTTCCGCCAGTACCTTATCTCCCGTGAGAAGGGGCTCTGAGTTGTGACTGGGTAACTTAGGATCTACAGTGTTATTCCTCATAAGGCAAATGTGCCGGGTTCGAGTCCCGCTCCGGCACACAGTTTTAGTCTGCCAAGGAGTTTCATCCAACGCACACTCCGCTGCAGAGTGAAAAGCTCATTCTGCAATTCTCAGATGTCTTCTCTCTATACTTCTACATAATACAGTATATGCTGGGTTCAAATGGTTCAAATGGCTCTGAGCACTATGGGACTTAACATCTGTGGTCATCAGTCCCCTAGAACTTAGAACTACTTAAACCTAACTAACTTAAGGACATCACACACATCCATGCCCGAGGCAGGATTTGAACCTGCGACCGTAGCGGTCACGCGGTTGCAGACTGAAGCGCCTAGAACCGCACGGCCACACAGACCGGCAGTATATGCTCCCAAAGCCACTGAACAGTGCGGGGTGAGTGTACAGCATTAATGATTCTTTATCGTATTTCATTCCCATATTGAGAGTGGGGAAAGTGACTGTCTTTACGATGGTGGCAGTAGGACTATACACTGTTCTTCCCGAAAGCCAGTGGTTTAAATTGGCGAGAAGAAAGTCAGTGTTCTTCCAGACATTCCCGTTTAAGTTATCCGATCCCCTCTGTTACACTTTCGTATGTACTGTGTCCACCTGTTAAGATTCTAGCAGGGCGTCCTGGATTCGCTTGCTATCATGCCCACTTCATAATGGCTCCAAATGCTGGATCAATATAGAAATGGTCACACAAGCACGCTGTATTAAGATTTCCCTTAGAGAATAATAAATTCGTGCCAGATTTCAGATGTCCCTGTTCTATCCTCATATGGAAAGTAACATCATTTCACACTTTAACTTTTAACCCCATCTAAACATATCGGCCCATTTGTTTGTTTCTTATTACACGTTAATTATTTTTGAATTCGTTGCTGGAGAAAATCAGCGACCATAATGTAGTATTTGAAATTAATTATAAAAAAAGACTACATGGCGAGTCACGTTTATTAAAAGGTGACCGCTTTCGATCATCACATGATCATCTTATGACCTTCAGCTATATTCATGGACAATGTGTGCGCATGGAGCAGGCAGTTGACTACCGTATCGTCATTCAGCGGTTTATGCTCCATGCGCACCCATTGTCCATTAATATGGTTGAAGGTCTGAAGATGATCATGTGATAATCGAAACCGGTCACCTTTTAATAAACGGGCCTTGAAATCTGAACTGTTTTATAATTAATTTCAGTTATTCTACGTAGTTTCGAGTTTTCATTCTGATAATGTCATAGAACATATATCTTGAGCATATCGGATTCTCGCTCATAAAATACCAGGTGACATAAGGCGTTGAATTTTGGGAAAATAGTCAAAACAGTAACCTCCGTATGAAAACATCTTCCCATGTTTGCGCCCTCGGCCTTGAACTGTTACTACAGTAACTGACAGACAAAACATGTGTCTTTCAGGTCACAAAGCCTGCGGCAGACGATTGCTGATACTCGTGCTTGCTGAGACCGGCCTGACCTTCAGTGCTTTCCTCATCTCTAGATGTGAATACATGTTGCCAGGTGAGTAAAAAGTTAATGTGTTTTTGCGTATTAACTGCCTCAAATAAGTTCAAATCCAGCTGATAACTTGCCCCAAGCTAAAGTCTACGTCTGAACTGCCCAAGCACCATTATAAGCCTTCGTTGTGACAAGGACTTCTAATGGCAATAAATACCCTGCTACGTTAAAAGGTCCACTTTTTCTTTCCACGGAGAAGATTTAGGGCAACACACAATAAATTTACAACATTTCACAATCGAATTTAAACAAATCACAACAAAGGTTCTAAATGTACACCATAAAGGTTAAAAGCTGCTTTATGAAACACACAACTTTAACAGTTATTTATTTACTCGATCGGCATTTACAAGGCGACATATTAAATTAGGACAGTGCAGCATTAAAATGACACATTTAGCATTACTTAATTACATAATACAAAATTTTATACAATATGACTTATTTTTTAAGCTATTCAATGGCATTGTCCGTGAGGTTATGTATACTCTCCAGTTCACCATTAAAACCATGCACAGTACACTCGATCAAGTGAGTCATTGATTGGTTGAGTCCACATTCGCACTGAAGATCGTTCACGAGGCCCCATGTTGTCATCATCTCCCTGCATCTTCCAACACCCGTCTTCACACGGTTCAGCGTAGTCCACACTCTTCTGGAAAGCTCAAGGCCCTCTATTGGTATGCTTGGGTCAGTAACCAGTTTTCTGTTCTTTACTGTGTTTCTACTCCATAAACTTTTCCATTCATTTTCTGGATCGAAGGGAAACACCTCTGTACATGTTTGCCATAGACGTCACCTATCGATATCAAGCGTTTTTTTGGTATCAGCTCCTGGTGTATGGGAAGGTTTGGGTTTGCCAGTAGTTTGCTATATTCTCTTGATAGTAGCTGATTTCTTCTGGTTTCAGGTGGTGCTATGTTAGACAGTACGGGTAGCCAATCTAAAGGTGTAGGTCTAAGTGCTTCTGATATTATTCTTATTGTTTCTCTTAGCTGGATGTCGATTTTTTATGTATGCATACTTCTGGCTCAGACAGGTGCACAGTACTCGGCCGCGCTGTATACCAGTGCCGAGGTTGAAGTTCTCAAAGTATTTGCATCACATCCTCATGTGGTTCCGGTTGGTTTGGCAAGAATGGCATTTCTACATTTCAGTTTTTGTTTTGTATCTTCTAGATGGACTCTATACGTTAGGGATTGGTTGAGCTTTACTCCAAGGTACCGAGGATTATCTTCATGTTCAATGGCCAGGTTATTCATGCAGATGTTCATCTTTCTCTTGGCTTCTCCGTTACTGAGATGCGTGTTTACTCTTACTGTCTTGTTTGGATTCGGTTGTAGATGCCATTTGGTGTAGTATAGGTGCAACAGATTTAGGTCTTCATTCAGTTTCTGCTCTATTTTTTCAAAAGATTTGCTTTGATAAGTTACTGCCATATCGTACGCATATATAAATTTACGGGACGTTGTTTCTGGGATATCTGCAGTGTACAAGTTAAACAATAAGGGGCCCACTACCGAGCCTTGTGGGAGTCCGTTGTTGAGTGCTATGCATCTGCTGGTTTTGCCATTAAGAGTTAATCTAATTTCTCTTACAGTTAAAATGTTCTTCGTAAGTTAATAGGTCTGGCTGCTCTGAGTTTTTTCTATCAGTTTATATAGTAGGCCATCCCTCCACACTGTATCGTATGCTGTGGTTAGATCAAACAGGACAACGCCAGTTTTCTTCTTATCCTGATAGCCCTTTTCGATAAAGGTTGTGAGGGCAAGGTCTTGATCACAGCAATTTCTTTTAGGCCTAAAACCTGCTTGCTGCACTGGTAGGGAGGGTTCTGTATATGGGAAGAGTCTGTCATCAGAATTCTCTCAAATAATTTATACACAGTGCATAAAAGAGAAATTGGTCTAAAATGTTTGGGATTGTCCCCAGTCTTCCCTGGCTTCAGAACAGCGACTACCTTGGCTTCCTTCCATATACTAGGTATTTTGTTCTGCTTGATGCACTCAGGGAAGAGTTTTGCTAGCCAGTTTCTTCCTACTGGTCCTAGATTTTTAAGGAATTCTGGTAGTATTCCATCTACTCTTGCTGCTTTGCCGGCGTTCACCCCTGTCAGATGGATTTATTGTAAAAACACATTTACTCCTTCCCTTACTAAGATTTTTTCCAAGGTTTCTTCTTTCGTCTTGGTATATCCTTCTATACTGAGATGGCATATACATAATATCTTATGTCCCGCTTGTTCCCGCCGGGGCGGGCTCTCCTGCTTCTTGTTCGCCTTTACTTGGACGGGGAGGCAGTCGTGCGTTCGGTCACCGTTTTTGTGTAGATTCTTCGCCGCTGAGCCATGACGCAGCGTTTCCCCGGGTTGCACCATCGGCGGGGGTGGGTGTGGGGGTAATCTACACTTCACACCCCAACAGCAAAAATAAATAAATAAATAAATAAATAAAAATAAAAAACGTAACAATATTTTTTTATTAAAGACGATAAATTTTAGTCCAAGATCAGACCATTATCGGGCCCAAAAAATATCTCTACTATTTACGGAACTAGAATACCAGTTGTAGACCGTTCCAGTATAAATATTAAGCTGTATGTGCGTCACATATATGTTCTGCGAACCTCAGAGACGTTTGTGTGTGCTTGTTACCATGTCCTGGACTGATTTTTGTAAATGCTTAGCTGAGATGTTTTCGGATCCGATGATGGTCTGATCTTGACCGAAATCAATCGTCATTAATAAAAGAAAATACTGTTACAGCTGTATATTTCGTAATACAGTTTTAACCTTCATTAACGCTGTACAACAACAGCTATACAAAACAGTCCACCATAAACTGCAATGTCTTCTTTTACTGTTTAGAGAACTTATAGCGTTAAACAAGTCTTAAAGCATTTCTACATTTCCTCATGGAGGAAGCAGTGTCCGTGATTGAACCCAGAAGTTTATCTCAACTGTCCACCTTCGCTTAAGAAGGATCATAAAATTTAAGTGAACAGATTCTAAGGAAATGAAGTGCTATCAGAAAATATTAAGAAAGAAATCTATGGACAACCCTTATCAGAATAAGAGGTAGGTTGTAAGACGTCTGCTGTGGCATCCATGAACAATGAACTAGACATTCGAATGACCAGAAAAGGGAAAAACAGTAGGGCCAGAGGAAGATGGGAAAATTCAAAGCAGATTGTAGAAGATACAGTTATGTAGAGGTATCAGTATTAGTTCAAGACAGGAACAGATGGCGAGCAGCTTCAAGCCAGCCAAAGACGCGACATAAAAGTCCTTCTTCTGTGCACTTCTGTTTTCAAAAAACCCCATAAAAAGTCAAGGGAAGCCAGATTTGGTAGTAACAATCAGTCTATCGATTAGGGACGGATACTGAAGGCCTCCAATGTACTTCATTGCACCACAAGTGGCCACCACCAGAGAGTGTCCCATTCCCCTACCCCTCCCCACCCCTGCAAGAAAAAATTGGCGGGAAAAATGGCTCAGTCTGTGCTGAGATGGCGGCATAAAGTTATCCCACGACAGGAAATTCAATTACATTGCAGAGAGTATAATAATATATTGTCTATTTATAAAAATCAATTTGTATACCAATTTACAGAGGTTGGATCTCGATATTTGGTGAGAAAAGCTCACCATTTTCTGATGTTCATTTAATTTTGGAAGATGCAGGTTTTGTAAAATACATAGAAAAGAAGTGGGAGATGCTGGTCACATGGGGATGAATGCGTGATACCAGATGCTGGCCTCGTCTGAAATTTGATACCAGGCTCACTTCCTGTTCTGTACGAAACACACACATCCCACACCATGTCAGTGGAAGCAGTTGCTCTATGTGCTCGTCCTGCTGTGCAGATACTCACTGAGTTAATTCACAATAGCACCATCAGAGGATACTGAGAAAAGCAACTACCCCACCCCTCCTTCTTACAGCCCACTCTTCCCATAGACCCCTCACCCATTCAGTAACTTCCCACCAGGCAAAGCATCCGCTGGCAGCAACTCTTTGGAGAAATTCGTGTCGAAACACATGCTCTCTCCCTCCCTCTCTCTTCCTTTCTCTCTCTCTCTCTCTCTCTCTCTCTCACTCTCTCTCTCACTCTCTCTCTCTCTCTCTCTCTCTCTCTCTCTCCCCCTCTCCCTCCCCCCTCTCCCTCCCTCCGTCTCTCTCTCTCTCTTTCACGAGGTTACCTCCTGACCAGCAAGCACCTGTTACGTTCGCTGGAAGTCACACAAACCCCTCTTCTGTCCTGTCCTGAACAAAGTAGCGGATACCAAGTAAATCTCTGGCTGTTCTCAAGCCACTGGGCTGTGGATGTATCGGAGATAGTCCATTTGTGCTACCCCTCACTCACTCAGATTGATTGACTAATTAAATAAATCGATTCCCTCTGTGTGGGACAGTTTTTCCTTGCTTCCTGTTGGTGGACACTAGAACTGGCATATCCGGCGGGAAATTCTAGGGCTATCCACGATTCGATCCCACAGCTGCCTGGTTTCCAAGCCCTACTTCCCCCGCTCCTTCTAGATTTTCCTTGTCTCCTATTGGTGGATACTGGTACAGTCAGATCATTTGGCGGTAAATTCATTATGTTGGAAGTAGCTGAAAATGGTAGTGAGAATTTCAAGTTTCAGCTCAACTGTGCTATGAGCTTAAGCAATTTTTGGGAGACACAGCAGGGGTTTGACAGGAGTGTGCTCGCAATACCAATATCGGAAACAAGAAATTGATCAATCGGGAATTTGACATCGTGATTGGAAGTAGTGCTTTTGACTTTGCTGTGCTGTATAAAGTGATAATTCTGATTTCAAATTTCTACCGGAATTTATGCTATCATGGTTGTGTAATCCCCAATCGCTTACAGGTCTGCTAGTATATTTTTAAAGCACTATATAATTCCCAAATTGGTTTTCTCTACAACACCAGCAAGAAGAAGGAGGGGATAGAATCTGCCAAGTGACAGGACAGTAATAACAACAAACCCACTTTTGTTTAAACAAATATCACTCCACTTTCCACTATGAGACAGAGTCCACTGAGATGTATTGAGGAGCACTCAACACCACATGCAGCAGCCATCATCACATGGGCAGGGCACTTTGTAAACATATACACTCAACCCAATAAATTCCATAGTAGCTGTCACAGTTAGATGTCGGAGATCGAGGAAACTTCCGTCGGGCACCACCGCTCGTTGGCCAAGCCGGTAGCTGCACACTTTCTCTTAGCATCCACACACCGGCCGTTACACCGCCCAGAGGTCGGAGAAAGTGCCGCCATGACCGCACTGCCATCAACCGACCAATTTACGTGGGGGGATAATCGTCCACCACAAACACACACCATGTTGTATCTTCTCTAATTTCCATGTAAAAATCGGAGAATACTCGCAACACACCGGATCGCAAATGCTGCCCAACACATAACTGAGTATTAGTTCGCTATTCACTCACCCATAGGGCGACGTGGTTAGGTGAGCTGCACCTCATACCCTGCCTGATTGGTTTAGAAGGCTCAGTGGCGGCTCACGCCTTAAACTGAAAATTTCCATTCGTTCTGGTCAAGTGGAGTCATCCTAAGAAACCAGCGATGTATTTATCAGTTTAATTACAATTAAATATTACGATTGCAGCACTAATCAGGTGACATTTGACAGGAAGCGAAGTATCTGAAATACCTCCTCCTGAGGACTGTAGCTGGGCAGACATCAGTTTCCCATGTAAATCTATTCCTCCTTATGGCTGGACATAATTTTTCACATAAAACCTTGCATACCCCTTACGACTATAGATGTACTGAAATCACAATTTTCCAGATCAAATCTATACCCCCTTAGGACAAGACATAGTCCCACCTACATCCATTTCTTTTCAGTTGTTGGAACACTGACCACAGTAACTGATTCTCCAACACACAAACTTTTAAGACAAGCAGTGTGATTATCATTTATGTTTGTATAGCGCCTGAAAAAATTATGATACGCCCATATTCCCACTGGCTAGGTGTCTAGATTCTCCTCAGTTCTAGGAAATTACTGGATGTTAACTTTTCCAGTCAACTAGATTCGAGAACAGACTGTAGGTACTTTCAGTCAGCACTTCCGGAGGGTGCTGCGTCCCGCCAAATGTGTGTTGTAAAGCACAGCCATCTTGCACTATGTGATAATCAATAGCACCGCATTGATGAAAGATTTGGAAAGACATCACAGCCATGTCCTGGTGTATTGTAATGAACATAGCAGTCGATAATGCGTCAAAAAATAGGTGATGGTCTGCTTAAGGGAGCCGATGAGAAACGTTCTGCGTATTCATGATGTTACAGCCGTATTACCTGCCCTGTTTGTATACTATAGCAGATCTAGTTGAACCCTTGCATTGGTATAATGTGCAGGTGTTTACCAAATGAATCTATCACCTCTTGTGGTCGGATATACTCGTCAATGCGTTGAAACCAGAATTTTCCACGTCAAACCTATCCTCCCGTTATGGCTAGACATGCGTAAATTTTTACAGGAATAGTAGTCTGATCACTTCCCATATCTTTGGTGATATGTGAGAACACTGAACCACAGTAACATTACATTCAAACAGTATAACATTCCTGATTAGCAGCTTGACTGTCATATACAAGACTATAGCATTCGAAAAATTATGGTGTGTCCACACTCACTCCAGCTGGGTTTCATTTCGCATGGTGTACCATAGTTTCCCATTAGTAAGACCCTCCCGCCACATCGTGATTATCACGTATTTGTTGAGGGCTAAAAGGCTTAACTACAATTAAAAAGCACGCACGTCTTATATTTGTGTTACATTTACATACGTTCTTGCATGATGTGTCATGTGCCCGAGCAAGAAGAACTGGCACATTTAACGTAGAAAGAGTAACTTAGAAGTGTCCAGCTAACTTCTATGAGAACATCACCTCAACCTCCCAGACATCTCATCCACATGAGATGTCTCGATTTCGTCACTTCCACGAAATGATCTAACATATATGTCTTCCAGTCAATCAGAATTGAGAATAGACTGTAGCTATCCTGCTCATGAGATTCTAATGTACTCCCCCGGTCGTCATGATCTGTCCTTACCACTTGCCACGCACGGAGGTATCTGACAGAACTAATGTGCCTGTGAGCCCACGCCCTGCAAGGTAAGGAGGCCCCGGATGGAGTCACTATTAGACTTCAGAATAACAGCCGTCATACATGCCCTAAAGTATTGCAATGAGGAAGGGGTATCCTCTACTCTAGAACACTCAAACAACTATTACCTGTACTAAATATTTTTATTACAGATCACCATGCACATTGGGTTCAAGTGTGTATCTGGTGACGTCGGAAAATCTTCTATAATAAGGAAACTAAACCAAATTAATCGTGATAAACATAAACACATAACAATCTTTCAAAAGCGTTCCTACATGAGAAAAGAACCCCTAGCGTAACGTACAATAGAATGATCACAAAACAATTTACCCTCCAAAATATTACGCTCACAACACTTCTAGATACCCTGTTGTCTATGCTATTTTAGCTAGACAATAACTTATATTTACCGATACCTTTCTCGACTTTTAAGCCCTATGAACACAATATGTGGCTAGAATGAACATGAGAGAATGAGAAGAAAATACGTAACACAACTCCAATCTCCAATAGAACTGAAGTGCACACACAGGCTTATGACTCCCTTACTGAGCACCTGCGCAAACGCGCTATTTATCGGCGGCTGCTATGGTTGGCAGGGGCGTATGATGACGGCGGCGCGTCGACGCTGTACGTACCTGTTAATCTTAATACCGTTCTGGCCTTGACTGTATCAGCAGTCGGAAACTGCCATGAGTTTTCGTGAGGCGAAAAACTGTGTTTTTCGCTAGCTAAACTACATCCACACATCTACATGGTTACTCTGCAATTCACACTTAAGTGCCTGGCAGAGGGTTCATCGAACCATTTTCATACTACTTCTCTACCATTCCACTCTCGAATGGCACGTGGGAAAAAGAAACACCTAAATCATTCCGTTCGAGCTCTGATTTCTCTTATTTTATTATGAAGATCATTTCTCCCTAAGTAGGTGGGTGTCAACAAAATATTTTCGCACTCGGAAGAGAAAGTTAGTGATTGAAATTTCGTAAATAGATCTCGCCGCAAAGAAAACGCCTTTGTTTCAGTGACTGCCATCCCAACTCGTGTATCATATCAGTGACACTCTCACCCCTGTTGCGCGATAACACGAAACGGGCTGCCCTTCTTTGCACGTTTTCGATGTCCTCCGTCAATCCTATCTGGTAAGGATCCCACACCGCGCAGCAGTATTCCAGCAGAGGACGGACAAGTGTAATGTAATCTTTGTAGTGGCTTTGTCGCATCTTCTAAGTGTTCTACCAGCAAAGCGCAGTCTTTGTTTCGCCTTCCCCACAATATTATCTACGTGATATTTCCAATTTAAGTTACTCGTAATTGTAATTTCTAGGTATTTAGTCGAATTGACAGCCCTTAGATTTGTGCGTTTTATTGAATACCCAAACTACTGACAACGTCCACCCGCTCTGGCTTAGCGAAGTGTACACCTCTGACCTCTTTAGTTGTTCCGCAGAACGTAACTAACTCGAGTCGAAATCTGTAATCTCCACTCTGGAGATGTTACGAGATTTTCGAACCCTGTGAACGCAAGTGTTCATTAAAAAGCTCTTCTAGGCCGACAGAACAGGATGTGTTCCGCCTACACACGGCCCTGGTCTGAAGAGACCTCTCTCCCTTCTACGCACGGCCCGGTCTGAAGAGACCTCTCTCCTTCTCTCTGATGAGACCGTCCTGTATATCTTTTTGGTTGCCACAACTGTGCCTTGTGTTCATCTCCTGCAACAAGTCGTAGTGGCCAATGCTGATTGTGGTATGACTTGCGTCGTTTCTTGGCCCAATGAGGCTTGAGAAGCGTATTGGAGGTGGAAACTACTTTCCTTCTGGCCTATAGCATTCATGTTTCGCTCTTATCGATTCAGACTCCGCCCATACACGATCTGACCACGCGCAACTTCGTGTTCTCCACGCCTTCATCATGTAATGTGCAAGTATTTGTTAAAATAGTATTGCTTTTCCACTGTTGCCTGTTTCTGTTTCGGAAAAAGAAACCTAGCAACAATGTTTTTCCTGCTTTTCTAAGACCTCCCGTTGTGATTCTGATAGTATTCCTTTCCTATTAGCTATCGACATTGCAACATGGTTCTCAATTTCTATATCATTGCCAAAAGTATTCTCACATTCGCATCGAATCTACGTTGTGCCTTTGTGATCTACGCGGGAAATCAACACACACACACATACACACACACACACACACACACACACACACACACACAGAGAGAGAGAGAGAGAGAGAGAGAGAGAGAGATAGAGAGAGAGAGAGAGAGAAATTGCAGTGTTGCGTTACGTGTTGCCAGTTATTCTATATTTACACGAAATATTAGAATACACGACGAGAAGTGAGGTCAGGTGCAGAAGTGACATATAATCGGTAAAATTACAAAAATTGACGGAAAATACTTATAAACCGAGGGAAAATACCCAAAATGTGAGAAAATTGATGAGGAATAAGGAGTAATTACGTGTCTGCTTAGTGCAGGAAAATTCTTGTGTATGGGAACGAGTGTAAGCAGCAAGAGGAATGTGAGTAAAAGGCGACATGGATGCACTGCAGATCAGGAAAACGAAACTATTCTCTAGCAATCACAACCTTGCGGTGTCAGCTAACAAATACCTTACAGAACAGCTGCTGCATGGTTTTTAACAACATTCTGCTGTATGTCTACTGAAGTAATAGGAAAACATGCAAGTTGACCGCTGTCTTGGATGCTTTCCTAGCTAAGAGAACCATTTGCTTCTAAATTGATATGGATCTCGTTAAAGGATGATAGAAACTAGATGAAATAATTGTTTGAAAGAGGTTTTAACGAGATATGGTTTAATGGTAGAATGATGACGCATATTGGAGAGAGAGAGAGAGAGAGAGAGGTGTTGTGGCTGGTCATTTATAGGACAGTTAGCCACTTTTTCCGTTGTTCTCTCGGACTGTACAGCTGTGTGATATAACCTATGTTCAACTCGTATACAACGACATGTTCTGGGTTTGAGTTAGAGCACTATCTACCTGCAATCGTTAACACCAAACCTCCCCATACCACACTCAGCTGACGACTTCCAGCGCATGTGTGATGAATCATGCCCACCAAACCGATGAAAAGCCTATTTCGACATCATTTCTAGACGAGTGTAGAAGTATGCAAAGTACTCCATTCCCCTGCCATATCTTGGACATCAATCGAGTCCTCAGTTTCATAACTACAGTGATTCTAAGTCAGTGATTGGGGTTTGTGAGGTAAATGGAAATGAGCGTTTGGCGTCATTGGCCGGCGTAATTGGCCTGACCCAGCCGGGAATCGAATCCGGGCCCCTTAGGACGGCAGTCCGTCACGCTGACCATTCAGCCGTCGGGGCGGACGTTTTGTGAGGTACTGCAATCCCTCTGTATACATGTGCATGACACATGTGTTGAAGAGACTGTGTTCTGCTCATGGGGTTAATGCAGTATGGCGTGTAATTTCCCATGTCAAACACCGCTGCTAGGCATTTGTCTATTTTCTCATAAGATGTCGTTGTTTCATGCATTTTCCGTATTTGACCATCATTTTAGAGGACTGATGCAAGAATAGCATAATTTCCGAACAATAATCGGACGTGAACAGTGGGCGCTGGAGACCTCCAGAAAGTGAGAATATTTTATGGATCCCATCCATATATGGGGGAGATGGTGAATTTATAAAGTGTTTCGGTTTAGGAACGTAGTTTTTGCATCTCCTCTCTGCCACTGGCTACTGCCCACACTGCGAAACAGTATTTGCATCATGTCATCCAGGTGCCTAACAGAGTTCACGGTATGTACACATGTATGTAGCACTTGCAAAGCAATGGAGGTTGTCGTTTAGCAATGATACGGAAATAGCATCACGAGAGCTGTGGTTTTGAACTAGAGTAATTGGGTAAAATGCTATAAAATTAGGGAAAAAACTGATAAAACTGTGAAATTGATGGGAAATACGTAAAATTGCTGAAAATATCGCAGAAACTACTGTTACACAGCTCCGACCTCGGCAGTTTGCTCATCCGTCATCGACAACAATCTGGTAGACCAAGTTCTTTGCTTTACTTAACTCCAACATACGCACCATCCACTGAACTGTGGATTTTTTCCAGCGATATCGCGAGGACAGAGTATGGATGGGAATATACCGAGAGTCACTACCTGTTACATCATTGTTTGATGATGCTGATCTAATGGTGAAATCCGGGGCTCGATCCATTTATTTACGACATACCAGGGGCAGAATAGCTACAATTTATTCTCGAATCTGATTGGCTGGAAGATATATATGTTAAATTATTTCGTGGAAGTGATGAAATCGAGACATATTATGGGAATGAGATGTCTGGGGGGTTGAGGTGATGTTCTCATAGAAGTTAGCTGGACACTTCTAAGTTATTGTTTCTACACTAAGTGTGTCAGCTCTTTCTGCCCAGGCGTACGACGACTATCATACAAGAACTTACGTAACATTAATAAAAGAAGTGTGTGTTTTGTAATTGTAGTTACAGCCTTTTAGTCCTCGACAAATATTTGGTAACGAGCGATGATGTAATCGAGGCATCAGGTTCACTTTAGTGCCAGTAAGTGAGCAAGAAATGTGACTGAAGCATAGGGTCATACTCTTTTCCATGGAAATTACCTGGGTTATTGGAGAGCGTTACCCACCTAGAAAGACTGTGAATGTGATTTATGCTGACAGGACTCCACTCTTATCTCCTACACCTACTATGACAATACCAAATACAAACATTTAATGGTCGAGGAGATCCAATAACATGGCCTTCCCTTTCACCAGAACTTAGTCCTTCAGATTACCAGCTGCGGGGACATTTCTTCAAATGTTATTTGTATCTTCCACGAACATCGACAACGTTCACACGTTAGAGGATCGTGATTCCCATGCATGTAACCAACTCCCAGGGCAGCAAGACACACAGATCAGCCAGAACATTATGACCACTGACCTGCTATCGATATAAACCCTTCGAGGCGATAACAGCGTCACCTGACGAGGAATGACTGCTAGTCATACACACGCACAGTGCATGAAGCATCAGTGAACATGCTGTCCGTATGTAGAATGGGTAAGGCACGCAATCTATCTGAATTTGACCGAGGGCAGATTGTGAAGGCCCGGTTGCTCGGCACGAGCATTTCTGAAACTGCACAACTTGTCGGGTGTTCAAAGAGTGTTGTTGTGAGTGTCTTCGACACGTGACGAATCCAACATGAAACCATGTCCAGATGTTATAGTGTTGGGTGGCGACACCTCCTTACAGATGTAGGACGTCCTAAGCCGGGCAGACTGGTAAAACAGGACAAGCGGCGAAATTTGGCAGAACTAACATCAGACTTTAACGCTGGGCTGAGTGCAAGAGTGTCTGAACACGCAGTGCACCCAACACTCCTACCGATGGGCTTCTGCAACCGACGACCCATGGATGTGCCAATGTTAATACCACGACATCGACAAATTCGACTGAAAAGGGGACATGACCGTCAACACTGGACGTTGGTGCAGTGGTAGAGTGTAGCATGCTCTGATGAATTCCGATACCTTCTTCATCATGCCTATTGAAGGGCACGAATCCGTCATCTTCCAGGGGAACAGCTTGTTGACACCTTTACTGTGGGACGGAGACAAGATGTGGCGGCTCCATTAGGGTCTGGGGAACATTCACATCGGCATCAATGAGTCCAGTAGAGCTCGTGCAAGGCACCATGACGGCCAAGGAGTATCGTACACTGGTCGCAGACCACGTACATCCCTTCATGACGATTATGTTTCCCGACAGCAATGGCATTTTTCAACAAAATAATTCGCCGTGTGACAAAACCAGGAGTGTGACGGTGTGGTTCGAGGAACACAGAGGCGAGTTTCAATTGATGTGGTGGCCCCCCAACTCGCCAGATCTGAACACAATCGAAAACATGTGGGATGTGATTGAACGTGACGTCAGAGCTCATCGCCCACCTCCCAGGAATATACGTGAATCAGGTGACTTGTGTGTGCAGATGTGGTGCCAGCTCCCTCCAGTGACCTACCAACGCCTCATTGCTTCCATACCACAATGCATCGTCACTGTTATCCGTGCCAAAGATGGACATACCAGCTGTTACGTAGTTAGTCATAAAGTTCTGGCTCATCAGTGCATGTTCGTACTGGTTTGTTGTTCTTTGAGAAGGAGAGGTGAAAGAGAAGTAACGACATTGAACTTCTTCCTGTAGTGTCAATCGACAGATGATTATCATGGGATGCAGTGGTCCAAATCTTAAAAGGATTT
This sequence comes from Schistocerca piceifrons, assembly GCF_021461385.2. Taxonomy (NCBI): domain Eukaryota; kingdom Metazoa; phylum Arthropoda; class Insecta; order Orthoptera; family Acrididae; genus Schistocerca; species Schistocerca piceifrons. Next base: position 401,952,595 of record NC_060141.1, on the reverse strand, counting down.
TTTTCTGCTATTCTTTTATAGAGATTTTCCTTGTTTTTGCCAGTACTATCTCCTCCAAGATATTGGTATAGCTTTTTTTTTCAAATCCTTCCTTAAATAAAATTATTTCTTCAGAATAAGGTATATACCATAATTTTCAAGACAATGAGGCATCCAGTGGCTCAGGAATGACTTAAATTTTTCCATCAACATACATGCATCCCGCCGAAATTATTACTATTGAAGGCGTGAAGGCCTCGCTGGGATAAAAGAGATAACAGCGACCTGGAGCGAGTTGTAACATTTATACTGTCTAGTCACATTAATGTGACCACCCATAAAAAGCTTGAATAACCACCTTTGTCAGCGCCGACCGCTGCAACACCAGCAGGATGAGAGTGATGGAGGTTCTGGGATGTATCGACAGGAATGTGAGGTCATGCCACTCCAGTGCAGTGCCCAGCTGCGGTAGGTTTCTCGGTTGAGGATGTATGGCAAGGGCAGCCAGAGCGAGATGGTTCAACAGACTCTCGGCCGAGTTTTAATTCGGGGAATTTGGTGGCTAGGGAAATACGGTAAACTCATCCCGTTGTTCTTCGAACCATGCATATACACTGCACGTTGCACTGCCGTGCTGGTATATGCCATCATGCCAAAAGAAAACAAACTGCATTTAGGGATGGATATGGTCTCCAAGGATAGATGCATACTTGTGTTGATTCATTGTTCCTTCCAGAATGGGATCACCCAGGGAATGCCAGCAAAACATTCCCCAGACCATAATGCTCCTTCCTCCAGTCTGGACCTTTCTGATGATTGTTGCAGTGTGTTTGATTTCAGACGTTTCACGCATAAAACGTGATCCATCTGAAAAGGCCACCTTCTCCACTAAATGGACGTCCAGTTGGGGTATTGACGTTTAAATTCCAGCCTTCGCCACTGACGAATAACAGTCAGCATGGGTGCATGAATGAAGCATATGCTGCAGAAGTCCATGCAGAGCAATGTTCGTTAAACAGTCGTCGAGGAGACACTGTTGGTGGCCCGGCCCGTTTGTTCATTTGGTCAGTCAGTTGCTCCGCAGTTGTATGTCTGTTCGTCGTCCACCCCTCTCATCTTCAGCCCGTGGTGCACCATATTTGCCGCAGCACCGGTTTTGGATAGCACCATTTTGACATACACGGTATACTTTAACCACAACAGCACTTGAACAGCTTATAAACTTAGCCGTTTCGCAAATGGTTCCATCCTTGGCCCGAAGGCCACCGATCATGCCCTGGTGGATATCAGATAAATCACTCCGTTTCCGCGTTTCCGGATTACAACAACGAATGCACTGTTTACCGCGTCCCCCAACACTCTTTATGTGCCCACCACTGCTAGTGCTGCCACTTGCCATTTGTGATTAGTCATTGCACGTTGACATCGATTATAGGTGATGCAGTGGTTAGCACACTGGACTCTCATTCTGGAGGATGGCAGTTCAAATCCCCCATCGGTCATCCAGATTTAGTTTTCCCGTGATTTTCCTAAATCGCTGCAGCCAAATGTCGGGGTGGTTCCTCTGAAAGGGAACGGTCGATTTCCTTAACAAAAAAATCCAAGCCTGTTCTCAGTCTCTAAAACCCTAGAGTTCCTTCCTTACATATCTGGAAGCGAAGGCCAGTTTCGAACTTTTGTGTTGGGTGGCCAACTGCTGTCAGTCATGTTTCATTTCAGTTTTGTGACTCTGCAAAACCTTATAGGGTTATAAGGAGTGGTCGTCGAACTTTCTTTGTTGTAGGACCAATACTGACATTGTGAGGTGACACCGATCTCATTATTAATTGGCATCTTCATAAATTAATACAATATGAGCCCGCATAGCAAAGACGCGATAAGTTGGCCGCCGGCCCCAAAGAATTGATCCTTAGAGGCCGGCACCATTCGGAACACTTCCTGCCGACTGTGTCTGTTTCATACAGCTGCCAACCGTCGTGACACTGTGGGTGCGTGGTGAAGCGTTTTTGGTCTTACTGTGCAAAGAATATTGACATCAAGCACTGAATGACTTCTACTAATAATATATATGTACTTACATTTAAATACATTATTGAATATGAGACGCCATCATAAAATTTTGATAAATGATTTAAATGCCAGATTTCTTCTACCTACTACGTTCTACACTCATGCTCATAAATTAAGGATAATTGCAGAATGTGGTGCCACACAACGTGGCACGACAAAAAGCTGGCGCTAATAGCATAGGCACATAGGGAACACACACGACACAGATCTGTAAGTCCACGGTATTGGTGATAAGTTGAGAAAACCATCCCGAAACACACGTGCTACAAAACGCCACTTTTTCCTGCGCATGTATCCCGACATCAGTATGGGATATAATCACCATGCACACGTACACAGGCCGCACAACGGCTTGGCATACTCTGGATCAGGTGGTCGAGCAGCTGCTGGGGTATGGCCTCCCATTCTTGCACCAGTGCCTGTCGGAGCTCCTGAGTGCCCTAGGAGTCTGAAGACGTGCAGCGATACGTCGACAGAGAGCATCCCAGATGCGCTCGATGGGGTTAGGTCTGGAGAACAGGCAGGCCACTCCATTCGCCTGATATCTTCTGTTTCAAGGCACTCCTTCACGGTGGCAGCTCGGTGGGGCCGTGCATTATCATCCATCAGGAGGAAGGTGGGACCCACTGCAACCCTGAAAAGGCGGACATACTGGTGTAAAATGATGTCCCGATACACCTGACATGTTACAGTTCCTCTGTCAAAGACATTCAGGGGTGTACGGGCACCAATCATAATCCCACCCCACACCATCAAACCACGACCTCCATACAAGTCCCTTTCAAGGACATTAAGGGGTTGGTATCTGGTTCCTGGTTCACGCCAGATGAAAACCCGGCGAGAATCACTGTTCAGACTATACCTGGACTCGTCCTTGAACATAGCCTGGGACCACTGTTCCAATGACCATGTACTGTGTTCTTGACACCAGGCTTTACGGGCTCTCCTGTGACCAGGGGTCAGTGGAATGCACCTTGCAGGTCATTGGGCGAATAAACCGTGTCTGTTCAGCCGTCTGTAGGCTGTGTGTCTGGAGACAACTGTTCCAGTGGCTGCGGTAAGGTCCCGAGCAAGGCTACCTGCAATACTCCGTGGCCGTCTGCGGGCACTGATGGTAAGATATCGGTCTTATTGTGGTGTTGTACACTGTGGACGTCCCGTACTGTAGCGCCTGGACACGTTTTCTGTCTGCTGGAATCGTTGCCATAATCCTGAGATCACACTTTGTGGCACACGGAGGGCTCGTGCTACGACCTGCTGTGTTTGACCAGCCTCCAATCGCCCTAGTGTTCTACCCCTCATAAAATCATCAATATGTGTTCTTTGGGCCATTTTCAACACAAAGTCACCATCAACAGGTCTGAAAACGTTGCACACTTACTCGCTGCACCGTGCTCGAACATGCACCAACACACCTCTGCATATGTGGACTGCTGCCAGCGCCACCGTGCGACGACCGCAGGTCAAATGCACCACATGGTCACACCCCGAGGTAATTTAAACCCGCAAACCGCCCACCAGAGCGTTGTTTCACCATGTATCAGCATTATCCTTAATTTCTGAGCATGAGTGTATTATAGCAGCCTTAACTACAGTCTAATATGCTTTCACGAATCCACGTTACTTCCGTGTCGATATTTATACCATAGTAGCGAATAGGTATGAGCCACGCACACACGTGAGTTGTCAGTACTGAAAAACTCAATAAAACATTCCCGTCTCAATCCTCTAACGCGACAGTGGCCGCGCTAATTACCCCTCTCCGCCTGACGTAAGAGACCAAATTTACTTAGTTCACCGCCGAATTCACCAACGTCAATTAAAATTAACCACAGTTTGAAACATTCTATCTCTGTACGTATTATTGTTTGTTGCTGAGCAGGAGATATACACTCTTAAGAAGCTCCTAACGTTATCTGACGTTCTTGGGTTCGGCTCTTAGTTGCTAGATGCATATTATTATAAAATACGGACGAGAACCGCGGGCCGCACGAATACTTAATTCGATCGCATGCTGGCCGCGGGCCACAGTTTGACAACCACTGGTATACACCTTCTAAACATATTAATTCGAAGTCGAAATGTGTACTGCTGTATGTGATTTTTTAAGTCCTACGTGTAAAAAACCAAAAAGATCCTATCGCCATTTTCACTGTTATTTATCATAGATGTAAATGAGACATCACCACAATATTTTAAATCTGGGTGAATGAACCAAATGGTTAAACTGTTCTCCGTAAGTGTATTGATTCCGAGCATCGAGTCATTAAACAAAATGATGTAATAATAATGAACCGATGCAGTCATAAGCCAAAAGTGAACAGCTTGTAGGTGGAAGTGCGGATAATTTGAACAGTGATAATCAGTAGTTTGAGCTATTTCAACAGTTGGAAATAAATTCGAGGGATATGAAGCACTACAGATCAGTGTAAGTGACAACAGCAGCCCACATCTTCCTGCACCAAAGTAACAGTGGAACTTTTAGAACAACAGTAACTATTTGTGGACACCGATGGGTAATATGGACGTAATTCTATGGATGTATCTCAATTTCTGCCTTACAGACAGCAGTGTCGGTTACACAGAAAAATGAACAGGTGAGTGCACTAGTTCTGTCTATATCTGATATAATTTAATCCATCCCAACCTGTTCAGCACGATACGCTTAAAATTAAGGTCCATAAATCCAAAACGTGACATGAAGATACGTGGGTTTGATATAAAATTAACTCCTTCAAGTACATTCTCGTGCAGTTTCCGCCTCTTCCTATATGACCTCTATATAGGACGTCCTATCCTTTACAAAGACAATAGTGAAGCATCAGTTTTGTATTCGTACTTTCTGTTTACATGTTATAAATGTCCGTCCCAAAAGTCACTTACTTGTTCATTGTCTGTAAATGATTACATCATTTTCATAATAAAAAAAACCACATGACCTAATGCCATAGAAAATTTTGGGTTCCATGTAAGATTTCTGCACTGGATTAACCTGTGATAAATGCCTTAATATTGTTAGGTCATTAAACTGGTGAAAAATTATGACTTTTTTTTGTATAGGATGGTCGCCTTGGTACACACTCGTCGTGTGTTTCGGTGCGGCTGTGACGTTCACCTCCATCGTCGCATGCGGCGATACTCTCAAAATCTGCATCTGCGAGGACTCCAACTTATCAGGTGAGCGAGAATCCAAGTGTTAAATTAAATGAGAGTTCGCTCAGGCCATTAAAAATGTTATTGGCGGTCATATAGCGCGCGCTATTTTACTTTGTCTTGTCGGAAATGAGTTCGGGTAATGGCACCGGAAAACACTGTGAACACAATTCTTCGACATGGCGCATGTAAGCAACAAAGAAGTTGCGCCGGTGGAACTTGATACTAACAGATAGAGTTATTCACGAGGAATGTTTGTGAATACAGGACGTAACAAAAATACTATTGCCAAACTTTCAGAAAACATTTCTGACACGCTAGAAGAAGAAAAATGTGCTATATGGATGTGGGCCTGAAAACGCTTCCTTTCCATGTTAGACCTCATTTTATAAAATTCTTCAACACATTAATCATGGTAAACATACAGGAAAATAGCAGCACAGTGTGGAATACTTTTCTCAATGAAATGTTCAAAATGCCCTCCGTTACTAGGGATACAAGCATCAACCACCGTTGCATTGAGCCCCGTTAGCAAGAATACGCATAACCTCGCTATCGCTGATGCACTGATGTACCCCTGGAGAATCCCGTATCCAAGAGCTTTCAAATGCCCACACTCATAAAGATCTAGTGGGTTAGGTCCGGAGAGCGTGGAGGGCAAGGAACTGGTCCACCAACTATCCATTTGTCACGGAATCTGTGAAGTGTCCGAACATTACCCCTGAATGGATGAGGAGATCCATCGTGCATGAAGTACATGTTTTGTAGAATTGGTAAAGGTACGCGCTCTAACAGAACAGATAGAGTAAGAAAAGATTGTAAATTTTTCCGTTGAGCCTGGGTGGAACGACATGAACTCCTAACAAACACTTACCAACAATGCTGGCACAAATGTTCACAGAAAATTTTTGTTGACGACGAGAGCGCACAATTTCGCGGGCAATCTCGACAGCCCATACGTGCCGACTGCGAAAATTTCCAATCTTATCATGTTGAAACCAAGCCTCATCCGTGAACAGAACATACGTGCTAAAGTGGGACTGACACATTCTTGAATCAACAATTTGCAGAAGCGTACCAGTACAGGAAACAATTCGCTGGAGGTACCCTTGCAGAAAAGCCAGCTGCTAATGGTACCTGCACACGTTGTGCATGGTAGGGATACAGCAGGTTCTCATATAGCACTTTCGAGACAATCACGTAGTCAACATTACTTGTTGCAGCTAATTGTCTTACGCTGACACTAGGGTTGTCGTCAACTGCAAGAAGAAGTTCCTTCTCCATTTGAGGTGTCATCGTCTATCTAACCTCCCCCGGCCACGAACAGTAAGCTTAACCGTCCCATGCTCCCTATGACGACGATCAGTTGATTCAAAGGGCCTCCTGTCGGAACACTGTCGCTCTGGAAATTTCTTCCGGTAAAAACGTTGAGCGTCTCGGCCATTACTATCTGCTAAACCGTACAGCAAATGGGCATCTCCGTATTTTGTATATTTCCATTGCACTGTGCCGGAAAACAAATCCGTGATGAACACGAAATAACTGATGCTACGTGCTTGGTGGTAGCAGAGCCATGAGGTTAATCGCATGTCAACACAAGTAACGAAGGAAGTTATATGTTAACATTAACTTAGGTCCACTGATACAACAAACATTGGCGGTGAACCTAAAAATTACAGCTTACAGTACATTCTAACCAAACGCAACCAAGTGCATATTTTGAGTATTTCAAGTAACGCTGGTGCTTTGTATGTGTTCCCCATGATTAATGTGATTGTGAAGAGAAGTGGAAAATGAGGTCTAACATGGACATAAAGCGTTTACCTACACTATCACACATTTTATTCCTCTGCGTGTGAGAAATGTTCGCTGAAAGTTTGGGTGTACTTTTTTTATTACACCCTGTATAATTTATTATCACTATACTGGACAAATCGTTCGGCTGTAGATACTTTGTGTTATTCATACATCTCTAGTTTCACGAATAAATTAGTCCAAATGCTGTCAATCTTCAGTTGCTCAAGGTGACGTCAATGGCCAGTAGACCGCTATTCCTACGCCTTAAGCTGAAGATGGAACAGGTGTGAACCGGGAGGCAAGTACTGTGTCCTATGGAAAAGCCCGCCCGGTTGACCGTGCGGTCTGACGCACGGCTTTCCGGGCGGGAAGGAGCGCCGGTCCCCGGCACGAATCCGCCCGGCGGATTTATGTCGAGGTCCGGTGAGCCGTCCAGTCTGTGGATGGTTTTTAGACGGTTATCCATCTGCCTCGGCGAATGCGGGCTGGTTCCCCTTATTCCGCCTCAGCTACACTATGTCGGCGATTGCTGCGCAAACAAGTTCTCCACGTACGGGTACACCACCATTACTCTACCACGCAAACACGGGGGTTACACTCGTCTGGTGTGAGATGTTCCCTGGGGGGTCCAGCGGGGGGGCCGAACCGCACAATAACCCTGAAAGAGTGGTTCGGTGTGGGGAGGCGGTGGCGTGACGAAGACTGCGGTAGTCGTCGTGGAGTTGTGGACCACTGCGGCTGCGGCGGGGACGGAGCCTCTCCGTCGTTTCTAGATCCCCGGTTAACATACCATAACATCCTATGGAAAAGTAACGACACAGCAAGGGAGAAAAAGAAAAAAATTATCCTCGCAAAGCGAACTCGCCTTCTACCTCGCCATACAGATAGAGGTTTCATTTCAGATTCAGTCTGAAGAAACCTACATAATGGGTATCGATAAGTTGATCCCTGATAGTTGCAGTGGGCTGGGTGCGACAGCTTCGCGCGCCTACCACAACCGACAACGGAATGCGATTTTGTAAACGTCTCTATGGCAACGCCTGAGTGTTGTTCAAAATGTGTGTGAAATCTTATGGGACTTAACTTCTAAGGTCATCACTCCCCAAGCTTACACACTGCTTAAACTAAATTATCCTAAGGACAAACACACACAGCCATGCCCGAGGGAGGACTAGAACCTCCGCAGGTACCAGCCACACAGTCCTTGACAGTAGCGCTCTAGACCGCTCGGCTAATCCCGCGCGGCGCCTGAGTGTTGTCGCACCTATATAGACGCTACTTGTTTTCGCCTGCGGCAGTTTGCGCTTCGCAGTTGACTGCTGGCAACAGCGGTGCGATTTTCAGGGATCTTCACGCCGTATCGACTTATAACAAGTACATACAGAGCCAACTGTCGCGAATTCTGTGAACTATTTCTCCGTTTACCAATATTCTTCATGCAACTGAAAACGCTACATGGCTCTGGGTTATAGAAGCGCCCAGTAACATCGAATCTTCAGTTCACGATTTTTGTCCTTGTGTAGGCAGGGTCACGAGCTGATGTCAGAAATCACAAAAATGCGAAGATACAAAGTATTAGCATGTAGCTGAGTTGGACAGACAAAAATAGTTTGTGCAAACCCCATAGAAATTACACTCTGTCTGATAATTATATTATAGGTTGAATGTATCTATTACAAAGTAACAACATATCTTTGTAGATTAAGAAACTCATTTATTCATTTTTTTTTTTTTTTTTTTACTTTCAGTAGTAGGAAAGTACCCACTTCGTTACTTCGTTTGGCCTTTTTTAATTTCTTCTCTGAACTGGAAAAAGATGTGCAATTAATCAACTCGTTTGTAATGCATCTACCTTTTTCTTACTATATTCTTATAAATTATATTATGTAATTTGCTTTCCGGTGCAATAATGAATACGTTTTGCGGTTGTCTGACACGTAAACACGCTACGTATAGCGAAACACGATTGTTTTAAATTCACTCCGCAATACTGGAATTATTGATCTTGTTTTTCATTGATATTTATATGAGAACCTAATCTTAGTGGAAATTTGGGCCTTTTAAAGCTGAATGATTATGTTTCGCAGCTTTTTTTTGCGAGATTTGACCGGGAACACTGAGTGAATGTAGGAATCCTGTTGGATTTAAACATTTTTCCTTCTTTTGGCATAGTCTTTTGTATACGCTGAGTTGTTTGTTGAATTACGTCATTTTTTGGTAAAGTTTTTCGCTGTACCTGTCAGATTCCTTATGTTTCGCGAGCTATTGCTGTCTTTCTGCGTTTTTCGAAATCCAGTGTAACTAAATATTGTTCTTGTGCAGGCTTCAACACCTGCTCACGTATGCTGACAGCTCTGTTAATCATGGGGTTCCTCGGCATCCAGGCCTTCATTTTCGTCTGGCGGTACAGATACGGGTGTCCCAGCTCGACAAGTAAGTAAAATCGGCACTTGCCTGCGATGACACAAATATACTATGCGCTTCAGCTGTAGTACTTCTGGGGCTTACTGGTACCTCTGTGTCAAGCGTCGCCGCACAGACGAGCGTTACTGACTTCGGCTATGGAGGACGGTAATTAATAAATATATCTAAGAAAGTCTCTTTATTAATTAAACGAGTCACTCTGGTACAGTATATCAAAATATTCATCTCCATAGAGACAAATGGAAATCACTCTGTCAAATAATCCGTAACGGTGGTACATGAGATTGTACAAACAGCAGTGTAAAGAAGGGACTGTATTGGTTTTGGAGCGGAATGTGAGGCGCTGCAGAGACACTGTCTCGTTCATACCAACGGAAAATATTTGGGTCTGTTATTTAATCATAGCTAGTATTAGGTCTCAAAGTACTGTAAATCTTATCAGACAATGTCCGAACATTACCTTATTTGATTTTATGGAATGAAGTCGCAGGTAGCCTACTTAGAATCTTTCAATCCATATGTGGCATACAGCAAACCACTGCTTAACAGTATTGGGTAAAAACAGTCTTGGTTGCAATTTTAGTTTTTTTTTTTTTGCATTAGCCGGCCGGGGTGGCCGAGCGGTTCTGAGCGCTACAGTCTGGAACCGCGCGACCGCTACGTCCGCAGGTTCGAATCCTGCCTCGGGCATGGATGTGTGTGATGTCCTTAGGTTAGTTAGGTTTAAGTAGTTCTAAGTTCTAGGGGACTGATGACCTCAGAAGTTAAGTCCCATAGTGCTCAGAGCCATTTTAACAATTTTTTTTCTTTTTTTGCATTATGCTTACTACCTCAGTCCCATCTTATTCTGTTACTCGGTCCTGTGAACGAGAACGCGTTAAGCGGGTCTTGGAGTCACTCGCGTCCATCTAGAAAAGTTTTTACTGGGTTTAACGAAGGCGATCTTGGCCCGATGTATTCGACGATGCCCTTTGACTACACTCTCTAAAGGATTGTTGTAAGAAATACCAAATTTAAGATCAACCTGAAGATGCCTAAATAAGGCGAAACGCGTAGTTGAAAAATAAAAAAAAACTAAAATTGCAACCAAGACTGTTTTTTAACCAATACTACTTACAATCTCTGATAGAAGTACACATGGAATACGATGCTGAATAAAAAGTATTCTAAGGACTGTGAACGTCATTTTTATGACAGTATATCCGCATCCTAATCAAATCTCTCTCTTCTTGTATTTGCCTTTGTATGAGGACTGCTCGAAAGTAATGCATTTTTGTTTTCTCAGCCGAAAACAACGCTACGAACGCGAAACGTTACGTATGTGTTATTTGAAGTCTTCTGAGTGAGCGCGCCAAGTTCCCATCACTTCCGACAGATAGCGTAGCTGCAGGACAGTTTCAAAATGGCGTCTGTAGGTGATATACGTTGCAAGCAACGTGCCATCATTGAATTTCTCACTGCAGAGAAAGAAGCTATGGGGAATATTTACAAACGCTTGTGCGAAGTCTATGGAGCATCTGCAGTCGAATAAGTACAGTTAGTTGCTGGGCACGGAGGGTGAGGTCATCAGAAAGCGGTTTGGCGGAGCTCCACGATTTGCAGTGGTCCGGGAATCCATCCATGGCTGTCACACCTGACATGTTGCAGCGAGCTCATGTCATTCGCGAAAACAGACGCATTACGACTCTACAGTCGGCACTGCATCTGTGAAGCAGTAAAGGAAGTGTGAATGCAATTATCCGCACTCTTGGATATTCAGAAGTGTGTGCAAGATAGGTCATGCAATGTCTAATGGTGGATCACAAATTGCACAGAAAAAACATTTGTCTTGATTTGTTACAACGTTTTGAAGCTGAGGGGGAGGCCTTCTTGTCCCCAATTGTGACAGGTGATGAAACCTGGGTTCACCATTTTGAGCCCAAAACAAAAAGACAGTCGATGGAACGGCGTCATTCCTACTCTCCACAGAAGGAAAAATTCAAAGCAACTACTTCCATCAGTAGGGCCATGATCACAGTTTTCTGGGACTGTGAAGCTGTGATTCTCATTGATGTGATACCAAGAAGCGGCACTGTTAATTCAGAAACATATTCAGCACATTAAAGAAACTCATGACGCACTTCTGGCGACTTCGGCGCCATAGCAACCCACGAGATGTTTTGCTCCAACACGATGACGCTCGGGCCCACACAAGTCTGAGAATTGCTTAACACATCGCAAGATAGTGTTGAACAGTGTTACCCCATCCGTCCTACAGCCCCGTCCCGTCGGACTTTCACTTGTCTGGACCATTAAAGGATGCCATTCGTGGAAGACATTTTGAGGACAATGGGGGGGGGGGGGATGATTCCCACAGTGAAGCACTGGCTCCGCGACGAGGAGAAGGATTGGTACCGACGGGGCACACACGCCCTTGTTTCGCACTGGAGGAAGGCCATAGAATGGGACGGAGATTACGTGGAAAAATAGAGTGTGTATAATAAAAAACCATTCTTTCGTGTGTGTAATTCTCATTATGTTCAATACAGAATTGTTAAAGAAAAACATGAGGTGCATTACTTTCTGGGCAACCTCGAAATTACGTTGCGAAGTAACAGAGCAGATGCGGAGCTGTAAATGAGGCAGCTGGGCGTAGCGACTTGGTTTTTTAACAGGAAGTTACTGCTGCAGCGGTAGGTTCCGTAGTAGGTATATTAGAACAGGATTCGTGAGCCATTATATTTTGGCTGGGGTCCTCGAAGACATTTAATGTTCTGTCTATGAAGAAGCCCACTAACCTTCCTCATGTCTGAGTCACAAAATCATAGAAACCCAAGATTCTGTTGTGTTTTCGACGGTGTTTTGCATGTGCATCTCGCTGGAATTGGACTGTGATATGTAGCAGGGATTGTAGCCATTTTCAAGAATGACTTCCCGAAGATGGCTCAGTTCCTTTAGGAACTTCTCTTCACTTGAGATGACTTTTGTTCGATGCTGTAGTGTCTCCAGGATGCTGTGTATCTGTACCGGATTGTGGTTGCTGAGAGCTGGTCCGAATAGACGGGTTTCCTACAACCATCGGTACTTAGAAACCCATTGGTCTTCGGTGAACCAGGATGTTTGCGATCGTACACGTGAAGTGTAATGTTTTCTTCCGCTAAATCCAAAGTTCGGGATTTAGTCCTCAATCGGTACTAGACATTTCTCTGTCCTATTTAGCGTTTTTCATTTCAGCCAGTAATTCGAGTGTGCAAAAAATGCCACGTTGCACCAGAGTCCACATTAAGCTGCAGGTCACCATATAAATGGCTGGGTAAATGAGATCAAAATTCAGAGGAAGGTAAGGGCATGTCAACTCTAACATGACCTTGCCTAGCTGAGCACTACTGTGTTCGAAATATGGTGAGGACCGTTGTAGCTTTTCTTCGTCTCTCCTTCAATTCGAATCGTCTCCTTCGCACTGCTCATTCACTCTTTTTAGTTAACAATATTGACTTTATCACTCACAGAGGTTCATATGGCACTGAGCACTATGGGACTTAACATCTGAGGTCATCAGTCCCCTAGAATTAGAACTACTTAAACCTAACTAACCTAAGGACAGCACACACATCCATGCCCGAGGCAGGATTCGAACAAGCGACTGTAGCAGCAGCGCAGTTTCGGACTGAAGCGTCTAGAACCGCTCGGTCACAACGACCGGCACTCACAGAGGCCATGACTAAATTTCTATCACTTTTACAGTCAGACATGGCGCGAAACCTGCAGCTCGCAGGTTGCAACTTATGGGGGGACGTCTGAGAAAATCTACGGGTGCACATAAGGTAATCTAATTTTTATCGTTCAAGGGATAATTAACCAAATTACCAAATTTTTCACATCTTGTCATTAGATTGTTGGTTATAACCTGAATTTTTTTCAATTTATTTGTCAACTAATTTGATCAGAACGTTTCTGGATACTTTTAGGACACACTATTACATGGGGAACATTCTCTCAAATATTACTTTACTTTCACTTTCAAAATGTGGTAGGTTATTCTTAATACTTAGATAAACAAATCTGGGTACAAATTTTTAACATCAGTTTTAGAATTGTCGCAACGACGTTTAAATTATGTGTATGGTACTTACTAATTTTTTTCATAAAAACTTAAATAAATTTGACAGCAATGCACTTTGGAAAATTTTGTACCACAGGAAGTTGTATTATACTGTGTACGAAGTCTGTAGCAATTTTCACCTTCTTATCTGCAATGGCCCGCTAAAAGTATTCCTTACACACTAGAACAGGGGCGGGCAGGAATCCTGCACATGTGCGGTGCACTTGCACGCGTGCAGTTAACAGGTGTTCCGCGTGCACACAGGGGCAAGCTGGCCACCCGCTTATCTCCCATCCCCACCATACCTTCTGTCCGCTCCTTCCTCTGTAATGCGTTTTGTTTCCTAGCTTGGCTTTATTGGGTGAATGAATAAGGTTAGTAGGAGTGCTTGAAAGAAATCATGGTTTGAAAGAGTACCTATTACCTACGATACGTTTTATTTACTTATCACAGGTGGAGTTTACAATACGTTTAATATCTGGAACAAAATTTCTACATACAGACAAACACAAACAAATGGTTCAAATGGCTCTGAGCACTATGGGACTCAACTGCCGAGGTCATTAGTCCCCTAGAACTTAGAACTAGATAAACCTAACTAACCTAAGGACATCACACACATCCATGCCCGAGGCAGGATTCGAACCAGCGACCGTAGCGGTCTTGCGGTTCCAGACTGCAGCGCCTTTAACCGCACGGCCACTTCGGCCGGCTAAACACAAACAGTTACGTAAATTTTCATCACTTATGTTTGCTCTTAACCGAGACTTATTAATTCAGCAAATGGTTTTCCAGCTCTCGCTATATTAAGCTCAGTCTTATAACTTGCACATACCGCTGGGCTATTATTGTTGTTGTCGTCCTGAAAACTTGAGAACAGTGCTCCATAAAATGTTAAATCAGTTAGATGAGAGACATGACGAGAGAAAGTCGCATATCTCTCGTGACAACAGCAACTACAAGTTCAAATGGCTCTGAGCACTATGAGACTTAACCGCTGTGGTCATCAGTCCCCTAGAACTTAGAACTACTTAAACCTAACTAACCTAAGGACACCACACACATCCATGCCCGAGGCAGGATTCGAAACTGCGACCATAGCGGTCGCGCGGTTCCAGACTGTAGTGCCTAGAACCGCTCGGCCACTCCGGCCGGCTAAACACAAACAGTTACGTAAATTTTCATCACTTATGTTTGCTCTTAACCGAGACTTATTAATTCAGCAAATGGTTTTCCAACTCTCGCTATATTAAGCTCAGTCTTATAACTTGCACATACCGCTGGGCTATTATTGTTGTTGTCGTCCTGAAAACTTGAAAACAGTGCTCCATAAAATGTTAAATCAGTTAGATGAGAGACATGACGAGAGAAAGTCGCAGATCTCTCGTGACAACAGCAACTACAAGTTCAAATGGCTCTGAGCACTATGGGACTTAACCGCTGTGGTCATCAGTCCCCTAGAACTTAGAACTACTTAAACCTAACTAACCTAAGGACACCACACACATCCATGCCCGAGGCAGGATTCGAACCTGCGACCATAGCGGTCGCGCGGTTCCAGACTGTAGTGCCTAGAACCGCTCGGCCACTCCGGCCGGCTAAACACAAACAGTTACGTAAATTTTCATCACTTATGTTTGCTCTTAACCGAGACTTATTAATTCAGCAAATGGTTTTCCAGCTCTCGCTATATTAAGCTCAGTCTTATAACTTGCACATACCGCTGGGCTATTATTGTTGTTGTCGTCCTGAAAACTTGAAAACAGTGCTCCATAAAATGTTAAATCAGTTAGATGAGAGACATGACGAGAGAAAGTCGCAGATCTCTCGTGACAACAGCAACTACAAGTTCAAATGGCTCTGAGCACTATGGGACTTAACCGCTGTGGTCATCAGTCCCCTAGAACTTAGAACTACTTAAACCTAACTAACCTAAGGACACCACACACATCCATGCCCGAGGCAGGATTCGAACCTGCGACCATAGCGGTCGCGCGGTTCCAGACTGTAGTGCCTAGAACCGCTCGGCCACTCCGGCCGGCCAACTACGACAGATTCATCTGGTATCGTCAGATCGCTCTTCTTAAGCTCAGCCAATTCCCCATCCGCTCAGAATCCGACAATAAATTGTACTCGTCCTTGTGAAATTTATTATAATGGTCTTCAATACTAAACTTCCGTTGACCAGCGAGAATACTGCCACATATTAAACATTTCGAATTTTCACGTTTTTGCACAAAGAAAAAAGATTCTCCCATTACTTTTTAAAAGATAGCAAATCTCCACTTCTCCGTTTCTTGAAATACAACGTTCACTACATAGTGCTCGCTTCGCATCAACGTCCGCAGCTTAGCCTGGCACTACACTGCCGCAACCTGCCGGCTGTCGCCACAGCCCCGGTCGACGCCTGCACGCGAGCAGCACACGTCCAGCGCTGTGCGCTCATGAGCCGCGTGCAACGTTTGCCCACCCCTGCACTAGAAAATGAAAGTTGCGGGATATATTTTATTAGCATTTATGCCAGAAGTAAGTACCTTAATGTTGACAATAACCATATATTTGGACTTTTTGGTCTTCATGTAGTTCTTTTCCTCTACTCTGATCCTCCTGGCGTACCCTTTTGGCAAAACACGTTACCGGCGTTTCAGAACTAGCAATGTGCACATCATCTGTCTTCTTCAACCGATTTACAGTGAAGCGACCTGCATCAAATCCTAGTCTTATAAGGTCCTGTTTCTCCCATTGTTATCATCATTGGACACCAGACAAGCATCATAAGAGGAAATTTTAACAACAGCAGATGAACAAATAAAATTATTAAAGTTTTCCCATGGGTTTTGTGTTCCACCATGTATGCATTTCTTTAATAAACCATAATTACTCGCATTGCAAGTGGGCTCATAAGAGCCTTGTATACTCTACAGGTATCTTCTCTGATGGCACTACGTAATAAAATATCGTAAATAAAAGGTAGAGTCGTTTAGGTTAGGGGGCGTGGCAATTCGCGTTGGCTTAAAGAAGATAGCTTATATATCATTCGTAGCATGAATTAAACTCCGAAAATTGGATACAACGTTTCTAACCTACTACAGAACAATCTGGTACCAAAAAAATTAAAAACCTACGTATTTGACCCATTTTACATACATCCCCCCTTAACGGCAGATCACAAGCGCCCATGCGCACCACCCACCACAATAATATCTCAGCTGACTGTTGTGCAGCAGCATAGATCTTTTTCGGCCGGCTTGTTCCAAAAATTATAGACAATATGTATACCGTCTGAGGTACAAACATTTCGCTCTTTATTCTAAGGTTTTTAAAATACATAAATAGATATATAGTACACCTAAAGTTGAAACATTTACGTGGATTCTGAAGTGCTTAGAATGATAACAATGTTATCAAAATTATTTTCATTGATAATGTAAAAAATATAACTGATGAGTTTTTCCTCCTTTTTAGATATAATTAAAAGATGATGCAAAAGGGGGGAAGATTTTGCAAAGGATCACCATACACTCAATGAAAATTAAGAAACTGCACTGGAAAAGATGAATTAGTAAGGGAAGGTTAAATCTATAGGATTGTAGAGTATGCCTATAACCAAACTAGTCTGGCGGGTTGTGCTGTGAAACTGAATCTAGATGGAGGTTGGATTGTAAGAGACAGACATGGAATAAGATACTAGATCATGGATCAGGCGATGCTGTGAAGAAGAAAGCAAATAGGGAAAGATGGAGGGGGAGGGGGTCCCTGATATGTGATAGGAATTGGAAGGAATTATTACAGTTGACATGACGGATAAATATCGAGGAGGATTTAATTTTCTGTGTAGAGGGTCTTCGTTGAGGGTGGGTATGAAGTATGAATAGATGCACGGTAGATGAGATGTGTTGGTATCGATGCGGTTACGTAACAAGATTGGAAAATAGAGGGGAAACAAAGGAGTTGTTAGTGATCGAGTTTGCAGGTAGTGTAGGACATACTGAGCTGTTCAATTTGAGGGAGGGAGGGGGGAGCTAGGTAGGAATATGATGAGGTGGTTAAGCATCCATGTGGGGGAAGATAAAAACATGCAGTGGGGAAGGCGGAGTGCATGACTTTCCAGGATTTGCAAGGAGCGTTATGGCTTTGGTGGAATGGATATTGAGGCAACATTGGTGAAGGAGAAGATAATTTGGATCAACATATTGAAGGTGAGAAGGATGGTAAAAGGGTGCAATCCGTATGTTTGGTCAACTAGCAGTTTCTACTGCGGGCTCCCTGTTGGATGGTTAGTAAGAGAGAGTTCCATGTTAGTTACCTGTCTATCATATATTTAAGGTATTTTAGTGTGTTCATTAATGGGTTATGGTAGCTGTAAATGGCTAGGTAAAAGTCATAGTTGTGAATATTGTGGCTCATCATATAATTATTTCATCTGTTCTGGAGAGGTTGATCTTAAGGAACCACTGGCAGCACCAGGGTGAAATTTCTGGAATACAGGAGTGTCATCAATGTATTGGCATAGATGGAGAGAAGGAGGTGGCTAGGGCTCATCAGCAATATACAGAATGCATTGGAGTAGAGAGAAAACAGAGTACTGAGGCAGATGTGCTGTGGGATGGAAGGTATGGGAACTGGTGTTGTTGACAGTGACAAGGAATAATTAATGAGATAGGGAGGACAAAGTGAGGAAGACATAATTAAACAGAACTGCGTGAAAGTAAAGTGTAGAAATAGAGACAAAAGGTCATATACAATTATAGGTGTTTTTGAGGTTCAGGTATATAAAAATGGCGGATTTTTTTATTGTTAATCTGATAGTGTAGGGAGCGAGTGAGACACAGGAGTTGGACACTATAGGAGACATTTCGAAGGAATCCACGCTGGCTAATAGTAAATGCTAAGGTAGGTTCATGTGTTAATTGACGAGTTGGAAGGGATGAAGGGACGGATTAAATAATCTTGCTTAAAACTAAGATGAAAGTCGGGCGCTGCGGCCGAGCGGTTCTAGGTGCTTCAGTCCAGAACCGCGCACCTGCTACGGTCGCAGGTTCGAATCCTGCCTCAGGCATGGATGTGTGTGATGTCCTTAGGTTAGTTAGGTTTAAGTAGTTAGTGGATTTACCTATACAGTTTTATTAACAAAGAAGCATTATTTAGTAGCAGAAACATCGCTACATATACTCAATATAATAATATCATCAAATCTAAAGTGTTGGACCTTAAGATTTCATCACGAATCCACCTCTCTCCTGATTCTCATATAGCGTCAGAGTTCCGACAATGCCCCGACTACAGTTGACATTACCATTCACGACGAAGCATAAATCAGCTAATTTCGGAGTGACTTTCAGACCCTGATACTGCTGAGAGATGAATCCTTTTTTTTTTTTTTTTTTTTCCTTCTCTTGCAAGGCAGTCAGTGCAACAGCTCATCTGGAAAATGCCCATCATCTTTACATATGATGTTTTCCTCTTACGACACTCTGCTGGGTAATTTGTTTAGGGACCATAGTTTCAGACAGGGTTTGTGATAATTATATTCCACATCTATTAATAGAACCTGAATCTTTTGTTGCTTGCAGAAATGCTGCAACACATCCTTCACTAAGTAGAAGACTTCTCCCAAAATGAATAATGTAATGTTGGACAGGGAGGCCCAATCAACACGCTAGAAATAAGTGTGCTCAAACTGAACAACAGACATAAGATAAGAGAAATTAGGACTAACGCAGATAGATGTTTCCTCCCTAGAACCGGTTTTGTGCGTGAAGTATACGGAATATGTCTGTGTGCGTGATTAAAAAAAGATTAGGAAGAGGCGTCATGTTCTGTGATACTCTTATAAGTGACCTAGAGTTTGGACAACCATTAAAAAATACTGTGAATCAGTGCGTATGTGTATGTATAGTATTTGTTCGGAAATACAAGTATGTAAACACTGGACTTCCAGTAAAATATGCTTCAGTGGAAGAGCTACAATATACAGTAGTTATAGCCCACATCTATTAACCCAACCTGGTATGTGTCTCAGACTGATGAACAAATCCTACGTATTTGCACTAACACACAACAAAAATCCTAAACATGTTATGCTTGTGATAAATAATTATAGACTGATGGATAATCGTAGGTATTTATTTGCAACACTGTACTAACATTAGCGCTGTGTGATGGAAACATACCAAGTCTGCAAAGGCCATATTCCTGGCAGCCATAGTTGCAAGTGCATAATAAAGCATATTTCCCAGCCTGACTCTAAAGGCAGTGACGTGGCAGACGAACTGATTTCAGTCCTCAGGCAGAGTAACTATGAACTCCACCGTTAGATCATCTACAAAACAACTGCCAATATCGATGTTTTGTGTAATCGCTTTTCACTATAAAACTATAGGCGTGCAACGCATAGTTTTATAAACCATTCTGGGCCCTGATTGTCCTTTTTTAACGTAGAGTAACAAGGTATGATATTGCACCCTGCCATTACTAAATAATCATAAATCTACAGGCTTGCACAAAATGTACACATTCAGCTAAAAATATAATACTTATATATTCTAATTTTATTTGACACAGCAGTAAAAAGACGTCATGACCACGTGATCAACGTGTAAGCTAGTATTACATCCCAATAGACAAAATTGCAGAACGATCTTAGAACGACGTATGCGAAAATTTTAGTATTTAATGGTCTAAGTCTGCCTGACACACATTGCCTGCTTTACATATCAGGAAGGGATAATTTGGTCTATATCTCTGTCAGCAGTCAGCAAGGCAGTCAGGCCCTCTAGATACTTATAGCTGCTCTGCACACCCTCAGACTTACTATCACTAGAATTTTCCAATTCTTAACACTAGCAAAAAAACCTCTGGAAGGCATTGTCTCCGATACTGATTTGCTCATGACAAATCGACAGTCATCCACTCAGAGGTAGTCCACAGTAGAACAGAATAGCTTTTTGGTAGTTCATGTAATCGGTTTCAGGCTAAATAATTAAAACTTTAGACATACAGCATATTGTTTTATAACCAGTTGACGTCCTGATTACCTGGAATGTTTGTATATAGCCAATAGTCAAGTCAATAGTATTTACTTAATTCTCAGGAAGATGCTGGTTTAGACCTCAGTGTGTGTTCTAATTTGAAACTCCATGGCAGATTACAGCTATTGATCTGGACAGGGACTAGAATGTGGGCTCTATGGAGAAAGGTACAGAGTAACTAGAGCTGTGTGGACGGGTCGTGAGTCCCCTGGCCAACTCAGTTGATTGAGCACTTGCCCATCAAAGGTAAAGGTCCCACTGTCGAGAACTGGTCCTCCACACTTATCTGTCACTAAGTTTCACAGTAAATTGGATGACAGGATTCTTCCTATACCACCTTGTCTTAGGATTTCTCCCTGTCCTATTCGCATATGAGGCACGGGAAGAATGACTCCTTAAATGTCTCTGTCCGTGCTGTAATTAGTAAAATTTTGTGTTCGCGATCGTTGTTGGTCTTCAAATTTTGCAAGTAGGCTTTCGCAGAGTAATTGACGTCTATTTTCAAGCGTTTACCTGTTCACGTTTCATGCGTGAAACAAACCACTCACCATTGGTGCTGTCCTTTCTTGTAAACGTTAAGTATGCCCTGTTAGTCCTATCGGTTTAGGTCCCATACATTTGAACAGTATTGTAAGATGGTTCGCACAAGACTTTTGGAGGCAATCTTCTTTCCACAGTGACTGATTTTCTTTCTCTACGTGTGAGCACAGGTGATCATTCAATACGTTATCCCCACGAATCGTTCCAACCAGGTATTTGCACAGTTGACTGGTGCAAATTGTGACTTACTGATATTGCAGTCGTGGGATACTGTACTAGGTTTCTGCGTTTGTGAACACTGCGGTTATACGTTTACGGACACTGAGAACCAGTCTCCAATCGTTGCACTGGGGTACACGAAAGGAGTTTCCTGAAAGATCGTGACAGCGATCGGGCGTAGCCTGGGCATTGTTAGGTCTTTGCCTAACGATCACTCCTTTCAGCACCAAGACACCACCAAACGGGATTTATTAAAGCCAACTTTGACGATAATGTCCATAAACATTGAAGGGCTCTCACATGAGAAAGAGGTATTACTCGCTGAAACATGTAAAAGACAACTGTGGCGTCCTACTAATTCAAGAGATCCACAGTGGCCCCAACAATAGAAGACGGAAGATCCACAGAATGAAATTAGTAACTGAAAGACCACATGGGCAATACGGCAGCTCAAGAAGACATCGAAATCTTTACTGTAGAGATACAATCGTGTACAGTGACATCTATCTATAAGCTATTGAACAGCGAGTTCAGATTCAGTGAACCATCCGACTTCGGGTTACAATCAACGAAACTAGTAATGAGCGATTTCTACTGCCGTAGCTCAGAACGGGGATACAGGCACAGACAAAAGCGGAGAGGACCTCGAAACCTATGCAGACTCAACTGGACTGAAAGTAATACACGATCCCATATTTCCATCCTCCTTTAACAGCAGCAGGTGTAACCGCGGATACAGCCATGATAGCCGGCCGCTGGTGGCCGAGCGGTTCTAGGCGCTTCAGTCTGGAAACGCGCGACCGCTACGGTCGCAGGTTCGAATCCTGCCTCGGGCATGGATGTGTGTGATGTCCTTAGGTTAGTTAGGTTTAATTAGTTCTAAGTTCTATGGGACTGATGACCTGAGATGTTAAGTCCCATAGTGCTCAGAGCCATTTGAACCATTTTTTGAACAGTCCTGATAACATATTTGTCAGTGAATACATTGCACATCAAACCAGGAAGGATGTGGGAGCGTTCCTCCCACGTACACAACTGGTAGAAGCAGTTAGTAAACCAGCAACCACCCATTTCAAAGGACGCTTTAATTTTAAACGTGCCCAGTGAGACAAACTCACCTTAGAAAGAGGTGCAGAACCTAAACTCGAGTCCCGATTTCATATGACGCATTTATTGAAGTAAAAACCATTGCACACAAAAACATCCTCCGAGATTGTAGATACTACGTATATACCTGGCCTCGACCAAAACTCAAAGGTTCTCCTGGAACATTACCAGCAACTCTTTGAGGGAAACCCATTTTCAGAAGAAACAAGTGCGGCGGGAGAACTCCTCCGGGCCATATCAGACTCGAGAAGAGCGAAATGGTGTAACTTAATCACAAGCCTAGACATAAAACAGAATAGCCGAGAGGCCTGGCAATTTCTTAAAAACATCAATAACGACTCAAAATTCATATAAGGTCACACAAAATCAAATTGCACATCAGCTCCCACTCAATGGAAAAACCAACAGCAAGCATGCAACAAAGAAGCTTCAGGGATTTACGCAAGAAAACGACAATCAAGGTATTCCCTTTACCCTGGAAGAGTTAGAAGACTCCATCTCTCTAATGAAGAACAGGGAAGCTGCTGGGCTAGACGTTCTACGCCCAGAGCAAATAAAAATGTTCGGACCCGCTACCAGATGGTGATCATTAGCTACGATCAACAAATGCGTCCTTGAAATGAAGGTCGCCAAAATTTGGTGGAAGTCAAAGATAGCAGCTATACTAAAACCTGGAAAGAGCCCCACAGAAAATTTTCGGCCTGTCTCCCTCCTCTGCCAGCTCTATAAAGTCCCAGAAAGGATTATCCTCAACCGCATCTCCGCACATGTAGACCAGAATATTATTAAAGAGCAAGCAGGGTTCCGCCCTGGAAGGGCATGCTGTGAACAAATTTTGAACCTAACACAGAACATATAAGATGGCTACGAACGGAAACAGATCACAGGTCCAGCTTTTATCGACCTTACAGCCGTTTATGTCACCATTAACCATAAGTTAATATCAAACATATATAACACAACGAAGGATTACCGACTGGCGCAATTCATCCAGTACCTGCTGCAGAACAGACGCTAATTTGTTACGCTGCAGACAAAGAGGAGTCGATCGTGGACCCTGAAAAATGGACTACCCCAAGGTAGCGTTTTTGCCCCACTGATGTACAGCATTTATACCAATGACCAGGTGATTAGTACAGAAGCTTGCCCCTTCATCTATGCAGATGATACAGCCATTGCTGCTCAGGACAAAACATTTGAAGAGGTAGGAAGAAAACTGACAACAGTACTTGAGAATCTGCCTGACTACTATGACAATAACCATCTCAAGCCAAATCCGGTAAAAACCCAGGTCTGCGCTTTTCACCTGCGCAGTAAAGAGGCCAGGAGAAAACTCAAGATGGAGAGGACAGCGCCTCTCTCACTGCGACACACCAAAATACCTTGGAGTCAAACTTGACCGCCCTCTCATCTTCAAGGATCACTGTTTGGACACAAAGATGAAAGTGAATGCCAGGAACATCATCCACAAGTTTACAAATAGTATACAGGGAGCACAACCCACAGTTCTTCGTACGTCAGCTCTAGCGTTATGTTTCTCCGCTGCGGAGTACTCAGCACCTGTATGGCAAAAATCCACCCATGCAAAACAAGCAAATATAGGTCTGAATGAGACAGGACGCATCATAACAGGATGCCTCCGCCCAACTCCCACAAACCAGCTGTACCAACTTATGTCCATAGCCCATCCAGACATCAGAAGAACAGCTGCAGGAATCGAGAAACAAAAACAAGAAATAGATCCCAGGCATCCAATGTTTGAACACTACCCCCAACCTAAAAGCCTTAAATCGAGGAAGAGTTTTCTACAAACAACTAAACCAATCCCTTTACCGCCT
Organism: Schistocerca piceifrons; assembly: GCF_021461385.2. Taxonomy (NCBI): domain Eukaryota; kingdom Metazoa; phylum Arthropoda; class Insecta; order Orthoptera; family Acrididae; genus Schistocerca; species Schistocerca piceifrons. The sequence goes on along the minus strand of NC_060141.1, from coordinate 401,928,356 downwards.
AAAACACGACGAGAAGAACTGTGGCGAAACTCGGAACCAGGAAAACACTCCAGGGAAGAACCTATAGCCAACTTCGAACTTCCAAACACGATCTGGAAAGTCTTGAATAGATTAAGATCGGTGCATTATGATGCAAAGTAAACCTGAAGAAATGGGGCTATATCAGTACAGACGAGCTCTGTGAGTGTGGAGAACTGCAAGAACCACAGCACCTACTTGTCTGCAGGAAACTGGATGACTCTTGCACGATACAGGTCTTACTAAATGCAAATGATAAGGCCGAACAAGCTGTAATGTACTACGCTTCGCATGGGGATATAAAGATTGTAAATGAACATTGTTTTCTGTGTTTTTGTATTTTACTTTATTTAATCTTCGCTTTTCTCACCTCCATGTGTTGTATTGCTTTATGTTTTCTCTTTATTGAATTTTGGTGGAGCAAATACTAAGGCGAGATTGACGTTTGTGAGGATAGGTCAGATCAGCGTTTTGTAGAAGAGAATTGTGGTGAGGTGCAATATCCAACCTCCAGAGTGAATACAAAACTAAACTGGATATTAGTGTAGCGTGACTGGCCCGTAATTGATGGTGCAATAACCAATAGTTAGTGTAATGAAGTGTGAAGGGTGCAAAAAAGGGCAGCTCGTTTTGTATTATCACGTAATAGGGGAGAGAATGTGGCAGATATGATACGCGAGTTGGGATGGAAGTCATTAAAGCAAAGACGTTTTTCGTCGCGGCGAGATCTATTTACGAAATTTCAGTCACCAACTTTCTCTTCCGAATGCGAAAATATTTTGTTGCGCCCAACCTACAAAGGTAGGAATGATCATCAAAATAAAATAATTGAAATCAGAGCTCGAGCAGAAATGTTTGGTTGTTCGTTTTTCCCGCGCGCTGTTCGGGAGTGGAATGGTAGAGAGATAGTATGATTGTGGTTCGATGAACCCTCTGCCAAGCACTTAAATGTGAATTGCAGAGTAATCATGTAGATGTAGATGTAGATGTATTTATTCCAGTGTTATCCTTTCATTTAAACTAAGAATGTGAAGTATAATCTGATAGATTTTGTAAAGGTGATGTGTTGGATACGATAAATATGTAAGTTGCACCACTTTCAAATCTTATCAAGAGCTGACTGAATATTTGTGCAGATTTTTATCTTTTTATAGATAAGCATTCAAGGATTTGGAGGGAGTGATAGAACTTTGGTGGAGCAAATACTAAAGTGAGATTGACGTTGGAGAGGATAGGTCAGATAAAGGTTTTGTAGAAGAGAATTGTGGTGTAATATCCAACCTCCTGAGTGAATACAAAATTAAACTGGATATTAGCGTAGCGTGAATGGCCCGTAATTGATGGTGCAATAGCGAATAGTTAATGTAATGAAGTGTATTTATTCCAGTGTTATCCTTTCATTTAAACTAAGAAAGTGAAATATATGGCATCAAAAGACACATATGTTCGCCTAGGCTACACTGCCAGTTTAGTTTAGTTTTTCACAAATTCTGTGGACCATATTTATGACAACTTGCTATGTTGTGGAATGTGTCACGAAGTTTACAATTAAGATACATTTTCTCTGTTTATCATGCCTATGCACTGACCATTACATTAATAAATCTTAATGTACATCAAAATATAATGAATGTATCTCATGAAGCATTCGTCTCTGGAGTAAAAGGAGCTGCCAATAAGAAATCATTTCAACATGCTTTTGAAACTTTCACTATCTTATCAGATGACCACTAAAAAATTATGGACAATCACAACTTTTACATACTCTCTCTCCCTTATGCTGCATTGTTATTGGTGACTATTTGTCTTTCCTTCTACTGAATTGAATGAATTGTGAGTTTTTCTAAGTAATAAATCATTTATTGAGAACGAATTAATAATACTTTTGAATATTTCATTTACACTCCATAGATTGTCGCAGGTCTGTTGGGCTACATTCTGATGCTTTCGCAATCAGCAAAGAGCAGTATTTCTGCTTTATCCGTTTAAGAGGGAAGTTCAGCTATATGTAGCAAGTACAGAATGCCAGTAGTAATTTCTTTCCACTCAGAGAAAGAGTCATCATGAGAGGTGCACGAGTTATATATGACGCTTTGCTTCCTGTCATTTAAATATGAAGTGACTCACTTCCTCGTTGTATCTCGAGAGCCATAAACTTGACGTGTCTCCAAAAGAACGTTGTGATTTGGCTTCCAAAACCAGAAATCCTACGTGCAGTCCCTCCATTAACCTACCACTCTGACTATGGTGAATAGCCGTTAAAGCTTCTATTGCACTACTGGCCATTAAAATTGCTACACCACGACGATGACGTGCTACAGACGCGAAATTTAACGAACAGGAAGAAGATGCTGTGATATGCAAATGATTAGCTTTTCAGAGCATTCACACAAGGTTGGCGCCGGTGGCGACACCTACAACGAGCTGACATGAGGAAAGCTTCCAACCGATTTCTCATACACAAACAGCAGTTGACCGGCGTTGCCTGGTGAAACGTTGTTGTGATGCCTCGTGTAAAGAGGAGAAATGCGCACAATCACGTTTCCGACTTTGATAAAGGTCGGATTGTAGCCTATCGCGATTGCGGTTGATCGTATCGCGACATTGCTGCTCGCGTTGGTCGAGATCCAATGACTGTTAGCAGAATATGGAATTGGTGGGTTCAGGAGAGTAATACGGAACGCCGAATCCCAACGGCATCGTATCACTAGCAGTCGAGATGACAGGCATCTTATCCTCATGGCTGTAACGGATCGTGCAGCCACGTCTCGATCCCTGAGTCAACAGATGGGGACTTTTGCAAGACAACAACCATCTGCACGAACAGTTCGACGACGTTTACAGCAGCATGGACTATCAGCTCGGAGACTATGGCTGCGGTTACCCTTGATGCTGCATCACAGACAAGAACACCTGCGATGGTGTACTCAACGACGAACCTGGGTGCACGAATGGCAAAACGTCATTTTTTGGGATGAAGCCAGGTTCTGTTTACTGCATCATGACGGTCGCATCCGTGTTTGGCGACATCGCAGTGAACGTACATGTATTCGTCATCGCCATCTGGCGTATCACGCGGCGTGATGGTATGGGGTGCCATTGGTTACACATCTTGGTCACGTCTTGTTCGCATTGACGGCACTTTGAACAGTGGAAGTTACATTTCAGATGTGTTACGACCCGTGGCTCTACCCTTCATTGGATCGCTGCGAAACCCTACATTTCAGCAGGATAATGCGCGACCGCACGTTGCAGGTCCTGTACAGGTCTTTCCGGATACAGAAAATGTTCGACCGCTGCCCTGGCCAGCACATTCTCCAGATCTCTCGCCAATTGAAAACGTCTGGTCAATGGTGGCCGAGCAACTGACTCGTCACAATACACCAGTCACTACTCTTGATCAACTGTGGTATCGTGTTGAAGCTGCATGGGCAGCTGTACCTGTACACGCCATCCAAGGTCTGTTTGACTCAATGCTTAGGCGTATAAAGGCCGTTATTACGGCCAGAGGTGGTTGTTCTGGGTACTGATTTCTCAGGATGTATGCACCCAAATTGCGTCAAAATGTAATCACATGTCAGTTCTAGTATAATATATTTGTCCAATGAATACCCGTTTATCATCTGCATTTCTTCTTGGTGTAGCAATTTTAATGGCCAGTAGTGTAGAATTAAATGGTGAGTGTCAGCCAGACTTGTAACGTGAATGTATTGATATTGTACAGATTTGTCCTTTGGGAGACTGGCGCGGTCAGCAGCAGACGAGGAATGGGCGGCCACATACAAGCTGCAGCTGGTATCACACGAAGCATGGAGCAACCGCTCAGTGGCGGCGTTCCCGCGCCTGTGGCACCCTGCTCCTTTGGTGGTGCTGTCACACAGCGCCGGTCCGTCCTGCACTGGTCCAGCTGAGTGTGGACCAGTACTGCGTGGCCAGCAGCAGCCTGACATCTTACACAACTTCCTCATAGACAGCGCCGGCTACGTGTATGTAGGTCGCGGTGCGGACGTTGTCAGTGGAATCCAGAGTCCCGTGCGGAACTGTAGCCTGGAGGTAGCCCTGCTGGGTGACTACAACAAGCACAACGTGGAGGAGGACACAGTGGTGGCGCTGCGGCTGCTGCTAGAGATGGGTGTGTCCTCTGGGTGGCTGGCGGCGGACTACCGCCTAGTGGTACACACCCAACTCGATGAGAGGGGTCCACACAGTCCTGGCCGCTGGGCTACGTCCGCTGTCCAACACTGGCCCCAGTGCTGCCTCAGCTCGTGTTCTGAGGGCCTCACCTGTCCAGTGGCATAGCCACTATCCTCGCTAAACAAGCATTGACTGTGCATCTTGACGTTTTCACAGCGTAATGAGTATTCCATGAGATTTCTGGATTGCAACCAAATGGTGAAGACTTATCCCTCTGATGTTTCGGATGGAATCAGGCAGGCTGGAGATTTCTTAATGCATGTCACTATGTTAACACCAGCATTCGGAAGAGGACGATCACACAGACGAAACCTATGTATATGTGTCACCACAACTGTTTTTAGTACAATCATAGCGAAGCACCCAACAAGTCTCCATTTGCAAAATTCAACCTAAGATGGCTGGCTGGCTGTCTGTCTGCCGAAATATCGAAGCGAAAAGTCAATATCATCAAACAGCAACCCTGAAATCTTGTGGATTACGGTGAAGGACTTGTCTGGTGATGCACGCACTTGTTCACACATCAAACCATGTTTGGTCTCTTTCGGAATGTTCATACATTTTAACAAAATAGTGGCATAATGAAAACAGAAACTGTTTCTCACTGATATACATATCATGGAATACCACAAAAAAATCTAAAGCTATTAAATGTGTTTACTGAAGCTGCTTGTTTCTCTTAGTTGTTTTTAAGTTCCAGTATTAACAGTTCAAACAGTCAGCACTCTTACAAAGGGTGAGTACTGTCTTTGTAGTTTCTATTATTCCATAATTACTTCATATTCTAATCAGCTCAAAAAGAGTTCTGCACCAGCTCCATATCTGCGAACGTGTGTGGATGTGGGTTCAAGTGGAGCAGGGAACGAAATAATAAGTCTTGTGAAACTAAAAAAACTTTATTGTAAAATAAAAATAAAACAATCAAAACAAAACTGATAAGTCTTTCGTGGTCACTTGTTGGCAAATTGCTTATTGGCTTCTGTCTCAGATTCTTCAGCCAAAAATTGTTTGATGATTTTTCGGAGATTTTACCTGCGCTAGTGGCTGGCATTGTCAGAGCTCCAGCTGCATGCAGGAAAGACTGACACTTACGTAAAGGGCTCATGACATTTGACTGAGAAGCTGGAGACAGTAAAACTTAGTCCAAAAGACATCCTGGCCAACTATGATGTTGTTTCTTTGTTTACCATTGCCACTCAATGATTTTCTGGAGTATATCGGTTCCATTTCACCGCAAAACATTATCGAATTCTTTGATGCATGTCTCACGACGAGGTATTTAATGTAGAATGCATCGCCATGGGTAGCCCACTTAGTCCAGTGACGGCCAACTCCTTCATGGAACATTTCGAAGCACAGGCGCCTGACTTGGCACCTTGTAAACCTAAGGTGTGGTGTAACTACAGCGACGATACCTTCGTTTTGTGGAGCAATGGTGAGGAACAGCTCGGTGACTTCCTAAGACACCTGAAAAATCTCTGCGTCCACTTCAAATTTACCACGGAGGTGGGAAAGGACCAACAGCTACCCTTTCTAGATGTGCTGGTCACGATGAATGGCGAAAACCAGGGTCACACTGTGTATCAAACACTGCACACACACAAGTGTCAGATCACCATCTGAGCGAGAAAAGGGACACGATTGAAACGCTCGTTACGCGAGCAAGACGAATACGTCAGCCACAGCACCTCGCACGCAAGATTCAACTCCCATAAAGGTTTCCGAGGTGCGATGGGTACTCCATCAGTTACACATGAAGTTTCATAAAATCAAACACTCGGTGAAGTGACACATCGGAAAAAGAAACGTCTGATACGACTTTTCTGCCATGCAGTCACAGAGTGGTGGTCAGAATCGGCCATATATTGTGCAAAGACGGCGTAAAGATTATTTACAAACCGACAAAAAGATCAAAGAGTGTCTCAGATCGGCAACGGAGGAAAGGGACCCATTTACAATCTAGAGAATATACCGCATACTATGCACATGTGGAAAAGTCTATATTGGAATGAGTGGACGATCAATCACCACCAGACTCACCGAACGTAAGCGCCTTGGCAGGTTGGGGCAGGTGGAGAAACAGGTCTTGGTGGAGCAAGCGCTGCGTCAGAGCGATCACAATAAAATTCGCCGTCATGGAAGTTCTTGTTATGGAGAAGAGCTGTCACACTCGCTTGTTCAGGGAAGCTATAGAAATACAGAAAAATGACAACAGCTTCAACAATAATTAAGAAAGCCTCAAGACGAACTGATTTTGGATTTCCGTGATGCAGCGAATGACCTTTTCAGATAGGAAGAGGAGAACCGCAGGGGTAATGACCATGGAAAACCCTTGGATGTTGGCGCTTCAGGTACATCTAATCTGCGGCCACAAGCTCGATTGCAGTCAACCACCAGCAATGGAGGGTGAAGCTTTGAAAATGCCAGATACTCGTGCTGGCCAAACGTCAGAATAATCTTGAAACAAACGTCGGCCGAAGAGGAAAAGGCAAGTTGTCAATCAAAATAAAGGCTGTCTGTGCGAAGGCGCACATCAGTGAAATCAAAATTTGCTGCTGGACAATACTCAAAGGCGTGTTGCTCCAAGCCATGCATTGTGACATGGGTGGAGCTTCCTCCGTATGCTGTCCATAGGACGGTCAAAATGTTGCTGCTCAAGTTCGTCCCATAATTCAGTGGTGACACTTGTCAGTTCACACAGAATGTGAGAATGGTATGTGTGATGACGCACGGCATGTTCCATGAAGTCCCAAGTACGTTCAGTTGGTTACCTGACAGCAGATACTGCAAGCCATTCCATTTAGTTCATTCATGCCTCCTGTAGGAGGGAGTTCATGAGTGAGGCACGATGTGCTCGTGCATTGTTGTCTTGAAAGACGAATCCGTTGCAGAACTGTTGACTGGAGGGGTTGACAATAGGTTATAGGATCGTAAGGGACACTGCCAAGCTCCCATATAACGCTAGTTAGTGATAAGAACCTCCCCCCCCCCCCCATGAACGATGGACCTTGCCGTTGGTGCCGAGGCTTGCGTGCCTCAACGATACAGATAGCCGTACCGTAGATGCAACCACAACGGAGGGGTATTTGTTGAGACTTTTGGTCAGGTGAATACAGGGTTATAAATACAAAATCAAATAGGGGTAATGCAGGAGTAGGTTAAATAATGAATAAAAAATAGGAGTGCGGGTAAGCTACTACAAACAGCATAGTGAACGCATTATTGTGGCCAAGATAGACACGAAGCCCACGCCTACTACAGTAGTACAAGTTTATATGCCAACTAGCTCTGCAGATGATGAAGAAACTGATGACATGTATGATGAGATAAAAGAAATTATTCAGGTAGTGAAGGGAGACGAAAATTTAATAGTCATGGGTGACTGGAATTCGACAGTAGGAAAAGGAAGAGAAGGAAGCGTAGTAGGTGAATATGGATTGGGGCTAAGAAATGAAAGAGGTAGCCGCCTGGTAGAATTTTGCACAGAGCGTAACTTAACCATAGCTAACACTTGGTTCTAGAATCATGAAAGAAGGTTGTATACATGGAAAAATCCTGGAGATACTAAAAAGTTTCAGATAGATTATATAATGGTAAGACAGAGATTTAGGAACCAGATTTTAAATTGTAAGACATTTACAGGGGCAGATGTGGACTCTGACCACAATCTATTGGTTATGAACTGTAGATTAAAACTGAAGAAACTGCAAAAACGTGGGACTTTAAGGAGATGGGACCTGGATAAACTGAAAGAACCAGAGGTTGTACAGAGTTTCAGGGAGAGCATAAGGGAACAATTGACAGGAATGGGGAAAGAAATACAGTAGAAGAAGAATGGGTAGCTTTGAGGAATGAAATAGTGAAGGCAGCAAAGGATCAAGTAGGTAAAAATACGAGGGTTGGTAGAAATCCTAGGCTAACAGAAGAGATACTGAATTTAATTGATGAAACGAGAAAATACAAAAATGCAGTAAGTGAAGCAGGCAAAAAGGAATACAAACGTCTCAAAAATGAGATCGACAGGAAGTGCAAAATGGCTAAGCAGGGATGGCTAGTGGACAAATGTAAGCATGTAGAGGCTTATCTCACGAGGGGTAAGATAGATACTGCCTACAGGAAAATAATGAGACCTTTGGAGAAAAGAGAACCACTTCATGAATATCAAGAGCTTTGATGGAAACCCAGTTCTAAGCAAAGAAGGGAAAGCAGAAAGGTGGAAGGAGAATATAGAGGGTCTATACAAGGGCGATGTACTTGAGGACAATATTATGGAAATGGAAGAGGAGGTAGATGAAGATGAAATGGGAGATATGATACTGCGTGAAGAGTTTGACAGAGCACTGAAAGACCTACGTCGAAACAAGGCCCCGGGAGTAGACAACATTCCATTAGAACTACTGACAGCCTTGGGAGAGCCAGGCCTAACAAAACTCTATCATCTGGTGAGCAAGACGTATGAGACAAGCGAAATTCCCTCAGACTTCAAGAAGAATACAGTAATTCCAATCCCAAAGAAAGCAGGTGTTGACAGATGTGAAAATTACCGAACTATCAGTTTAATAAGTCACAGCTGCAAGATACTAACGATACTAACGTGAATTCTTTACAGACGAATGGAAAAACTAGTAGAAGCTGACCTCGGGGAAGATCAGTTTGGATTCCGTAGAAATATTGGAACACGTGAGGCAATACTGACCCTACGACTTATCTTAGAAGAAAGATTAAGGAAAGGCAGACCTACGTTTCTAGCATTTGTAGACTTACTGAAAGCTTTTGACAATATTGACTGGAATACTCTCTTTCAAATTCTGAAGATGGCAGGGGTAAAATACAGGGAGCGAAAGGCTGTTTACAATTTGTACAGAAACCAGATGGCAGTTATAAGAGTCGAGGGACATGAAAGGGAAGCAGTGGTTGGGAAGGGAGTGAGACAGCGTTGTAGCCTCTCCCCGATGCTATTCAGTCTGTATATTTAGCAAGTAGTAAAGGAAACAAAAGAAAAGTTCAGAGTAGGCCTAGGTATTAAAATCCATGGAGAAAAAATAAAAACTTTGAGGTATGCCAATGACATTGTAATTCTGTCAGAGACAGCAAAGGACTTGGAAGAGCAGTTGAACGGAATGGACAGTGTCTTGAAAGGAGGGTATAAGATGAACATCAACAAAAGCAAAACGAAGATAATGGATTGTAGTCGAATTAAATAGGGTGATGCTGAGGGAACTAGATTAGGAAATGATACACTTAAAGTAGTAAAGGAGTTTTGCTATTTGGGGAGCAAAATAACTGATGATGGTCGAAGTAGAGAGGATATAAAATGTAGACTGGCAATGGCAAGGAAAGCGTTTCTGAAGAAGAGTAATTTGTTAACATCGAGTTTAGATTTAAGTGTCAGAAAGTCGATTCTGAAAGTATTTGTATGGAGTGTAGCCATGTATGGAAGTGAAACATGAACGATAAATAGTTTAGACAAGATGAGAATAGAAGCTTTTGAAATGTGGTGCTACAGAAGAATGCTGAAGATTCGATGGGTAGATCACATAACTAATGAGGAGGTGTTGAATAGAATTGGGGAGAAGAGGAGTTTGTGGCACAACTTGACTAGAAGAAGGGATCGGCTGGTAAGACATGTTCTGCGTGGAGGGTAAAAATCGTAGAGGGAGACCAAGAGATGAATACACTAAGCAGATTCAGAAGGATGTAGGTTGCAGTAGGTACTGGGAGATGAAGGAGCTTGCACAGGATAGAGTAGCATGGAGAGCTGCATCAAACCAGTCTCAGGACTGAGGACTACAACAACAACAGTGATAAGAAGTGTCCGACATCTGTTTATAAGACTGGTCCAAAACACAACTGACCCATCTTCCTTCTGAACCTGCGTAAATGAGCACCTGACAAGCGAGACACGTAATGAAACCTGTCCACTTCGATACTCTTCTACAATAGTCATTAGGCTTCAGATCAACCATGCACTCTTCAGTGAACAGAACTCGATGCCTTTGCTCCACGTGATACTCCATTGCCCATCTTCTGCATACACTGATAAAAATCAAATTCCGTAAACTCCTTCGCTCTATTCAGTCTGGAAAGACTTGGTAATATTAAGTGAACGTATTATATTATTTATTAATAAGAATATTTCGTATCATTTATTCAGGCACCATGGAATACGTTGGAAATTTGTCAGTGCCAGGTAACATCTCGAGCACAGAAGTGACAATATAGAGATACTGCTACCCAAACAAGAATTTGGATGTTCTGTACATGGCATCATGTAAGTTACAGTCTTCCTCATTGAGTCGTTGCATTTGTTTGCCTGTCTCACAACCATTCTAACATCGTAATCCTGAAATCAAATTTATTAGGCATTCTGTCGAACTTCCTGCTGTGGTATGACACATTGTCCACACAATCACAAAATTGGGTGGAATATAGGAACCACTATATCCACCAAGAAATACGCAAATTAGTGAACAGTTTCTTGCGTGGAGCTACCTGACAATCTAAAACTGTGTGCCAGACCGGGTTTCCAGGTTCGAGGCCTGGTCTGATACACAGTTTCAATTTGACAGGAAGTTTCAAATCAACACAGACTCCACTGTATGATGAAAATTCGTTCTAGTTTCTTGCATCTTGCTGCAAGTACTTGTCGGATTTGGCATTTTGTGGCAGTTTTTATCAAACTTCAGTACCGATGTGAAAATTCATTGTCTAAAATGAGAATGACACAAAGACTGCCACTGGAACCCTTAAACACACGTAATTGGCACCACCAGTCAATGAAGCGCGAAAAGAATTTACTAATCAATTTGTTTCACCAGAAAGGAAAGCAGAATGGCAGCACAGACGTCTTTAAATTTTTGCCGATTTTGTAATGTTACATCTAACATAAATACATTACATTTATCATAAAAGTAGTAAAAACTGCTTGAAAATTCGAAGAGTAATGAACAGCCAGTCTCTTTGTGAGATACGGCGGCGAGTTTTTTTCATTTTTTCCTGTTATCGAATATTTGATTATATAATAGACAAAAGATGTTCGAAATTTGCATATCGTCGCTAGGCAATGAAAACCTCGTAACTCAAACTGGTCAAAATTTACAGGAGAAACAAAAAACTAATTATAGAAATCACATGGGTATCTGATTGGTCAAATGTAGTGGTTTCTGCTACACAATATGGATCGGGTCGTTGGTACATAAGACTTTATTATGCACTTCAAATTGTCTGCCGGTCTTTGGAGTTACGATGTTTTCACAGTTTAGTTTTTTTTTTTTTTTTTTTTTTTTTTGGAGATAAGAGGCATGTAACGAGTTCACGGTTAAGAATTGAAATGAATGAATGTTTAATTGGTTTTAAAAATACTTACTTAAACTTCGCATTATTTGTGTATTTTGAAACATCTGTAAGAATACATTGTTACAGATATAAAGTGAAATGAATAATTTCACATTGATCAAAATATTGGGATCTGGATGTTAATAAATTACAGTGTTTAAAAAACATAGAAATAATGTTGTTAGATTTAAATAAACTTTTATTACTGTAAACATTTATGCGATTTATTAACATTTATTATTGTTACTGTTACTGCTACTATCACAATCACAGTCATAGGTGGCCGTAAACAAGTTTATTTTTGGCTGCATTTGTTTAGGCACTGACATGTTCTCTCTTTACAAATGTGAGGCAGTGTGTCATAAAATGAATGCACATCCTTAGGAAGGACCATCTTTAGTTGTTGCAAATGCGTAAACTTTTTCTGCACTAATCTTTAGTGGTGAACTGTAGAGAGGGGACACTGTAAATGAGCTGGGTATGCTTGACATCCTTCTTGGAAGTGGTTCCCATGTATCGCTGAATTTCAATTTATATTCAATTTTTCCGGAGGGATCATACTTGGGACACCGGATATCAGTCACTTTTGGATCCTGGCCGAATAGACGAATACAACGAGAGTTTATCATAGGACTTGAAAAACGTGTGGTCCGAATAACTGACAACATAAGGTCTAGGACTTTGTCTTGCGGTAGTACAAACTTCTACATAGCCAGCAGGAGTATAAATGTGTCCGTTTTTTAACTTCCTTTCTATGGTGGAGTGCATAGAATCACACTTCATCTGAGTGTGACCTTTCTCCAGACATTTTTGCACTATTGTAATGCCTTTCTGATTGGCGAGCTGAGCCAGTGCATTACTCATGACTGAGTTTCGATTCCGGTACGTGCATCCGTCGCTATAGAAAATAGCTTCTGAATCATTTTGGACGTACGTTTCTATAAAATGCACGAGTATACTGGCAAATTCTGAAGCTGTTAGTCCATCTTCACTCTCGTACCAAAGGTAACAATAACCATCTTTACTTTTTAAATCATAGATGGTAAAGTTGTGGACCTTTAGTTTGCTTTTAAAGTACAGTGCAGATGCTTTTAGTGTGGGAGAAAGCAGATGTGCTTGAAGGTCCATAGTAAACACTCTAGCTGGTCCTAATTTATCACTATTTTTCGCTTCCCTTGCCTCAGTTTTTCGGGCCGTATGCAAAGAGTATTCATTGTCTGAGAGATTGCCTGTCTGGTGAGAACAACAAAGATCGCACTGATACTTTTTAGGCGAAAATAAGTTAAGATTATTTTCATCGAATAACTCGCAGAACCGTTTGTGAGCAGCTGGGATTTGTCCTCTTTTCTTGCAAAATTCTATATATTCCCAATGTAGTTTTGATTTACTCTGCCAGTTAGGTTCCAAGTAGAGTTTTGTGGAAGAACGACGGCAGTAATGCGATTCCAGTTTCGGCAACTCTGCAAATAATATGATGCTGATTGTCGTCCACCTGAAACTTTCGTTGGTCTCTCCTGCATTTGAGGCGCTTCTGCAAGCGTTCTTCCTGATGCTCTAGATGCCCATGTTCTGACACTCCATGCGCATAAGCACAAAGTATTCAGAAACATAGTCTTGCAGACAGTTTTTCTCTGTCCTTCTATTACAAAATTCTAATATAGTATGATAGAACGGTGAGATTTATTAGATTCTGAATTATTTCTGCGTCTTTTAACTGGAACGCAGTAGACATGGCTTCTCACAAAAAAAATTTTTTCACCCCAAGACATATCCTGCCAGAAATGATTAAATATTAGCTGTCGCTGCTCTTCTATAATATCCTTGCAATTCCTGTCCCCTCATACGTTTTTCTTTCTGCAAACTTTGAAGTGGTTGATTGTTTTTCCTTTTACGGCGCTGCTTAGTATTTTTTTACTCCCACATCAATTTCGTCATCGTCGTTTCCGTGCTGTTGTTACTGCTATGGTCATTTTTGTTTTTATCTGGATTATATACATCACTACTGTCACTGGAGATATCATCCTCCCTGCTGTGTTCGAGAAGACTTTCAAACTCAGAAGTGGAAACCGCCTCTGTATTGGCTTCTTTTTCCGCATTACCTGTGGTGTAAACGACAATGTCATCAATAATATTTAATTAATTTAACCACCTCAACTTTCAAACAAGGATCTTACTTGAAGTTACAACAATATAAACTACGGTTTAGCTTCATTTTGTAGGCCTACTCTTTCTTTTGGTTCAAGACAAGGAGGAACCTGACTAGAATCTTCTTCCGGTGATTTTATACGATATGACCCGTTGTCGGCTTGTTTCACAAGGTTAAGAGTGAATTTACTCTTTTTACTCATAGCTGAAAACAAAGTAGTTACTGTAGAATGTATAGGATTCTGTTAAGTTCTAAAATTAAAACCTCGTATGTATCAAGTGCAGTCTGCTTTACGCGCGATGAAAAACTCGTAAATCAACATTGTATTTAGCAGGTCATTATTAATTCTGTATATTAAAATACAATACATAAATACCTAGAAATACTAATACGTACCTGTAGCAATAAAGCAGTGCTGGTTCTGTCAGTCAAAAAGGTTACTATCACATCAAAAAACGTTTTAATCTCGGAGCATGTGTTCGCCCTGCACACTAACAATGGCGATTACCGGAGATGCGAGGTTTACAGCACAAACTACATATCGCTGGAGATGTGAGTTTTTCATTCTTGCCGCTAGAGGGCGACACCGTACAACTCGAAGAAGGAAGGTTTCGACCGGCTGTGTGGCATAATTGTCTACATTTGGTAATGGAGTTACGTGGATTTCATTGTCAGATGGAGTTACGAGGTTTTCATTGCCTAGCGACGATATGACATCTACAAAGTTTTTAATGTAAGCGAAATGCTCTGATTTTAGTGAGCTGAGTAGTGGTTCTTGGTAACATCAATGTGTATCATCTCATCCCCATCCACACGTAAGTCCCCCAAGTGGCGTCATCTCAAAATGAGACTTGCACCAGGCGACGGGTCTACCCGACGGGAGGCCGTAGCCACGCGGCATTTCCATTTCCAGTACTACAGAAGGAATGTTGCTCGCAGCAAAAATGGTAGAGTTGTCAGAAAGAACAACAAAATGCATTTTGAAAGACTTTAAGAAGGCGGAAGAAACTCGAGAACTTGGTAAAAATTCTTAGAAAACAAAGTTGCATTAGATAAGTGGCTTTTATACTGGGTGATTCACGAAGATATGAAAATATTTTAATATGTTATTCTACGAGTAAAACTAAAGAAAAAACTTCATATACACATAGGTCCGCAAATGTTTAGTTACGGAGTTATGGCTAATAAAAGATTTTGCCTGAAATTTAGCAACTTCGCAAATATGAAGTCAGCGCAAAACTGTACGAGGTTAAAGTAAAGCACGATTTCCATATATTTTGTTATTGATCTGGTGAATCTAATAAAACATGTCCCAGACGTGTATCTGCAGCAGTTTTTCAGTACATCCAGATTATGAATGCTAGGTAGAGAACTTGTCTCCCGTAACATGCTAAATGCTCCACTAATGGTTCATGCACTCGGAATCCTCAAAAATGGCTCTAAGCACTATGGGACTTAACATCTGAGGTCATCAGTCCCCTAGACTTAGAACTACTTAAACCTAACTAACCTAAATACATCACACACATCCATACCCGAGGCAGGATTCGAACCTGAGACCATTGCAGCAGCGAGGCTCCGGACTGAAGCGCCTAGAACCGCTCGGCCTCAGCGGCCGGCGCACTCGGAATCCTCCGAGTTGGATAGCGTACGCGATATTCATTAACTGCAGCCGTAGCATTACCATCACATTTGCCATAAATAAACACCATATCAGCATATTCCTCTGTCGTAAATTTGAAAGGCATCCATATTTCATAAATAATCTACAAACTGCAACAGTTATTATGTGGGTTTACTTAAATGCACTGTTATTATGTTCTTTCACTGAACAATACTAAAAACTAACTCCTTTCAATGTTAGGAAACGACTAAAACAACTCACTAACGGCTGCAAACAACGACATAAACATTTCTATGTTCTTAACGGAAAGTAAACAAATTTACTTGTATGCTAATCTCTGCTTCTCTGGGCGTTCTGGAGAAACTGCTTCAGATACACGTCTGGGACATGTTTTATTAGATTCACCAGACCAATAACAAATTAAATGGAAATCGTGCTTTACATTAACCTCGTCCAGTTTTGCGATAGCTTCATATTAGCGAAGCTGCTAAATTTCAGGCAAAATCTTTATTAACCATAACTCCGTAGCTAAACATTTGCGGACCTATGTTTATATGAACTTTTTTCTTTAGTTTTACTTGTAGAATAGCATACTAAAATATCTGCATATCTTCGTGAATCACCCTGTATATCAGTGTTCCGCTACTGGTGTGTCACGGCACACAGGTGTGCCGTCACAAAACGAAGGGTGTGACATGAACATTTACATATTATTGTATGTAATTAAGAGATTTCAGTTTTAGACGTATTGTGATTTTTTTGTTTTTAAAGAAGTTAAATGTAATTTATTTCCTTCCATTTTAAAAAAGAAGGTGCTTGTTTATTCTGCAATTATTTAGTACAAACTACTTTATAGAATAATTTAGCTATTCAGTATTGTTGTTATTCTTTATCTTAATTGTACTCTCACCTGTACCACTGCACTGGCTGTGCCGCTAAGGTGAGAGTAGTGTGTAACTCATAATTTGAGTGGCTGGATGTACCAGCATTTCCCTAAAATTCTGGAGTGTAGCGAAAATGGCCCCCCTCTTAATATTTTTGTTACTTTGCTTTGATATTTGTTCCAGTAGGCTCCTGTAGCTGCTTTTTAAACCTAATTGTTCTTTTCGTTCCCCACCAAACGACCTACACATTCTCAAACAACAATATAGTATTTCAGTCCAGCACTATTTCCCATTATTTGAGTGTTACACTCTCATTAAGCTATTTTTTTCGATATGAAAACATTAGTCATGAATAAAAAGCCATATAGAAAACTTATCTAGCATAACTTACAATGTACACAACTTATCACAATTCACTATATATGACAGAACATGCACATACGTTACTGTACAAATTTAATTTTCAAAAGTTTTGAAGTTCCATGCTTCCCATCTGTCGTCACAGTTTATGTATAGTTGCACTGTATGACAAATACATTACATCCTAGATTCCACAGAAGCCTACACACACACACACACACACACACACACACACACACACACAGATATATATATATATATATATATATATATATATATATATATATATATATACAGGGTGAGTCACCTAACGTTACCGCTGGATATATTTTGTAAACCACATCAAATACTGACGAACCGATTCCACAGACCGAACGTGAGGAGAGGGGCTAGTGTAATTGTTTAATACAAACCATACAAAAATGCACGGAAGTAT
This sequence comes from Schistocerca piceifrons, assembly GCF_021461385.2. NCBI lineage: Eukaryota > Metazoa > Arthropoda > Insecta > Orthoptera > Acrididae > Schistocerca > Schistocerca piceifrons. The sequence goes on along the minus strand of NC_060141.1, from coordinate 401,911,359 downwards.
GTTTTTTAACTCAAACCTACGTTTTTTTAAATGGAACCACGTTAGTTTTGTTAGCGCATCTGAACATATAAGCAAATACGTAATCAGTGCCGTTTGTTGCATTGTAAAATGTTAATTACATCCGGAGATATTGCAACCTAAAGTTGACGCTTGAAACCTCCGACGTTCAATTACGTGTTGTAACAAACACGAGCCACGATCGGCGAACGGTTTACCGATGAAGCGGGTTGCACAAACCACGGGGCAGTGAATCTACGGAACATGCATTACTGGTCCGTGGACAATCCTCGCTGGCTCAGACAGGTAGAGCGACAGCGACCGTGGACTGTAAATGTATGGTGCGGAATCATTGGCGACCACCTCATTGGTCCTCACTTCATTGCAGGGGCCCAAACAGCTGCAACATACATCGCGTTTCTACAGAATTATCTGCCAACGTTGCTCGAAAATGTCCCACTGGAAACGCGTCGACGTATGTGGTATCAGCATGATGGTGCACCTGCACATTCCGCAATTAACTAGGCTGACCCTTGACAGGATGTTCGACGGGCGTTTCATAGGACGTGGAGGACGCATAAATTGGCCAGCCCGTTCTCCTGATCTTACACCTCTGGACTTCTTTCTGTGGGGTACGTTAAAGGACAACGTGTACCGTGATGTGCCTACAACCCCAGAGGATATGAAACAACGTATTGTGGCAGCCTGCGGCGACATTACACCAGATGTACTGCGGCGTGTACGACATTCATTACGCCAGAGATTGTAATTGTGCGCAGCAAATGATGGCCACCACATTGAACATCTATTGGCCTGACATGTCGGGACACACTCTATTCCACTCAGTAATTGAAAACGGAAACCACGTGTGTACGTGTACCTCACCCCTCATGTAATGTACATGTGCGTCAGTGAAAAAGGCCAATAAAAAGGTGTCAGCATGTGGACGTAATGTGCTGTTCCAGTCTCTTTTGTACCTAAGGTCCATCACCGTTCCCTTTGGATCCCTACGTAATTCGGTGCTCTCCGATACACACGATCGAACAGCGGAGGAGTGGTACTCTAGCGTCAACTTTAGGTTACAATATCTCCGGATGTAATTAACATTTTACAATGCAACTAACGGCACTGATTACGTATTTGTTTATATGTTCAGATGTGCTAACAAAACTAACGGGGTTCCATTTAAAAAAATGTAGGTTTGTGTTAAAAAACATACTTCCGTGCATTTTTTTATGGTTTGTATTAACCAATTACACTAGCCCCTCTCCTCACGTTCGGTCTGTGGAATCGATTCGTCAGTATTTGATGGGGTTTACGAAATATATCCAGCGGTAATGTTAGGTGACTCACCCTGTATATAATCTAGGATGCAATGTACAGGGCTATTACAAATGATTGAAGCGATTTCATAAATTCACTGTAGCTCCTCCATTCATTGACATATGGTCACGACACACTACAGATACGTAGAAAAACTCATAAAGTTTTGTTCGGCTGAAGCCGCACTTCAGGTTTCTGCCGCCAGAGCGCTCTAGAGCGCGGTGAGACAAAATGGCGACAGGAGCCGAGAAAGCGTATGTCGTGCTTGAAATGCACTCACATCAATCAGTCATAACAGTGCAACGACACTTCAGGACGAAGTTCAACAAAGATAACTCCATTCGGCGATGGTATGCGCAGTTTAAAGCTTCTGGATGCCTCTGTAAGGGGAAATTAACGGGTCGCCCTGCAGTGACCGAAGAAACGGTTGAACGCATGCGGGCAAGTTTCACGCGTAGCCGCGGAAGTCGACGAATAAAGCAAGCAGGGAGCTAAACGTACCACAGCCGACGGCTTGGAAAATCTTACGGAAAAGGCTAAAGCAGAAGCATTTCTTAAACAGGAGATTGGAAAACCGATGGATCGGTCGTGGTGGAGATCATGATCAACAATTCATGTCATGTCATGGCCTCCACGCTCTCCCGACTTAACCCCATGCGATTTCTTTCTGTGGGGTTATGTGAAAGATTCAGTGTTTAAACCTCCTCTACCAAGAAATGTGCCAGAACTGCGAGCTCGCATGAACGATGCTTTCGAACTCATTGATGGGGACATGCTGCGCCGAGCGTGGGAGGAACTTGATTATCGGCTTGATGTCTGCCGAATCACTAAAGGGGCACATATCGAAAATTTGTGAATGCCTAAAAAAACTTTTTGAGTTTTTGTATGTGTGTGCAAAGCATTGTGAAAATATCTCAAATAATAAAGTTGTTGTAGAGCTGTGAAATCGCTTCAATCATTTGTAATAACCCTGTATTTGTCATACAATGCAACTGCACTGTATATTTATTTATTTATGAATTTGGCCAGCTATGGACCGCATACAACTTAAGATTTATGGTGTTTCTTTTTCTTCCATTCTTCCCAGTACTTCTTCATTTTCTCGCCAACTACTCGTCTCTGCTCATCTATCCACACTCTCTTGGGTCGAGGTTTTGGCTCATCTTCTTCATAGTTTGCGTTTTCTATAAGTAGCATAAAGTGATTCCTGTCACGTATTATTTCTTCTGTAACACCAATTTTGTTGGCGTCTTTCTTTACTGCTTCTATCCATCCTAGTTTTTTTCAGCTTACTAACGTAATTAAAAATTTTCTTTGTAATCCGTGTTTCTTCCATTCTTTTTAAATGTCCATAAAATTTTAGCCGTCTCTTCCTCATTGCATCTGTGATCTTTTCTGTATTTTTGTATAGGTCTTCATTTCTCCTTTTAATCCACCTATTTTCCTTGTTTTTCTCAGGACCTAGAATTTTTCTTAGTATTTTTCTCTCTCTTTTTTCTAGTTCTCTTAATTCATCTTTCTTATTCAGTGTTAAGCACTCTGATCCATACGTTGCTTGTGTCCTAATAACTGAATCATAATGTTTAGTCTTCGCTTGTATGGAAAGGCCTATAGCTAGAAAGTTGTTTCAATAACAAAACATTTTGTAACAGGTATGAAGAAGTATCTGCTTCTGCAAAGCATTCAGTTAAAAACTCAGACAAATTACTAGTACAGATGGTGGAGCTTTAGCGAGTGTAATAGTGGCCTTCACAGAGTTAACAAGTATTACATGAAGTAAAGTGTGGGACTTACCCATGAAATTATCCCATATTGGTTCAAATGGAAAAAAATTATAAACTGACAACAGGTATTGTATAACACCACTTATTTTTCGCAAAGTACTTCTTGAGAACTAGAACTGTATTAATACACAGAGCGGAGGGGGGAGGGGGGGGGCGGGGGGGAAGAAGAAGACGCAGTTACTTGTATTTTGCTCACAGTTTCACATGTGGAATAGCATTAACTAAAACTGTACGGTAACTTAAGTCTATGTAGTGACAAAATTTAAAAATATGTTTACGGCAAACTGCGTGTAACAGAAGTGACAGCAAAAACACTTTCATGGAAATGCCCAACTGATTTTAACACACCATCAACTTCTGGCGTGGTGACATTGGTTGTCTGCACCTCGAGGCCTTTTTTGCAATCGTGGACTGGATCTTATTTAGCAAGAAAAAAAACTGCTGCTTCGACATTCTAAAGTACTTGAAGAAGGACTGTTCCTCGTCTTCCAGCTCCTTGTATAGTGTATGGAACTCTCCGTTGCTGTCTCTTACGTTTCAACATATTTCTAACCCACATTCTCCTCCGCTGCATTTCTTCTGCTTCATAAAATGCTATCGCAATCACTGCCAAACTTCTTAAATTGAATTCAGACATCTTCGCGGTTACGGTATTCTTCGTCAGTCGTCACACAACCTGCAAATAAACAAGGCCACACTGGTGAGAACCTTCTGTGATGTTACAGGACGTTACGTTGAGGTTCCGGAAGTGCGAATGCTCGGACGATCTTGTGGCAATTGACGTTCCGTTAAGCGTGAGTCCACCTTAAGTCTGTTGAACTGTATGGTCCCTCAAGAGCAAGTAGTTATGCCATCGAGCAAAAGCAGAAACAAAAAAAAAAAAAAACAAACAAAAAAAAAACGCAAAGCCAGAAAATAGTTCAAAGACTATACAGTGATGATTATTTACCTAATTAGTTTTTTTTTATGTGGTGACAAAACATGTCCAATCCCCAAGTGTGTTGTGTTTAGTGAAAAACTCATTAATGCTGCTGTGGTTCCTAGGAAATTGGAACTACGTTTGCCATCAATGCATTCTTTTGTGTTAAGTAAAAATATTAATTACTTTCGTCGGTTGTTGGAACAAAATGAAAAAAACAGCAAGTGATGCTCATGACCACATCGGTACATGTATTGCAAAAAGCACAGGTAACCGAACTCACTGTAAAGGCCAAAAAGTAAAAAAATAAACACAGTAACCGCGTCTAAAGAAATGGTAGAAATATTCCTTGGTCCAGAAGCTGCTCCGGTAATATGAAAAATTCGCTGCTGACATAATCAGCTGCAGAGTTAGTGACATGCCCAGTGACATCGAAGACATTTTGAACGAGAAAATAAGGAGGAGTCCTAAGTTCGTATTTCAGATCGACAAGTCCACTAATATTGGCAGTCATGCACAACATCTTTACTGCACGAAGTATGGTGATGGGGATGTAATATTTTCGTGCACTTAAACGAACAGAAATGAAAATATTCTGAGTAGTATATGTAATATTCAAGGATTTATTACTAAATTACATTTGTGAATACAGACAACTGAAAACGGACCGTGTGAGATGTTACCAACTGTATGGCCCCTCATTGACTATAGTAACGTACTGACAGACAAAATTAAAAAATTTAATACTCTTGCAGTTAAATTTCAAAAAATACTTCGAAAAGACTGTTGAAGATTTTGACTGGGTTCGTGATCCATTTGTGGCTTCGAAGACCAGTTTTCAACTCATCTGGAAATAGACCGTCTTCCATATGAGAGTTGCTAATTGCTGGTAAAGGTGATGCAATTTTATGAATACATTTCTTAAGAGTGTCCAGACTAAGACCATCATATCCTGCTGCATGAGAACTCTTCAAGCTACTCGCTATTTTAATTATTTCTTCTTCACTTGTTGGTGTCAAAAATATACTTCCTGACACTGGTGTCCCTCTGAATTCCTATTTGTGATTTTTAAGCTGATTGTTTATGCTGGAGCCAACAGAAGCAAAGTAACTGTTAAATAGATCTGCTACCTTATTCTGATCAGTTTCTATTGTGCCATTTATTTGTAAGCCATCGGTTTTTTGTAGTCTCGCATTTAACGGATGTCAACGAAATTTTCATTGATTATTGCTAAAATGTACTGTTTGTAGTACCTTTTGATGACGTGTGAACACATCTGCATAATTACTGTCGTACCGTATTTTTAGCATTTGCAACGAAGTATGCTGTAGTCAGCAAGACTACGAAGCATATGGCCTACTAATCTACATGCACACCTACATCCATACTCAGACACTGTGAAACGCATGGTACGCAGTGGCAAGAAGCAATACCATTCAAAGCAGAATTAAATACTCATTCCGTGCCAAGATGATGTAAATTTGAATACCAATACTGTGGAAACCTGCTGACATGGGGTTCTCCATTAAATGCGGGAACATACGGAAAATGGACGCAAGCAAAAATAACATAATCTACGAGCAATATACTTAGTATGCATTTAAATCGAGAAGTTCACACTCAAATTCGGAAGCAACAACAGATACACTAAGTCTGCAGAACACCATGCAACGAAAGTAGCTTCTGTCGTATATGAATCAAAAGCAAATTTGGAATTCATTCACTATTGCGGATGCGAGAAGAATGCAACTAGAATATGAGTAACATATTAACAACGCAATTGAAAGAGGGCAGCACACACGGAAAGTCGTAATCAGAAGCACACTGTGATGGAACCAACTTCTGTTAACTATGGAACGAAAACAAACATGGAAGACTAAAAATCGGCCATAAAGAAAGCGAGATGGATTGATAAGCTTGCAGTGCTCCACGTGGCGTGGCAGTGAACCAAGGGCGTATTATGACAAGTCTCTATACGAGTTTCACCCCCATTATTGTAGCTGCTCGATAAACGTCTATCCAGTATTAATTAATAAAGCATTGAGCGATGAGTGACACTGGTGATTTCCTGCCCCTCCACTCCCGACATGCTCCTGTCAAGTTCAGCGGTGCTGGCCCAGCCACCACTCAGTTACTCCAGCCCATGGACCAGCAGATTATTTCTAACTTTAAGAAGCTCTACACCAAAGCACTCTTCGAGCATTGCTTTAAGATGACTGGAGCTACGAATCTCACTCTCAGAGAGTTTTGGAAATGTCACTCCAGAATCGCTGCCTGCTTCAAGATGATCGAAAAGGCATGGAAGGCGTTACCGAGAAAACTCTCACTTGCGCTTGGCAGAAACTTTGGCCAGAGTGCGTTGTCGAATGTGACTTTGATGCATTTGAGTCAGTACCTGTGGAGCCTGTAGATTGTGTGCCGGCCGTAGTGGACGAGCGGTTCTAGGCGCTCCAGTCTGGAACCGCGCGACCTGCTACGGTCGCAGGTTCGAATCCTGCCCCGGGCATGGCTGTGTGTGATGTCCTTAGATTAGTAGGGTTACGTAGTTCTAAGTTCTCGAGGACTGATGACCTCAGATGTTAAATCCCATAGTACTCAGAGCCATTTGAACAAGATTGTGTATAGTTGTGTTGCGATTTAATACATATGTACTATTTTAAATCTCTGGCGTCAGTTTGTACCAGTGAGCTAAAAAAAAGTTGCCTGGGAGGAAATTAAGGCCTGGCCTAGGCCTGTCTGGATGTACCATGAGTAATAAAAGGTTGTGGAATGCTGCTCTAGGTGACTTCGAAAAAGCGCATATTCAAAGAAAATTTTTGGAGTATTATGAGCAAAAGAAAGAAATACCAACATTTATGACTCGAACTCTAAATCCAAATATACGTATGAATGGGGATAATTATAACAAATGGTTAGAAGAGAATCAGATTCCTAACATCCCAGCTGCTAGCGTTGTTGTTCTTGATAATGTACCATATCACACTTTTCAGACAAAAGTCCCCACTATTGAAACTCACAAAATGGAAACAGTCAATTTTGAAATGAGCTTAACAAGAAGTGAGCTTTTACAAATTATGCCTTGTAATAAGCCAAAGCCAAAGCACATACAGTTTTACAGCATAAGGGTACAGTGGATTCTCGCCTAGCGAGCATAATTCGTTCCAGAATCTTACTCATAGAGCGAAACACTCATTAAGCGAAACAATTTATTCCAAATAAATTAATGTAAAATACGATAGTGTATTCCATGCAGAAAGAGTATGCATGCCACTTATTCAAAGAAAATTATACATGCAGTACTATGTACTTTATTATTCCCGATACATTAACTAATTCTTTTTTACTGGGAATCAATGTACAGTCATTTTTATCTGCTGACACTTCAATACTTGGCAAAATTGCGATACAGCATTATCTTCCAAGAAATTTGTAGCATGTGCAGCCACTGCTTTATTGAGATGATGATTTTCAATGTACCATGCCACCCATTTCCACAGTTTCAGCACTTCTGTATTGCACCAGAAGATTGCTGGTGTGCTGTTACCGCCTCCTTCTCCTCCTCCTCCTCCTCCTCCTCTGAGGACTCCTCTCCACAACTTCCTGCAGTGAAACTCACTACAACTCCATAAGCTCTTTGGTGGTCATTTCTTAGCTGTTATCTTCCACAAGCTCATCATTGTCATTGTTATCCACTTCTAGTCCCACGCTCTTTGCCAAAGTCACAATCTTGTTGACTACAGGCTCCACAGGTACTGACTCAAATGCATCAAAGTCACATTTGACAATGCACTCTGGCCAAAGCTTCTTCCAAGTGGAAGTGAGAGCTCTCTTGGTATTGTCTTCCCATGCCTTTTCGATCATCTGGTAAATAAATGAAGCAGGCAGCAGTTTTGGAATGATATTTCCAAAACTCTCTGAGAGTGAGATTGGTAGCTTCAGTCATCTCAAAGCAATGCTCAAAGAGTGCTTTAGTGTAGAGCTTCTTAAAGTTAGAAATAATCTGCTGGTCCATAGGCTGGAGTAACTGAGTGGTGTGGAAATTGGATCTTGGAGAATTGAAATTCTTCAAGGAGGTGGTCTTGTAGGCCTGGAGAGTTGGCAGAAGTGTTGTTCCACAACAATTAAGACATGGAGTGGCAGATTCATCTCAAGCACACATTTTTTCACTGTACGATCAAACACATCATTGATCCAATCACAAAAAAGATCATGTGTCACTCAAGCCTTGTTGTTGTGCCAACACATCACATTTAATTTGCTCTTCTGAACTTTACAGTTCTCAGTAACCTGCTCTTCTGAACTTGACACTTCTTGAAGGCTCGTGGAGTTCCTGAATGGTAAACAAGCAGCGGTTTAATTTTCAAATTGCCGCTTGCATTGGCATAGAATGGCAGTGTGGGATGGCCTTTTATTGGCTTGTGACCAGTTGATGGATTCTCCTCTGCTGTTATAAAGGTACACTTCAGAATCTTCTTCCAGAATAGGCCTGTCTCATCACAGCTGAAAACCTGTTGTGGCAGATAACCCTCAGAACCTATGAGTATCTTGAAGTTGTTAATAAACTTCTCTGTTACCTTTTGTATCAGAGCTGGCTGCTTTGCCGTGCCTCACAACGCTGTGGATGCCAGTTCTTCTTTTTTAATGACTTTATTAAATTCTGTAGTCTTTCCTGATTACATTGATATATACATTATAGGGTTTCAAATGAAAAATCACCTGTATATTCCAAATTTTAAAGTTACGATCGTGTATACCACCTCGTCCCCTTTATTTCTGTTACAGAAACCAGTATTATTTCGAAAAGTGCTGGTAGATAGACACAATAAAAAATACACAAACACACACACAAATATCAAGCTTTCACAACCCACGGTTGCTTCATCAGGAAAGAGGGAAGGGGGGGGGAAAGACGAAAGGATGTGGGTTTTAAGGGAGAGGGTAAGGAGTCATTCCAATCCCGGGAGCGGAAAGACTTACCTTTGGGGGAAAAAGGGACAGGTATACGCTCGCACACACATACATATCCATCCGCACATATACAGACACAAGCAGATATATGTGGAAGAACATATCTTTTTTACGACCTCACTCCTTTCCTCCATCTGCTCCTTTCCCTCGAACATATCCGCATCCTCTACACCTCTCGCTGCCTCGATCCCCCTCATCCCCTGGTTGCTCCCCTCCTCTCCAACCCCCGCCCTTTGTTGCACCTTCACTGTTGTGTCCCCCCTACCCTTCACCTCTACACCCTTCATTTCCTTTCCCAAGGTGGCTTCCATCGACTCTCCCTCCCGGATGATGCCCACTCTCCCTCCTATCAACTGTGATCCTCACCTCCCCCTCCCTTCCTCTGTCCTTTCCCCAGGTTCCCTCTTCCCCTCCCCCCCCCCCAATTCTGTTTTTTCCCCGCCTACCCTCTCTCTGCCTCCCTTCTCTCCCCCAAGTCCTTTTTGCTCTCCCCTCCACTGCCTTTGCCACCCCTTCTTGCGTCTGCCCAGCCCCCCTTTTTCTATGTCCCCTCCCTCCATTGGCTGCCCCTTTTTTCTTTTCCTTTCCTCCCCCCTTTTCCCCCTCTTAGGTCCAGGTCCTCCCCCCCCCCCTGTCCCGACTCATCTGCCACTGTGTCACCTGTATAGTGCTGTTATAAGTCAGTGTTCAGTGTTGTGTTTCCCCTGTCAGTGTTGCAAACAGCCGGCATGCTGTCGCTTGTTGTGTTTTTTATCTCTTGCGAACAGTGCCTGTCTATTTCTTGTGTGTCTTCATCCACATAGTCAGCGCAGTGTTTTTATATTTTAAATTTCACAACTTTCTGTGATTTTACAGATTTTTTTGCAATGTCACCGTTTTATCATCTGTTTTTCTTGTTTGTTTATATTCTCATGTTTTGTAACTTTTCTGTAGGCTGTAGAGTAGCATATTACGCTGCTGCCAGCCTGCCCCCTCTGGGTGAGGGGGAAATTGAAATCCAATGAAGAAAAAAAAATCCTTTAATGTGCAATAAATATGAACTATGCCCCACATCAAGAAATTCAATAAAAGGAAATTCCGTGGTAACCAGTACACGAACAACGCAACCCACAGTGTTGAAAGTAACCTATGTATCAGTTCTTTAGGGGAGAAACTCCCACATGGCACCCCTCCTGGTGATTCAAATTTTTGTGTTAACAGTGATGCTGTTTGTAGTGGATTTGTTGTTGTCAATGTGAGCATCTTCTTTGATTAAGGAAGTGGCGAAATGTAAACAACGTGATGGTGTAGGCTGTCTGGAAATAACTGAACAACAAAGTAGCAGGAAGGGTTTAGCATCAAAATTAGTTGTTCTGTGTAGATCCTGCAATAAATCTACCTTGAAAATGACTTGCAACATTGTGCATAATTCATACGATGTGAATTTGAAGTTAGTGTATGCAATGCGTGCAATAGGAAATGGAGAAAAGGCTGCTCAAACGTTTGTGGTTTGATGGACCTTCCTCCTCCTCCTCCTCCCAGTAGGTCCAGCAAGTACCTAAAAATACTTTTAGGTGCCTAGATGGTTGTGTCCTTTAAATATTGATCTGTTGAAGCGTTGATGCCAAGTCTAAACTCCTCAGCTATGTCGCCCAGCAGCTACCAGCAGTCTTCCTAGGACTCAGTGCTTCTATGAACATTGACTGTGTACTTGGTTAGTGTGATTACCAAACTGACGTTTTGATTTGAACTCATGTCTGATCAAGGACCATCATAGCAGTTATTGCTACCCTACACGGAATGCAACATTTCCGTGTTATGATCCTGAATAAAAGAGTATTGTCAGACTACCTGCTAAATCATCAGATTTACGCATGCAGATAAAAATGTTAATATAAAAGATGGCACTGAGGATAATGTTTGCTGGCTCCAGCACCAGCCCCAAGTTTGTGTTCCAGTGTCTCATCTGCCACCCAGCCACCACCCTTCACCAACATTGCCCAACATTCTCACTCTTGCAACAATGTCAAGGCCATTTCTCAATGATGGCACTGCCTAGTGCACAAGAAGGATTTCTGAGTGGAGTTCCCTAGCATCACAGTAGTTGGTCCAAGCTACCACCATGTCCCACCTGGTCAGTACTCTCCAGCTGAGCCCAATGCTGCCCCATCTGCTTCAAGAAGTTGCACCCATTGTCAGCGATTCTCGCAAGAATGACACAATGTTTCACGGCTTCTTTTCTGGGTAACTTGAAGCTGTGTATTATTTTTCTCGGTTCTCTTGACACTTTGCGATATTTTTCTCTCATTTTGTGCTTTGTAGATACTTTGCATTTGTTACTGTAATGTAGTTCCTTGTTGTGCTTCCATAAATGACCTCTTTTCTATTCTTTGTGGCATTGTTAGTAGTTTTTTTTCTCCTCTCGTGGCCTTGGTGTCAATTTCTGTCATAGTGTTTTTCAAATTTCTCACATTTTTTTCATCAGTTATCTGTTCTGTTCATGTGTTCTGATGCATACCATCTTGTGTGCCATTTGAGCATCTTACATGCTCAGTCACATGCTTCATTCTGTGATACCTTCTCACATTTAGCCTTTCGGCTGTTCTTGTTTTCTGCATGCACACAGTGCTCCTACCACCTGACTCCATCTCTCCTTATCCACTGTCTACACGTACTATTTTTTTCTGGTGACCATTATCCTGCTGGCTTTGTGACTATTGCACCGCCATGTTTTCTAGTGGCTGCATTAATCAAGCCCTGTCTCCCAGTGCTGCTGGAGCCCTTTTTCCATGCCCCATCAGGCTTAGCAACATCACTCTGGTGGCTGTATTGATCAAACTTTGTCTCCCAGTGCCCCATCAGCCATTTCACTGCCAATCCGTCAGCTGTGTTGTTAAGTCCTGCTTACAGTGCCACCAGCGCATGGCTGTTGCCAAATCTGCTATCATTACCATCGCTCCTCCAGTGGCCACACTGGTCGAGCCCAGTCTCCCAGTGCCAAAAGTACCCACAGACAGATCGTCAGCTTGTTGGCCTTCTCGCTTCAATTGCTGCTTTTGTTTCTGGCAGTGTACATGCATCTCAGCAATTAACTCCACTCTCTGAGTTTGTTTCATGGGCCACTGGTTGGCTGTCTCTGTCCCTGCAGTCCCTCCTTCCAGACCGTTGCACCAGCTATCTATGCCAGTCTGTGATAGCAGCGCCAAAATTTGCTCTCTCTCTCTCTCTCTCTCTCTCTCTCTCTCTCTCTCTCCCCCCCCCCCCTCTCTCTCCTCTTCACCCCCCCCCCCCCAGGTTGTATTCATAGCCAGGCCTGGGCTGCTCACCACCTCTGCTGATGTCACTTCTCAACCTCAGGTCCCAGGTTCTGGGGAAGAAGGTCGAAGCCACCGAACAATCCCCTCTCCCTTGGATATCCTCTGTATTGGCATGGGGCAGGACCCTCTTCTGATGGACATCCAGTAGCACCACAGTCTCCTTACTTGATTGGTCTGTTGCACACCTTGCAGGGTCCTGTGGATAGTGTCAGCATGGTTCCACAATCTTTTCCTTAAGAGAGAAGGGAGGTCTAGTACTTGGTCATTCATTGGCTTCTCCTGTTAGCAACACAATGTCTGTGCCCTGGGATTGCCTGCTATAGGCCCAAGGGGCTTTCACCTTCAGAGACTGTTTACACACTTCACTAGTACACTGCACGTCACTGCACGTTTGAACCGGTACTGATTACCGACAATCTATCAACAGATTTAGTGCTAGCAAACGCCACCCGAGATCACCAATCATCACTCTTAGGCAGCAAGCACAGCAGCAACGATGGTGCTCCTATTGAAGGAACTAGCTTGCATCTGCAGGCCACATGGGCATCAAGTACCTATGGATATTCCTCCACCTGCTGCATAGTTAAATCATCACTCAACCCAAGCGGGCACTTGCAGTTGCAGGTCAGCTCCAGGTCACTTGCATCTGCCATCTTTGGTGGTTCACCTATTGGAGCATCCCTGCCAAGTCTACAGCGAACCACCATGCTGCCCAGCAACTATCAACAATCTTCCCGGGACTCAGTGCTTTATGAACGTTGAGTGTGTGCTCAACTAGTGTGATTTACATTTCTATGAACTTTGATCAAGGACAATAATTTCAGTTGTTGTTGCCTTACATGGGACTAACTTTTCTGTGCTGTGACCCTGAATAAAAGAGTATAGTCAGACTACCTGGAGAATCATCAATCATATGCATGCAGAAAAATAGATACAAAAACCCAACGATGTATTCTGGTCCAACATGACTCCCTTTTCTTCAATTACACTCTACTCCTCTCCTTCATCAACTGTCCCTGTTTCTTCTATCCAAGGTAGTACCTCTGCAACCATGCAAATCACAGTGTGTTGTTTCACACTGCCTCATCAAATATGTTCAAAACCATTTTCTGGTGTACCCTTCTGCCATTGATGCTGTCAATTGGTACCCATTATCACTCTTACCATTTTCACACCCATTGCATTTTTTTTAGAATATTACGTCACCAGAAGAACTAGCAACCCACTTTACAGGCAATTACCAAACTCCATTACGCCTCTTGTACTCTGCCAATGAACGTGGAAGAACTTATATTACGTTTTAATGCTGCTCTTGTAACAGCGGATGCAGCTAAGCTTCAAAAAATTCAGAGAAGAATGAAACAGCGAGTCACTAAACATTTTGCCAATGCAGGGAAGTTGATTGGAGCATCTGCTCTAAAGACTACATATCAAAACACATAATGCACACATTGGCAAGACATCTTGGCAAATGACTAATAAGTGCCTCTGCAACTGCATATATAACATGCAATCTTGATGATGTAATATACTGATAATGGACTTAGAATGATTTCAGCCTGCACATATTTGTAATCCCATATGTGTGGTGAGGGAAGTCTAGCACCATTCAGAGCAAACACGACAGATAATTCTCAGTGGACAGGGTCAAAAGCCTACAACAGTGTGTTGCAACAGATTACGTAATCATAGAGCTTACAGAGAAACCCAAATGACAGGACACTGAGGTGAGGGGCCAGGGTGGTTACAAAAGAAAAGAAGAAATCGCTTCTAGGGTTTTGACAAGATCAATGTGTAGTTTCTTTGACAAACTGTTACATTTCTAACTTCTACAGATTCTTGGTATCCTCTACTTAAATACTACTATACAGACTCAGATTATCAAGTACTTTAAACTTAATAGTAATTCCACAACTGCTGATAAATACAGATACAGTGTCATCCTTATATACTTTACACATGTGATGAGGCTGTTCACACATAGGTTTATCAATAAAGAAATTACCTGAAGTGTCAGTTTTTGTTGTAACTTCAGATTGGATAATCACAAGGTTCACAATGTGATCAAATCACAAGGTGGGAAGTTTTCTAGACTTGCAGTCAAATATTATAAAGCAGAATAAACATAAACAATAGCAACAGTCAGCCACGCTCTTCCAGGAGAAACTTCAATATCAGTTACACTGCCACTTGTTGCTTATTCACTGAGATGCCTCATCAACGTATCCATTTTGTGTTTCAATGGCATGCTATGATTTACAAGACAGTTGCAGGTGTGGAGCCAGACTATAATATGGATGCTGATACTGCTTAGGTTATTGATGTTCTGCATGGTCAGACTGTGTCCTGTGATGCACATTTTGATTTTGCATTAACTGATATTTAAGTTTTTCCTGTAACAGCATGGCTGACAGTCACTATTGTTTGTACTGTGATTTGAATGCATACCAAACCTTTATGATTACTCAATCTGATGTCGCGATAAAAACTGGAATATCAGGGAATTTCTTTGTTGATAAACCTGCGTATGGACATGTCACAAGTATCTAAGATGAGTTGTTGTTTCTGTTTTTATTAGGGTTTGCGGAATTGCTGTAAACTCTGTGTACACAGCTACTACACAGCTGAAGAAAATGGTGATCAGCAAAGGGCACAATCATTAATGGTGATTCATTATGATATGCTGTCACTGATTGGATATTTAAAATATTATAATCAGCCACTATTACTAAATTTAGAATGGGGTACTCAAAAGAGATGAACTAAATTTTTGGTGGACAGAGCTTTTGTTTTACCACATTTTGCTGCTAGCAACCCATAGAGTGAACATTGCAGACTCTGTAACCCAAGTGCCATCACTGAAGGAGGTCATGTCTAGTTTCAGCTGAGTTTATAGGGACAGCTGTTTTGTGTCATTGTCTGTTTTGCAATGGTTGATTTTGATGAACAGCGGGTGGCAGTGAACGTCTGCTTTTTGCTCAGAAAAAGTGGAATGGAAACTCTTGAAATATTAAAAATGGCATACAAGGATGATGCTTTGGGGAAAACTCAAGGATATGAGTGCTTTTCATTTCAAAAATGTTAAAATGACAGTTGATGACAAGCCTCATTCATGTTGTCCTTCAACTGGCATGAATATGTGAAAGTGTTGAAAATATTCCTGCATTCATCAATGAAGACTGATGATAGACCATTGAAGAAATTGTATAATTGTTGGGATTGAGTTGGAGTGGTTCAACCTAGTGAATTGTGACATAAGATGTAGGACTGAAAAAGGTGACTGCCAAATTCATGCCATGACTGCTGGGGAAAAAAAGGGGGATTGCATGGAAGCATGCTGTGCTTTGTGCTTTCAAAGAAGAGTCCCAAAATGATCCAAACTTTTTTTAAAAAAATATCAGAGGTGATTAAACTTGGTTCTATGCTTACAATTTGGAATCAAAGCAATGGTCAAACCAGTGGAAGACTTTTCAAGTTCACCTTGCTGCCGGAAAGCTCCCCAGGTGAAATCAAACATTAAAACAAAGATGACCTGTTTTTTCAATGTGAGATGAGCCATCCATTCAGAGTTTCTTCTGCAGGGTCAGACAGTTAACCAGGCTTTCTAGTTGGAACTTTTGACAAGATTTCACAACAGTGTGCAGCAGAAGCGATTTTTGGCAGTCGGGTGTCTGGTTTTTCTGTCATGACAATGCCCTTTCTCACATAGGTCTGTCTGTATGTGAATTCTTGACTAAAAATAGTATGACCCCTGTTCCTCTCCTCCCATACGCACTCAACCTTGCCCTGTATGACTATTTTGTTTATTTCTTGGACCGAAAAGAGACATGAAATGAACATGTTTTGTTGATTTGATTAGGTGGAGAAAAAAATGATGGAGATGCTACCAGACATCAGAAAGGATGAATTTAAACAATGTTTTGAAAAATGGAATAAAAGAATGGACAAGTGTATTAGCATAAGTGGAGAGTATTTTGAAGGGGATTAAAGGTTTTTGCTTAAAATGTGACTAAATAAGTAAAAAAAAACTGTTACATCTCTAACTTCTACAGATTCTTGGTATCCTCTACTTAAATACTACTATACAGACCCAGATTATCAAGTACTTTAAACTTAATAGTAATTCCACAACTGCTGATAAATACAGATACAGTGTCATCCTTATATACTTTACACATGTGATGAGGCTGTTCACATATAGGTTTATCAATAAAGAAATTACCTGAAGTGTCAGTTTTTGTTGCAACTTCAGATTGGATAATCACAAAGTTCACAATGTGATCAAATCACAAGGTGAGAAGCTTTCTAGACTTGCAGTCAAATATTATAAAGCAGAATAAACATAAACAATAGCAACAGTCAGCCACGCTCTTCCAGGAGAAACTTCAATATCAGTTACACTGCCACTTGTTGCTTATTCACTGAGATGCCTCATCAACGTATCCATTTTGTGTTTCGATGGCATCCTATGATTTACAAGACAGTTGCAGGTGTGGAGCCAGACTATAATATGGATGCTGATACTGCTTAGGTTATTGATGTTCTGCATGGTTAGACTGTGTCCCGTGATGCACATTTTGATTTTGCATTAACTGATATTTAAGTTTTTCCTGTAACAGCATGGCTGACAGTCACTATTGTTTGTACTGTGATTTGAATGCATACCAAACCTTTATGATTACTCAATCTGATGTCGCGATAAAAACTGGAATATCAGGGAATTTCTTTGTTGATAAACCTGCGAATGGACTTGTCACAAGTATCTAAGATGACTTGTTGTTTCTGCTTTTATTAGGGTTTGCAGAATTACTGTGAAGTTTAAATTAGTGGTCATACCTCCTCAGCAGGTGGTGCAACTTTGTATTTTTTTCTGCAGAGGAGAAGAGGTGTGTTCCACAGATGTTCTCTTTGTAACAGGTGTGAAATAGTGGACCCATGTATCATGCATGACCTATAATGATGTGGCTTAGGCAATCATTGTCATCCAAAGATGAACTCTCAAGGAAGTCTAGGAATGTTATAAACATGGCACCTGGGTAGATAGGTGGCAAGTAATCATGGAACCGAGAGACAGTGGTGTCCGTAAAAGTCACTCTGTGAATCAGTTCCTCAACTGCTTGGACAATTTCATCTGTGGTTGATGTTGATTGCCTTCCTCCCTGATCAGCTATGTCTGAGTGGCCTTGGTTAATTTGTCGTCACCACTTCACTATGTATAGACGCAATATTGCATTTGGTCCCTATGGTCCCTATACTGTCATAATTTCATGGTGAATCTGTGCGGAACCTAAAATGTTTTACACACAAGAATTGCACTGCCCTGCATACTTCACCATTCTATTACATTTCCAGCTTCCACACCATTTCACTCACACTGTGATGCACCTGTTATATGTACTGCAGCAGAACAGTTTGTGCAATAAATTCTGAATATTTACTCTCTTCACACTACGTGCTATTCTTGTTGTGCAATTGTCCTAGTGTACAAAAACATAAAGGCACAAAGAAAGGCTACTAAGTTAGTAAAAAAAGCTTATTTAAAATAGTTATTATGATCCCTTTTTTTAATATTTGAATTCCAGCTCTATGACTTGGTGATTCACTTTTTGATTGTCTGCCATAAGCATTTTTGTTTCTTTCATTTATGTAGCTTTATGTAGTAATATCTTCTTTGCACCAGTTGCACGGTAAGCCCATATTTTGCTGTCCAGCCTGTAACCAGCAAACACACATTTACAAATGTACTAGAGAGATGTGAAGTAAAAACTGTCAAATGAGCAAGCAAACACTCATCAGATGATGTACAGGACTGTACAGGACAATAAAATACATTTCCACCATGGAATAGAAGAAGATGGAGAACGGTTTATAAAAAGCACATACTAATGATACTACATATATAAAAAATTGATATGAATATGGTAGTTTTTATTTAGTCACAGGATGGACCTCAAATACAAACAAGATGATCATAACAAATTTACTAACTTCACAGTCTGCCTCAATATAACATGGTGAATTTACAATTTATTTTTTAACATCATCATGTGTGAATGGTAATATTATAATCTGTACTTATCTATTACGATGCATTTTGAACTCTATAAGAAGTTGTCAGTCTATGCATACATTTAACTTCTATAAACTATATATATATTACAGTAATTCATTTTACATACTTGCTCTTTTACTACTGATTGTCTTGTAATAAAGGGAATGCTGTCATATATATGATGTCACTTATGATGGAATGATGGTCTGAGATGCTATTTTTTTCATATCAGTAACCATTTTCGTTGTAATTCATGGCTCCCTTATAGTGAAGCAATACATCAATGATATTCTATGCCTGTTTTGTTGCCCTTCATGGTAAGCCATCCTGGGCTTGTATTTCACCAACATAATGCCAACTTGCATATGGCATGAGTTTCTACAGCTTGTCTTCATGCATGCCAAACCCTACCCTGGCCAGCAAGGTCCCTGGATCTATAACCACTTGAGAATGTTTGGAGCATTATGTGCCCTTCAACCAGTTCCGGATTTTGATAACCTAAGGCACTAATTGGACTGCATATGGCACAAAACCCCTCAGAATGACATCCAACAACTCTCCCTCTCACACATTTTTGCCCATATCTCCACTCTTATTGGAGCTTGTAGGTTATAAATTCCATGGTGCTGATACTTGTGAGGTATCTTGTTTCTGTGCCAAATTTGACTGAAATCAATCTTGGGCTTTGGGAGGAGGTTCCAGACATACACTCTGCTTTATATATCGGGTTGTTATAACTTAAATGCAGCTACCCACAGAGGTCCAGTGTGAACTGCAATTATCATATATCAAAGATATGTGGTAGATATGTAGATATGCTACTGTGTTAATGCAGAACCAATGTACACTGGAGAATAAATTGTGGTCACCAGGTGCAAATCTGGCACTGTACATTATATGATGATATGACATCCACACTATCATTTGACAAGCCGTAATGTAAATAAACAGTGCAGCTATCAAGAAGAGACACCATGCGCTGTTAGTGAAACTGTTTTATATGAATGGCGGTAATTATAGTGCTGCAATGAGAGAGTATCACTGACTGAAAGGTCTCAGGAGTGGCCTGATGTAATTAAACGGTTTAAAGATTATGATAATGAAATCTGAAAACATGGATGACCTTGGTGTTGCATCTAGAAGAGGATGACTTGCTATCCCAATGGAAGTTATTAATGAGTTTGCTGTTGCTGTTGCTGCAACTGATCATGCAGCACATGCACAAGGTAATGTTTGTGCTCATGCAGTTTCACAAGAATTGTCCATCCCATGATCAACAGTACACAAAGTTTTTTGGTGCATTTTACACTGATTCCCATAAAAGATACAGATGGAGCAGCAACTGAAACCTTGTGATCTGCAGCAACATTCTGAATTTGCTCTTCGGTTTCTGGCATGGATCAGAATTGACAACTTGTGGATGGGCAATATTGTATGGAGTGATGAGGCAGATTTAATACTGCAGGGTGCAGTGAATACACATAACTGCCAAATTAGGGTACAGTTAAACCACATGTTGTGCACAAAGAGCCATTGTATGTGTCTGTGTGGTGAGTATTCCCAAGCACCTTTATTTTCAGTTCATTCTTCTTGGAAGAGAATATATCTGGAGCACATATCAGGTGGGCCACGACATCCACACATAATCGAGGCCTCCTTGTACAGCATGTGATTACTACTTTGGAAGAATGCAGCTGTGTGGAAACCAATGTTTTCATGCAACAAGGAGCAACACCTCATGTTGCTCATCTTGTGAAAGATTTGCTTAATACAGTCTTCCACAAACATACTATCTCTGGAGATTTTCCATGTGCATGGTCTGCAAGATCACACGACCTGAATCATGTGACTAGGTTCTGGGAATATCTAAAAGAATATGTTTAGCAGGGGCACGTATGGTCTCTATTGATCTGAAGGCTAGTATACAGAAACACGTTGTTCAGATTCCACCTGAACTGCTGTGAGCAACAGTTGATCACATCGTTTTATTGATGCAGCATTTTTTCAACATCTCTGGTGGCAATTAATAATGAAATCAACATTATGCCTTTCTCATTTGTTTGGCCATTTCTGCCCACATCTTGTTCCTAATCCATTGCATACAGAAACATTTCTGTATGGCTTTCCAACAGTCACAGATCCAGATCCCTTGTATCATATACTACACATGGAACTGGTAACTTTTATCAGTACAGAAGCCATGTAATGCCAGAGACACACGTCAATAGTTTGCTCACCTTCCACATTTCAGTGCTCTGTCTCATCAATTATTGAACTTAGTCATTGTTTCCATGAAGTCTGCAGTGGGAGAACAGTAAAACAATGTTGATGTTCCCTAAGTGTTTGTTTTCATTCATTTATTCACATTCACAAATCCTGTTTTAATATCAAAAGACTATAAATCATATGTTAGCCCCTTACCACACTAAGACAGTACTTTTCACTACATTTTATTGTGAGTTTTATATGTGTGCATATATGACACATTGGATTTGTATGATATAAAAAACTTTGTTATTTGAAAATATTCAGTAGGAATCTGCTATCAGGTTTTCAAATTTCTCTATTATTGAATGATGGTTAATGAAGCGGCTATAATAACAATAAATAATAACTGATAATTGTAATAATAAAAGGATAATCACCTGATTTATTGTAAAATAAGTAAACATTTTCATTTATGGTCGAAGATGGGGTACTTCAGGAGCTGGAGAAACCAACTGAATTTGATGGGAATCTGTCAGAATTTGATGAAATATCAAGCAATAATTTCTTTGCACATTATCGAAGAGATGACAGTAGAGGGAGTTTATGATTTTTTTAATGTTGAAGGCAATTTTGTGATGAAATTGGCAAATATGTTACCTGCAAGTTGTATTGTGATGAGGTTTTACAGTTTGTATTATATACTAGGACAAATACTTTAGATCCTCTGAACTGTTGGACTGTCTTCTTTCTGTGACATTGTCAGGCATCTGGAACCATACAACTAAACAGAATTCCAGCACGCTCCTGCCTTACAGTGAAATGAGGACACTAGGTCATGGTACAACTGACCACTCTATATGAGGAGACGCACAGATTTCTGTTGTAAAATAGTATGACAACAAACCAGTAGTCCTTGCTTCAGATGCAGAAAGCAAAATGCCATGGGACAATGCAAGTGGCTGTCAAAGAAAGAAAGTATATCAGCATCAATTGACGACAAATTGTTTAAAGCTACAGTGAAAATATGGGAGGCATCAATTTATTTGACAGCATCATTGCAGCATACAAGCAAACTGTAAAAACTTGGAAGTGGACAGCTTTTTTTTAAATTTTGTCTATGCTGCTCCTTGTAATGAAAACAGCCAGGACCACACTGCTCTGGACTACCTGCAGTTCAAGATTCATGTATCAGAGCAGTTATTCCATGCTGAAAAAGGAGCATGTGACAATATATGAGTAAAGAATAAACAGAAGATGATGCAGATGCAGTATCCAACCCTCAAATGAAAAAGAAGGTCCCGGTGCTATATCCAAGGCAACCAAAAAGGAAGACAAGACAATTACACCTGCCAGTAATTGTTAGTGATAAGACTCATTGCTGCGGAATGCCTGGATGCAAAAGTGTAAGGGTTAGAGTCAGCTGCACAGAATGTCATGTTAATTTGCATCTAGTGAAAGAAAAAACGTGTTTTGGAGCATAGCACATGATGTAGGGCATCAAGTATTGTGTGTCACACATCATCATCCATATAAAAGTACATACTACTTTTCAATTTAACATGATGTATTTGAATACTTTCTATGTACTGGATTGCTTTCCACAATAAGTATACAAAATGTAAAATCAGTGTACTATCCAGCTTCATTTTTATAATTTGATTACCTTGGATGCCAGTGCATTGTATACAATACAGTTTTTTGAAAAATCTGGTCAGTAAATTTTGAAAACAATTACATATTCTTAATCTTGTTGGTCAGGTGACTACATATAAAAATAATATTTGATGAGTAAACAAATGTTTCTATTTTTGGAAGGGGAAAGACAAGCAAAAAACACTTTTTTGCACCTGATGGATGGGCTGTCCACCAAGACAGGCATGTTGGGTGGTATAATACCATCCCACTGTGTTGTCCAACTTTGCAGGGCAGTCTACACATCAGGCGCAGAAAACGATTTCTGCATCCCTGACATGTAGGCTGCCCTGCACAACAGGCATCTGGTGTGAGTAGTAATGGCCTTCTTTGATCTGTTCTGCAGGGGCCTCACACCTGGATGGGCATGGCTGGAGAAAGATTGAGATGGATAGAGGATGTGTTGGGTAGAGAAAGGGACAGGAAGGGATGTATAGAGAATTTGCGAAAGAAGGAGATGGATAGAGAGAAGGGGTAGGAGGAGATAAATAGGGAGAGGTGGGAAAGAGAGATGCACAGAGCAAGATGAATAGGAGAACATGAATAAAGAGAGGGAGCAGGAGGAAGTGGGCAGAGAGGTAGGGACATGAGGAGATGACAGAGAGAGAGAGAGAGGGGGGGGAGGGGGGGAAGGAGATGGACAGAGAAAGAGGGGGTAAGAAAGAGACTGACAAAGAGAGAGAGGGTGGAGGAGGAGATGGGCAGCAAAAAGAGGGAGGAAGAGGTGATGTAGCAGACATGTGGAAAATGGAAAGAGGTAGCTGGCAGGCGAAAAAAGAAGAGGGTTTGAGAAGGCAGGTGGAAGAGATGGAGGGTGGAAGATCGAGAGTGTGTGAGGAGTCAGGTGGAAAGAGAATAGATTTTGAGAAGGCATGTGGGAGCAGAATAGGTTACAAAGATGCAGGTGGAAGGAGAATAGGTTGTGAGGAGGCACGTGGAAGGAGAAAAGGTTGTGAGGAGGCCCGTGGAAGAGGTGATGGATAGTGAGAGAGGGGGAAGTATAAGGTGGACAGAGAAAGGGAGAGAAGATGGCCAGAGAAAAGGGGAGGAGATGGCTAGAGAGAAGGAGAGGAGAATATGGGAAGAAAGTGTGCGGAGGTGCACAAGATGGGCAGAGAGAGGGTGGAAGAGAAGATGGACAGAGAGAGGATAGCAGAAAAGCTTTGTGCAACATATGTGTTGAGTGTGTATGTGATCACAGTCGTGGCAAAAAGTCTGGTGTGTGTGTATATGTGCAGCATCTTCTAAACCCATGGATCGATTTCAGCCAAATTTGCCATTCATATTGCTAGCCCCACAAGAATCAGCATTGCTGTCTTAGAAACTCCTAGCTCCCTTAGAACCAGAGATACAGGCAAAATGGGTTTTTGTCCCCTGACATGTAGGTTGCCCTGCACAACTGCTTTGTTGTGGAAGTGGTATTGACCTGCTTTGTAGGGACTACAAGTGCGGATGAGCACATCTGAGAGAAGTTTGAGATGGCTAGAGGAGGGAATGACCAGAGGGAGGGGGGGGGGGGGCAGGAATGTATGGACATAGAGAGAGGGGGCAGGAGGGGATGGACAGGCAGAGAGGGGGGGGTCAGGAGGGGATGGGAAGGAATGGACATGGAGAGAGATGGCAGGAGGGGATGGACAGGGAGTGAGGGGGCAGGATAGGATGGACACAGAGAGAACGGGCAAGAGGGTATGGACAGGGAGAGGGGGTAGGAGGGATGGAACAGAGGGAGTGACAGGGAGAGGGGGCAGGAGAAGATGTACTGGGAGATTGGGGCAGGAGGAGATGGATAGGGAAATGTGGGGAGGAGGAGATGGTTAGAGAAGGGGGCAGGGGGAGGTGGACTAAGACAGAGAGGGGAGGAGGATATGGACAGGGCAACCAGGGAGAGGAAATGGACAGACGGGGGAGACGGTGATGAACAGACAGAAGACAGAGGGAAGGAGATGGACAGAGCAGGGGCAAGGAGGAGGAGACAAACAGAGAGCGGGGAGGAAAAGACAAACAGAGAGAGGGAGGAGGAAGAGATGAAAAGAGAGGGGGGGTGTGCGAGGAAGAGATGGACAGAGAAAAGGTGAATGAGGCAATGGACAGAAAGTTGTGGAAGATGGGATGGACAGAGAGAAGGGAGAGGAGGGGGAGGTGTCTGAGGTATGTGTAAGATGGGGAGAGGTAGTCAGCAGATGAAAAAGTGAGTGTGAGAAAACAGGTGGAAGAGACATTGGGTGTGAGGCAGAAGACAGAGTATGTGTGAGGAAGCAGGTGGAAGGAGGAGAATTTGTGAGGAGGCATGTAGAAGAAGAAATAAATAAATACTTGTGGAAAGCTGGAGCATTCAGCCAGTAATAATTTATTTCTCAACTGAGGGCAATGCATTTTGTGTATCCTGCAAGTATTAGCCTAAAACAAATTAATTTATTTATTTTCCAAAATTATTCCTTTGTGTTTAGAAAGAAAAAGGAGACACACAGTACGAAACCTTTGGAATACAGTATATGAGGAATTATTTTGATGGCCAGCTCATGTATTCCAGCATCAGAAAAATCCATGTGTGAGCAGGTGCATTGTGTTAACACATGAGAACATTTCTGCACACTAACTTTTGTCAGATCTGCTGCAGTTTACTGCATAAACGTTCAAACAGTGTTCCTTAAATTGGGTCATTCACTGCTTCACCCATTCATCAGTATTCATAATGAGCCTGCTGTACATCAAAAACTGTCACCAACAAACCAATTTTTCTTTTTTCTGCGCACTTTTACGTCCTCTAATCCAGTGTTTTGATTGCAGGCTGCAAGCCACTTGTCCACCTACTAACCTCTGGTAAGACTAAGCTATCTGTGAGACTGATGTTGCATCAGTTACTTGCTGAAAGAAATGTAATGTTAAATGTACTACATATCAACACTGCTGCAGAAGATCATAGTGGTGATATCCCCTGAGAGTTAAAACTTACCAAAGCAGGTAGTTCACTTAGGAGGGGAATATCATATCAGTTCATCTGCTTGTAAACATTAATTTATTTGATATCACCATATAGACCTTGAGATCATGTTATAACAAAGTGCTCTGGCATTTTTGGATGGTGCTCTGTTGGGGGACCATTCCAGTGAGTTGTGGGTTGTCAAGAACCGCTACCAGTGTTACCAGAATGAGAACTCCCACCACCGTGGTTGCAAAGGACAGAATTCTTGTTGAGTTGCTGCCATGAGGACTTGGTTTAATTTCATCAGAAACATACGAAATGCAGTCTTAGCTTGGTGTGCACAGAATTACTCATGAAATCCTGGGAACTTGGTGCTCAGCTACTAAGCCATTACAAAATGCATGTTCAGTTTGGAAAATTAGCTCAAAACCAGATTCTCACCCCACCTGTCTGTGGAAGGCCTAGGACAGCAGTTGGCTGAGGCATGCTGAGGGCTGAGATTCGATGATGTCATGGCATATTCTGCAAAGTAAAGGAAATATTAATATAATTTATGACCTAAGAAACTTTGACATTACATTATGTAGCTGGGGCATGCCTGAATTACTATAAATTAATTATGTCATGACATTTTCCACAAGCACTCCTTTGTATAACCACTTCCCACAGCTATTTACAATTCATTGCACTTCCAATCAATATTCTCCAAACACACACGTTTCCACTCTAAAATACATGTAAATGCATTGCTTTAAATGTTTAACAATTATGGCAGCCCATTTTTAAACAAAATATAACAATATCACATGTTAAACAATAAGCAGAGTGTAATGCATTAAAAAAATGCCCATATCCCAAATTAAGCAATTTTTGCAGTGCACTATTTAACAAGAAATACATTCTTGCTAAGTACCAAGTCTACATTATCCCTGCAATATTAGTACGTGACATCACTGTAAGACTGTCCTTAGTAGACTCGTAAATCCTATGGAAAAGTACAAGTATGTACACTCACAACACATCACAAAATTAACACTGTAATCAATAACCACCACTACAACCACCACCACTGGCATTTGATCGGAATAGGATAGACAGGAAATATATTTAAAACAAACTAAAAAAAAAAGATTCTATTTGGAGTCTTCCATGTAATCTTCTTCAGACATCTCAGGGCTCACTGGCATGATGCTCATGGCTGCCAGACACATTGCCCCAGCATGAATGCTGGGGAAGTAGGCCATGCCTATATCTGCAACCAACAGAACTCAAACACACACGAGGGGGGCTCAAAAAGTTTCCAGTCTAACAAACAATGACAGAAATTTCATAATACCAATTTGTTTTTTGATATAATACTCTTGGACACTAATACACTTGTGGGCACGCTCAGGTAACTTCTGCAAAGCATTCAAATAAAACGTCTTCAATTTTGAGTCCAACCAAGCATCAATCACTGCATCATCATTGTCAAATTATCATCCTTTGGGCTCTTTTCTTAGGTTTGGAAAAAGAAAAAAGTCTGATGGAGTCAAACCCGGAGACTATGGCAGATGACATAACAATTCAAACCTGCAGTTATGTAGAGTTTCCTGTGTTGAGAGGGCTTTGTGCGCCGGTGTGTTGTCCTGATGCAAAAGAACTCTGTGCGCCAATTATCCATGCCTTTTTTTCTTTATCTCTTCTCTCAAACGGTGAAGGAGGGTGGAATAGTATGATGAAGTGATAGTTGTGCCCTTTTGCAAGTAATCCATTACAATTACTCTTTCTGCATCCCAGAAGACATTTGGCATCACCTTACTGGGTGATTTTTGCACCTGGAATTTTTTTGGGATAAGGGTTGAAGGATTTATCCATTGCCATGACTGTTGTTTTGACTCAGGATCAAAGAAGTGAAGCCGCATTTTGTCCATTATCAGATACCTTGCAAGAAAGCCATCATCATCTGCTTCAGATTGGCAGACAATTTCTTCACAACACTGCACACGTTCCAGTCTCTGATCTGTATTCAAGTCTTTCGGGACCCACTGAGATGATACTTTCTGCAGTCCTAAAATATCCACAACAATGTCATGAGCACACCCCTCGGAGATTCCAAATATGGTTTCAATGTGCTGCAACATTGTTTGATGATCCTGCAAAATCTTATTGTGAATTGCAGTCACTGTTTCATCAGTGGCAACGGTGACAGGCCTTCCGCTCCTTGGCACGTCTTTCACACTTGTTCTTCTAAGTTTGATGTTGGACACCCTGTTTTTCACTGTTGCTAAGACAGAGCACTATCCTTAAGTGTATTCCGCATGTCCTCTGCAATTTCCTTGGGCACTGAGCCATGCACGGCTCCTGTTCATTCCGTTTATTGTTTGTCATCTTCTCTTACCGTACTGCCGCCTCATTTTCTTATTCCATTTACTGGCATCACTAACTTCCTGCCTTACCTGCTTGTGAGTGGCAGCAGCAGCACTTATCAATAAGTGCACTATCATACCATCTCTGGAACGACCGATAGTATTTCTGGGTCATCGTGTGTCTGGAGTTCAGTTGGGATTTTAGTCGGGACGCAGCAGCAGTGATGTCGGGACGCAGCAGCAGTGAAGTCGGGACGCAGCAGCAGTGAGTCGGCGATGGAAAGACAGTGAGGTGCAGACAGCCAGTGCTTGCCAACCGCTAGCAATACACATGAACTATCCCACAGAAGGAGTTGGAGCGAGATGACTGTTGGTTGGTTGTTCAGTTGGTCGTCTCATCAGATGACGTGTATTGGGTCATTTGACCATTTCTGGGCCTCGTCATGTGGTCATCATGCTGGAAGTGGGTCAGTTCCTTCCTTGTGCAGAGATGTCTAGTGGCCAATGGGCAAGTGTTAGCACTGCATGGTTGGGTCTGAGCCAGTGTCTCCAGGACGTCGTCCGTCAGAAGGGAGTTGGGGACGGAGCGCCAGTGAGGTGTGGACAGCCAGTGCTCGCCGACCGCTGGCAACACACATGATCTGTCTGACAGAAGGAGATTGGAGCTGGATGACCATTGGTTGGTCATTCAGTTGGTCGTCTCATCGGGCTACATGTATTGGGTCTTTTGACCATTTCTGGGCCTTTTCACTTTGTCTTTGTGCCGGACTTGGGTTGGTTCCTTCCTTACACAGAGATGTTGTGGCCAATGGGAAATAGTTACCTCTGCATAGATGGATCTGAGCCAGTGTGCCAGGGTCGCCGTGTCTCTGAGTTCCAAACGCACAAGGAGTTGAGTCGGGTTGGAGCTGCAATCAGCTTCAGACAAACAAGACTCACCCAGCCATTGCCGACACACGTAACTTGAGTAGGAACAACCTGTGTTGGTCGTTTGGTCAGTCGTCTCATCGGACGATGTGTATTTGGTCGCCAACCGCATGTGAAAACTCTGTGTGTGTTGAATTGATTCATCCTTGTTGTTCCACAGTGATTGCTTTTACCATTGTTCAAGTTGTTGTGCAAGTGTATGTTTACGTGGAACCATGTGTAGCTTCTGTGATTTCCACTGAGCAGATGAATGCTGTCTGCATTCTGGAGTAGTCAGTCGGTCAGTTGAAATAGAGCAGCGAGTGTGTCGGGTGGAAGGATATTGATTAGGCTGTTGATTGGTTCCTCAGCCGTCCCTAGGTCGTGTTGCTACCCAATAGTTCAGTTTTGTGCTTGGCTGCCTGTCTCACCTAAACTGTAGTTAGAGTTTCTTCCCCTGGCCGACCCTTGGAACACTTCTGTGTACCACTGTTTGTTGTTTGTGATTGTCATTTTATTTGGTCGCAGGTACTGTGCCAGGTCTTCAGCCATGTATTAATAGTGTCTGTTTATGTTTAGTATATGGCCTTAAGCTGAACTTCATGACAACTATTTTAAGATTAGGCTTTCAGCTGTATTTCATTTAAAATTGTTGTTGCTTTGTATTTAGGCCTTCAGCTATGTTTGTTTCAGAATCTGTGGCTTTAATCCGTAAATCCTTGTCTGTAAGGTTTCTCTTTAACTATCTGCAATTCTTGAAATGGCCTTCAGCCGTGTACTGTAAATGCTTATCTTAAGGTGGTCTTTAATTATTTTTGAGTAATTGTTTGGGCCTTCAACAGACAAGATACTTCAAGTTTTCTTAAGAAGTTTTCAGCTGAAGAATGTATTTGAATTTTACTTAATTTGGCCACTAGCCAAAAATTGTAAATGCTTGGCTTCTAAAGAATTTCCTTAGCTGATCTGAAATATTATTTCGGTCTTCAGCTGAGAAAACATTGCAATTTTACTTAAGTAAGGTCTTCAGCCGTTACTCTAAATCCTGGTGTTTTAAAAGGAATCATTTAAACTTATTCTGGAGAAGTAACTTGGGCCTTCAGCCATGACTTGATCTTTGTTGTTTTAAAGAGAAAACTGTGCATTGGTTCAAGCAATAAAGTTGTGTTTTCTTGTATAACTAACAGTAATTGACCTTGTCCCCCTTTCTACAACATGAGACGTTCTGTCCTGTGAAACCAGGATTTCAGGCATCATTACTTTGCAGTGTTCCCTTGAGTAGTATGTAAACTGTTTTGTGTAGAGCCATCTAAAGTTTGTTATGTTAGCACCACTGGCTGCTGCCTGTGAGTAGCTGTGTTGACCTGTGTTAAAGTTGTGCTCTTGAATCTGCGGAGACAACCCCCAGGAGGTCTCTGCATATGCTATCACCCCATTTGCATGGTTATCCCCATCCAGCTGATGTAGGAGGGGTTCAAAGGTGATATCCCAAAAGACAGGGCCATAACTTGATCCTTTTGGGCAAACTTTGGTGACTCTTTAAGTCAATTTCTGATTTCCCACATGCCATTCAACCACCCTGTTTCTACAGTAGTCCAAGAGGCTATCATAGAGGGTCTTAGGTACTTGCATCTCTCTGAGTCTTGCAAACATTGAAGATCACGAGAGATTATTTAAGGTGCCTGAAATGTCTATAAGAATAACAACTGTGTATTTGTTTTCTATCTTATTATCAGTGGTTAGTACCTTATTTAGTGTGTCATCTAAAGATTTTCCTGCCCTGAAACCAAATTGGTGCAGACTAAGGCCAAGAAGCTCCCTGTGCATTTGCAAGTGATCACATTTGCTGTTTTCCAGACCACAGGTACCCATTCTTTTCCATAATGCTTCGTTGAGTAGATCCATCACGTATGGAACTATCTGTGGAGCGACAGTTTTCAGTGTCTCGGAATGGAGACCATCTGGCCCAGGGGCTTTTTTGTTCTTTAGTTTGGCAATCACAAGTGTAACTTCCTCACATGCAAAGGGAATAATGATGGTACCATTTTCATAGCAAGAGTTCATTAAGGTTCGTTGTCCAGTATGAATCTGTTCATCCGACTGTTGCTCATCATCGGTGAGGAGTTCATTTAGCAGGAATTCTGCAGAACTTCTCCATCCTTCTGTTATAGTACCGTTATCTTGTTTCAGCATTGCTAAGACTAGTGGCATCTTCAGATGCTCTGTCTGTATTTTGAAAGGTTCCCCACAAATGTTGGTTTGGCGCTGTTCCTGCACATGTGTGTTTCTATGATCTCTAGTTTTCTGTAACTCTTGTTTGTACCGTTGTTTTGCTTCCCTGAACTGTATGAGTCTGACATCTCTATCCCTTGCTGTTGTCACTCTTTGTTACCATTTCTGTTCGTTTCTTGCTTCTTCACACCACCTTGTTAGTCTTCTAGTCCAAGGTACATTTAGCTTTCATCCTGTCAGCAGTAGGAATTGTAGCCCTTTGTACTTTTTGTAGTAAGTCAGTCAAAATATGTGCTTTATAATCCACTGACTCCTCAACTGCATGTAGGGGGAAGGCCTCAATCATCTGCCTTAGTTTTGCTCAGTCCGTCTTGTGAAGTAACAACCGCTGATGTCAGTCCTGTGTAGGTGTGTATATTTGTGTGTGTATGTTCATGATGATAAGGTTGTTGTTGTTGCTGCGAGTAGTGCTATCCATGGCCTCCCACCCCATTATAAGTGAGGTGCATTTGCATTTGCAATTGTTATGTCGGTCCTGCTGGTGGGTCCAATGGCACTATGTAGGTGAGTGGCTGATTCAGACTGTTGACAATGTATAGGTCGTGTTCAGTTAGCACCTCACAGACTTGGTGCCCCCCAGTTGTTCATTGTGTCAGAGTGCCATGTAGTCGACCTAGCATTAATGTCTGCAGCTAGTAGTAAGTTTCTGTTATTGCCATATTCGATGACATCTCTGATGTAACTGAGATGTAGTTCAATATTGTATGAGTACTGCGTGTATAACAATGCAGTAATCCATTTCTTGCTTATTGCACTATTTCCAGTGTTGCGAGGTGCTCGGTACGTAGACAACAATCACAGCCTTTGCACTGGACGAACCTGTTATGATGATTTGTTTGTGATCAAAACCTACTAGTTTGCCATTCCTGGTGCACGGTTCCTGCAAGCAGACTGTGTCTGCATGCACTTTATCCACTATTTTAGGTCGCTCCATACTAACTAGTGTGTGGTTGTTTGCATTCAGCTGTAAGAGTTTCACGTATGTCAGGTATATACAAAACATTTAGACCACCTTTCACTGTAATCGAAGTATACTCATCCGCAGTCCCTCGCAAGTTCTTTGTATACATTTTCTAGAATGAGCTTTTTGCCTCTTCTTGTACAGGCTTTGTGCAGTCAGTTCTTTAATATCTGTTGGTATATTAGCTGATTTCAGCAAAAGTCTGTCTGTCTGCTCGGTCATCAGATAGCAGATTGTGTCACTGTCTGAATTGCGAATTCTAGTCACAAGTCACAGTGCTGTTTGGAAGGTGTCTCTGTTTTCTAGCCTCAAAAGGCGTATACTTTCTTCCACCTTTAAAATGACGTTTGTTCCCCAAGTCCTGTGCTCTTCACGTGGGTCTGACCGTTCTCTCGCTGTCTGCTTGGGCTGCAAGTGTGTTGTGGTTGTCCGTATTTCCTGTTTTGTGTTGTATTCCTGATTATATTCAAGCTTATGAGGTTGATGTAGTGTTAGGTTGTCTGTTCTTTTGGAATCCTCAAGTTTTCACTTTTTTTCCTTCCATATAGTTCATCATCATGCATTGCCATATTGTGTGCTGTGTTATTAGTGTTTGTGAACCCCCCCTGAGATGAACATCACTGGTTTGGTGTAGTTTTGCACTTTTCAGTGTTGTATACAATGTTGTGCTTCTGTGTATTATGTTTGTGTTCTGTCACAGTGCTGTTCCCTATGTCTGTGTTTTCGTTGTATCCTTGGGTGCCTGTGCAAGTTTCGAGAGCTGTGTCATTGTTGGTGCACATTTCATCATTAATTTTGTGTTGTTTTTGTTTATGATGTCTACACTTTCCACACTCATTACTAACTAATTCTGTTTCTAATTCTTCTATTCTTAACAATATGCATGTCTGCATGGTAACCCATTGGTACATATCATGTTTTAGGCGCCTGGCTTCCCCATAACCCATGGCACCTTGCATGCACAGTAGATTGATGTGTTCTGTTGTCTGTAAGTAATGACGCTGAATTGCGTCACTGGCAACCACAGACGGGAGAATTTCAGTGTCATTGAACATCTTCGGGAGGAAGTCCATTTTCTGCTGCACTGCAGTTGCGTAGCCCCATTACCTTGCCATGGTAGCTGGAGACTTGTGTTTCTGGCAGTGAATGTCTTCATATGCGCTGTGGAGATATGTGGAATTAAGGCCCACTTGACATGTTGAGGTCTTAGTAGACACAGTTTTGATAATTGTAGTCTGTGATAGCGATCAGTTTTTCAAGTAACTGAAGTAACTGTTTATATGTGGGGCATTCCGGACCACCTGCTTTGTTGCAAGTACAGTTTCTGTTCACACACGGTAGGCAACAAACCACCTTTTCAGTACAATCAGTTTAGATGTGTCCTGGTTTGGCGCATTTGCAGCAGACTGCTGTCTCACCTGCAGCACTTCAGTGGGTGCCCTAAGTCATTTCTGCACCCGTATTATGCTTTTTATTCTAAGTGCTTTGAAATCGATGTACACCCATTCTCTTTGTGTAAGGACATACCATATTCGAGGGCTGGACTCAATAATGTTCTTCACCGTACACTTGTTTTTCTGTCCTGTTTTAAACTTAAGCTTCATTTCTTTGTCAAACATTTCAAAAGAGAGAGAGAGAGAGAGAGAGAGAGAGAGAGATGGAAAAATACTAGCACTACGTCCTTTAAAACGAGGTGGCTATGGGGAAATAGCAACACCTGCATGACGGCAACATCGGTGATCACTTGCCGGTGCTATGCCGGCAGAAGCAGAACAACTCAATAAGAGAGACAGACCAATACCTATAGATAAATGAAACAGGTAGCAGAGAAGAATGCAGCCAGACTTAAAGAAAGTTTTGTTTTTATTACATCTCTCTCTAAATACTGAGAATGTTTCCAGCAATGGGTGATTATTTTTAATAATCATGTCACGAGTGGGAATCTGTCATTTTCCTAGCTCACTCCACATCTACAAAATTGGTGGATTCCTATGATTTCTAAATAACAGTGAAGAACCGCTACAGATTCACCTCGCTCACTGAAAATAAATGCATAAACCAAGTTAGTGTTGTTCTCTTGAATGCTAGAATCCATTTGATGTCCATACACAGATTTTTCTTGGTGTTTATTTTGCTAACACACTTTCATTTAAACGTTATCCATTTACACGGAGTGTGATTTTGTGAGACCTTGTTGCTTTGTGTATGGGCGTGTCAACCATACCGCGGTGCAGGCAGTACGGATGACTTTTCAGGTGTATTTTGTGGCAGTGTGAGGCTGTGAAGATGAAAACATTGATAAGGCATACCTGACTCCGAGAGTGCATGTGAGCTGACAGATTCACCCATACTATCTTCCAGTTTAAGTCTTTGTGTTTAATCTGGCATAGAGTTTTCTTCCGAGTGTTACTGATAACTGTCTATTGTGTAATATCTTTCCTTAGGAATCTTCTCTAATAGATATGTTGTGGTTTGTAAGACCTGAGATACAGTTGCTGGCATCTGTCTGTAGCCTATGTTTCTTTTCTGCCGCAATACTCCTTGCAGTCTTTAGCAGATACGACCAACCTGCCTGTAGTTTCAGTGCAAAGTCTTATTGCTTAACCACATTACACGCAGAACAGTGAGATATGTAGAGATTTAGTGCATTATTTATTTTTCATTGGATGTTATTCGAGAGTGGAATGACTTCAATATTGGATTTCGGGTAGAGTAGTACAGATTGGATTAGATTAGTACTTGTTCCATAGATCAGGAGTACGACACTTCGTAATGATGTGGAACGTGTCATGTTAATAAAAGGTGTCTATACAAGATATTACATTACACAAAATATTACATGACACTTAATATTTTTATTTTTTTGTCGGGGTTGGGGAAATTACCCACTTACTATGTCCAAAAATTCATCTAATGAGTAGGAGGAGTTGCCATTAAGAAATTCTTTTAATTTCCTTTTAAATGCTATATGGCTATCTGTCAGACTTTTGATGCTATTGGGTAGGTGACCAAAGACTTTTGTGGTAGCATAATTTACCCCATTCTGAGCCAAAGTTAGATTTAACCTTGAGTAGTGAAGATCATCCTTTCTCCTAGTGTTGTAGCCATGTACACTGCTATTACTTTTGAATTTGTTTGGATTGTTAATAACAAATTTCATAAGTGAATATATATATATATTGTGAATCTACAGTGAAGATCTTTAGCTCTTTAAATAAGTGTCTGCAGGATGATCTTGGATGAGCTCCAGCAATTATTCTGATTACACGCTTTTGTGCAATAAACACTCTTTTACTCAATGATGAGTTACCCCTGAATATGATGCCATACAAAAGCCGAGAATCAAAATAGGCATGGTAAGCTAATTTACTGAGATGTATATCGCCAAAATTTGCAATGACCCTAATAGCATAAGTAGCTGAACTCAAACGTTTCAGCAGATCCTCAGTGTGTTTTATTCCAGTTCAACCCCTCATCAATGCATACACCTAGAAATTTTGAATATTCTACCTTAGCTACCAATTTGTGATCGAGGTCTACATTTATTAATGGTGTCATTCCATTGACAGAGCACTGAAAGATCTGAGTCGAAACAAGGCCCCAGGAGTAGACAACATTCCATTAGAACTACTGATGGCCTTGGGAGAGCCAGTCATGGCAAAACTCTACCATCTGGTGAGCAAGATGTATGAGACAGGCGAAATGCCCTCAGACTTCAAGAAGAATATAATAATTCCAATCCCAAAGAAAGCAGGTGTTGACAGATGTGAAAATTACCGAACTATCAGCTTAATAAGTCACAGCTGCAAAATACTAATGCGAATTCTTTACAGACGAATGGAAAAACTGGTAGAAGCGGACCTCGGGGAAGATCAGTTTGGATTCCGTAGAAATGTTGGAACACGTGAGGCAATACTAACCTTACGACTTATCTTAGAAGAAAGATTAAGGAAAGGCAAACCTACATTTCTAGCATTTGTAGACTTAGAGAAAGCTTTTGACAATGTTAACTGGAATACTCTATTTCAAATTCTGAAGGTGGCAGGGGTAAAATACAGGGAGCGAAAGGCTATTTATAATTTGTACAGAAAGCAGATGGCAGTTATAAGAGTCGAGGGGCATGAAAGGGAAGCAGCGGTTGGGAAAGGAGTGAGACAGGGTTGTAGCCTCTCCCCGATGTTATTCAGTCTGTATATTGAGCAAGCAGTAAAGGAAACAAAAGAAAAATTCGGAGTAGGTATTAAAATTCATGGAGAAGAAGTAAAAACTTTGAGGTTCGCCGATGACATTGTAATTCTGTCAGAGACAGCAAAGGACTTGGAAGAGCAGTTGAACGGAATGGACAGTGTCTTGAAAGGAGGATATAAGATGAACATCAACAAAAGCAAAACGAGGATAATGGAATGTAGTCAAATTAAATCAGGTGATGCTGAGGGAATTAGATTAGGAAATGAGACACTTAAAGTGGTAAAGGAGTTTGCTATTTAGGGAGTAAATTAACTGATGATGGTTGAAGTAGAGAGGATATAAAATGTAGACTGGCAATGGCAAGGAAATCGTTTCTGAAGAAGAAAAATTTGTTAACATCGAGTATAGATTTAAGTGTCAGGAAGTCGTTTCTGAAATTATTTGTATGGAGTGTAGCCATGTATGGAAGTGAAACATGGACGATAAATAGTTCGGACAGGAGGAGAATAGAAGCTTTCGAAATGTGGTGCTACAGAAGAATGCTGAAGATTAGATGGGTAGATCACATAACTAATGAGGAGGTATTGAATAGAATTGGGGAGAAGAGGAGTTTGTGGCACAGCTTGACGAGAAGAAGGGACCGGTTGGTAGGACATGTTCTGAGGCATCAAGGGATCACAAATTTAGCATTGGAGGGCAGCGTGGAGGGTAAAAATCATAGAGGGAGACCAAGGGATGAATACACTAAGCAGATTCAGAAGGATGTAGGTTGCAGTAGGTACTGGGAGATGAAGAAGCTTGCACAGGATAGAGTAGCATGGAGAGCTGCATCAAACCAGTCTCAGGACTGAAGACCACAACAACAACAACAACATTCCATTTACTGTGTGGAACTGTATATACTGTGTTTTGTCAAAGTTTAATGAGAGCCATTTGCAGAGAACCACTTAGTGATTTTCCAAAAAAAATCGTTTACAATTTCACCAGTCAATTCTTGTCTGTTGGTTGTGATAGCTATACTTGTATCATCGGCAAAAAGTACCAGCTTTGCATCTATGTGAATGTAGAATGGCAAGTCATTAATATATATTAAGAACAGCAGAGGACCCAAGACCGAACCTTGTGGCAACCCATTCTTGATTGTTCCCCAGTTTGAGAAATCACCAGTTTTTTGCATATTATGTGAACTGCTTATTTCAACTTTCTGCACTCTTCCAGTTAGGTATGATTTAAACCATTTGAGCACTGTCCCATTCATACCACAGTACTTGAGCTTATCTAGAAGTATTCCATGATTTACACAATCAAAAGCCTTTGATATATTACAAAAAATCCCAACGGGTGACTTCCGGTTACTCAGAGCATTTAATATTTCATTAATGAAAGTATATATAGCATTTTCCATTGAAAAACCCTTCTGAAAACCAAACTGACATTTTGTTAAAACTTTATTTTTACAAAGGTGTGAAGCTACTCTAAGATACATTACTTTTTCAAGAATTTTGGATAAGGCAGTCAGAAGAGAGATTGGGCGGTAGTTGTTGGCATCAGACATATCCCCTTTTTTATGCAGTGGTTTAACAATGGCATACTTCAGTCTATCTGGGAAAATACCCTGCTCTTCCGTCTGCTGCCGTAAACTCAAGATAATTTATTTAATAGTGATCTGCCTAAGTCTAATCAAAATGATGTCACCTTTTGTTAAAATGAAGAACACAATGCATATTAAATACAATGTAACTGATCTCTTTAAGTAAACCCAAATACACATTTTGTAATATTATGAACAGAAAATCTATTGCAATTACCCTCCATACTGTTCAATGATCGTTAAAATTATAATGTAACAATTACAAAAATAGAACTGCTAATGACAATAAGGTAACTGCATTTTCAAATCACGAAGACAAAATCTGCTGTATATCTGGAAGACAACAGATTTTTAGTGGCGAGAGTATAAGTGGAGGTAGATTTACAGTTATCCAGAGCAATGGAAAAAAAAAAAAACCTTGAATTTTAGGAATGTTGTGTTATTTCAACGAAAACAATCAATTACTTACAAAATAATTTAAAATAATTTAATTGGGTAGAATCAATTATTGACAATTATATTAAATTATTTAGTATAGTATTTGCATGAAAACAAACCGACCATGTAGAGTACATCCCCCCCCCCCCCCCCCCCCCCCGTTACATGGGCACTGCGCAAACTTGTCCCCTTTGCTTGCCTGTATAACCTACATGTTTCTTAGGAACTTAAATGACATCAAAATAAAACAGCTTTCTGATGTGATTCAAATGTCTACACGGGGACTGTATCGAGAAAATCCAATTTGTAACACCTGCATGCCACCTTAAGCCGAGTGGCAGAGAGAACATTAACACCTATCCAGCACCACTCGCATGGAAAGCATGGCTGTTGGTAAACATCCATAATTCTTCATTGTAGTCATTTCACTAGGTGTGAGAGTGATGATGTAGTATATCACTCCAAAAGCATCCAGGATTTTTTCACAATAAACCTATCCATTATACATAATGCCTATAGAACAGCACAGCAACGTAAGGAGGAAATTTAGAGGTCCTAAAGTGACACTTATATCTTAGGTTGACAGGTATATTGCATCCTTGTGCAGTAATGCAATTCCAGTGGCTGGTTCCACATAATCTTTTTTTAAAGAGAGAGAGAAAGAGAAAGAGAAAGAGAGAGAGAGAGAGAGAGAGAGAGAGAGAGAGAGAGAGAGACAGTAAGTAAGTAAGTAAGTTTCAGCTAGTTCACCATTCAATGCTTTTTTTGATAATGTATCAGTAGCAAAACATCTGGGAAGTTGGAGCTGTTGCCAGCCATAGTTGCTAGTTCATCACCAAAAGTAAACACATTCTTCCCAGTATCATCTTCTCACCCATTCTTGCTACAATCGGCAATTTAGCAACCACTATACCACAACAAATGCTCATTAAATACAGTTATTCCATCAGTTTAAAATAACTCGGCAGCAAATCCAAACAATGATCTGCATATTAGCACTAATTTCCTGGATTTTCCTGTTGCAGTCATGTCACCAGACATATGTGAGAGGAAATCTACATCTCAGAAGTCAGTCAGTTTATTGGCTATATCTACAAGAGCACTTAAATTACGTGCAATAAGATATTTTGCACTTTCTTGTTTCACTTCTTGTATTCACATGTTCTAAAGATTCTTCTACTGGACAGAAACAGAGTTCAATTAAGAATTTCCTTAGTGTTTTACTGAAAATTGAGAATGATGAGATAATTGTTATCTAATGTGGAAGACTATAGTAAATTCATACAGCACTATTTGAAATGGAATTTTTATCCACTGATGTCCTTACTGGCTAGACATGGAACTTTTTTTTGCCTGAAACATCTTCATAGATATTAATGTTTTTATTTACACAACTGGCCATTCAAATTGCTACACCACGAAGATGATGTGCTACAGACGCGAAATGTAACCAACAGGAAGAAGATGCTGTGATATTCAAATGATTAGCTTTTCAGAGCATTCACATAAGGTTGGCGACACCTACAACGTGCTGATATGAGGGAAGTTTCCAACCGATTTCTCACATACAAGCAGCAGTTGACCGGTGTTGCCTGGTGAAACATTGTTGTGATGCCTCATGTAAGGAGGAGAAATGCGTACCATCACATTTCCGACTTTGAAACAGGTTGGTTTGTAGCCTATCACAATTGCGGTTTATTGTATCGTGACATTGCTGCTCACGTTGGTCGAGATCCAATGACTGTTAGCAGAATATGGAATCTGTGGGTTCAGGAGGGTAATACGGAATGCTGTGCTGGATCCCAATGGCCTCGTATCACCAGCAGTCGAGATGACAGGCATCTTATCTGCATGGCTGTAATGGATCGTGCAGCCACATCTCGATCCCTGAGTCAACAGATGGGGGCGTTTGCAAGACAATAACCATCTGCACTAACAGTTCGACAACGTTTGCAGCAGCATGGACTATCAGCTCGTAGACCATGGCTGAGGTTACCCTTGACGCTGCATTACAGACAGGAGCGCCTGCGATGGTATACTGAATGACGAACCTGGGTGCATGAATGGCAAAACGTCACTTTTTCGGATGAATCCAGGTTCTGTTTACAGCATCATGATGGTCGCATCCGTGTTTGGTGACATCGTGGTGAACGCACATTGGAAGCATTTATTCGTCATCGCCATACTGGCGTATCATATGGCGTGATGGTATGAGGTGCCATTGCTTGCACGTCTTCGTCACCTCTTGTTCGCATTGACGGCACTTTGAACAGTGGGCGTTACATTTCGGATGTGTTACGATGCGTGGCTCTACCCTTCATTCGATCGCTGCGAAACCCTACATTTCAGCAGGATAATGCACGACCGCATGTTGCAGGTCCTGTACGGGCCTTTCTGGATACAGAAAATGTTCGACTGCTGCCCTGGCCAGCACATTCTCCAGATCTCTCACCAATTGAAAACGTCTGGTCAATGGTGCCCGAGCAACTGGCTCGTCACAATACGCCAGTCACTACTTTTGATGAACTGTGGTATCGTGTTGAAGCTGCATGGGCAGCTGTACCCGTACACGCCATCCAAGCTCTGTTTGACTCAATGCTTAGGCATATCAAGGCCGTTATTAAGGCCAGAGGTGGTTGTTCCGGGTACTGATTTCTCGGGATCTATACACCCAAATTGTGTGAAAATGTAATCACATGTCAGTTCTAGTATAATATATTTGTTCAACGGATACCCGTTTGTCATCTGCATTTCTTCTTGGTGTAGCAATTTTAATGGCCAGTAGTGTATTTGCACTACAGGTTGAACAACATGACTATCATATTGACTATGGAGGTGATGTTTGTTTTAATAGAGCTAATGTAGGAATTTTACACCCACACATTTTGTAAACAATGTGTGATCTGCGAGCCAGATACAGCAGTCAACTGACACCGAAAAGCACAGCAATCACAAATCGCTAAGGTAAGCTGGCAAATCATACTAACCAGCACTTCCAATGTGACATGGGCTGTGTCTTGTGCAGTTAGTTTTAGCAATGATGACAACTGCCTTGACCCATCTGAGGATGGCTTAAAGCTATCACAGCTAGTTAATGCTTGTCCAGTTCATGAACTCATGTAGACTGTGTAGTTTGCACACATCACCTGTAGTGGTGGACTGCCAGTGGAGCACGCTGCAGTCGCATATACCACGTAGAGGCACAGGTACCGTATGCGCAACTGAGGCCATTTCTGAGTGTTCAGCAGTACGCTGCAGATGAAATCAGTATGTTGCATATTGAATGTTACAAACTGTGTGGTAATGTCTTAAAGAAACAGGCTGCTGTTTACTAATGTCTACAAGTTCAAAAATATTATTTAAAAGAAATTGTTTTATATACTACTGAGTCATGCCTCAATATGGCATGTGTCACAGAAATTGGAAATAAAGTCAATTACATTCTAGGATTCACTTTGTCCTGCTTGATGCTGCCTAATGTGGGAGGTGTGGAATTCGCCCTGCTCTGTTCACGAGGTAGCCTCCTTACTGTGCCTTGAGGCAGTCAGTTACTCATTTATGAATAATATGCTGAAAAACTGAGGTGTTCCTGTGCACATCATGTATTTTTCTTACTTCTACTATTAAGTTTCTGTACACATATATAGGCGATAGTTATTCATTTCTGAAGGATCTGTTAGCAGCTCTGCACTGTGAAATGCAGTGATGTATAAAATGGAAACAGTTGAAGGAAGCAGGAATTCCATGCTACAAAAGATGCTTATGAATCGAGCAAAAGTACGAGTAAGCAAGTGAAGCGTAACATATAGGAGTGCAGAAACTGACTGGTGAGCAGGAAACACTGCATGAGGCACTGAGAACACTGCATATGCTGACACTATGCAGGGTCCTGTTGGTAAATCTTATTACATCTTTGAATGAGTTTAATATCTACTTGCACGTTTAATGACATACTGGCACCTTCCAAGGGCTAAAGCACAAATTTGAACTGGACATGGACAAGGCAAGAAACCTGTCTTTGTGCTATAAAACACATTTTCTGAATGGCAGTCACGACACCAAATGTCAGGTATGTGCTCATTCAGAACCAAGCTATGACTTTCGTATGCACTGCATCTCTATTCCACATAAGTACGAGGTCTGTTCAAAAAATTATAGAACATTCGTAATTTTGCGCCAATGGTGTGTTGGAGTGAAATGTGATTGGCATCCCTACACATGCCTGTGTTAAATGTGTAGCTGCCGTAAGTTTAATTGTTGTATATCTGTTAGTTATTGTTCAGTGCTGTACTAGTAGAATGTTGTGTCACACAGTCTGTGAATTTCGAGATGGCAAAGTAGGAGCAGCAATGTGTCTGCATTAAATTTTGTGTGAA
This sequence comes from Schistocerca piceifrons, assembly GCF_021461385.2. Taxonomy (NCBI): domain Eukaryota; kingdom Metazoa; phylum Arthropoda; class Insecta; order Orthoptera; family Acrididae; genus Schistocerca; species Schistocerca piceifrons. The sequence continues at coordinate 401,869,100 of NC_060141.1, read as the reverse complement.
ATTCCAGAAAATCTGTACAGAGACACACCAAATTAGGTAGGAAGTTTACGGTGATGAGTGCTTAAGCCACATGCAGCGTTACGAATGATTCACACTATTTAAAAATGACGACGGAAGGTAAGGATGACCCTGATTCAGGATGCCCTTTAGCATCTATCAAAGACGCTCATGTCAGGAACATCAATGGAATTGTGCATGCCAATAGAAGACAGACTGACTGACTGAGAGATTGCATTAGAATGTAACATTTCAGTTGGACCATGCCAAGAAATCCCAACACAGCATCTTGGAATGAATCGTGTAGCCACCAAGTTTGTCCCACAGCTCTAGAATCAAGCCCAGAAAGAACTTCGCCTTGCAATTTGTGAAGAGTTTTTGAATTCCACAAATGAGAAAAACATGTTCCTTAGGAGAATCATAACTGATGGTGAGACATGGGTCTCCTGTTATGATGTCGAGAACAAGGTTCAATCTTCACTGTGGGGTGGGAAAGATTCTCCAAGACCAAGAAAATTTTGTCAAGTCAGGTCAAATGTCAAACCTATGCTGACAATTTTCTTTGACTTTGAAGGATTAGTTCATCATGAATTTGTGCCATATGGGCAAACTGCTAATGAATGGTACTATAAAGACTTGTTGCGACACCTGTGAGAAAATTAGAGAAGGAAATGGCCCAAAATGTGGCGAGACAATTCACGGCTCTTGCATCACGATAACACACCCACACATTCATCCCTGCTGGTGCATAACTATTGCACATAAAATGAAATCACTGAGCTGCCTCATCCACTGTACTCTCCAGACCTGGCCCCTGTGGACTTCTTATTATTTCCAAAGCTTTGCACATCCAGCAAGAGGCATACCAAGACTGCTTCTGGAAGTGGAAACAGCATTGAGAGTGGATTATCAATTGTGGAGGAATTTCGAAGGAGATCATGTGCAAAACATAAAAGGTAAGCGCTGAAAAATTTTGTGGACAAAGTTATTGAATTTTTTGAACAGATCTTGTAGCATGCTACTTTTACTATCCTTTCTACGAAGAGCTTAAAAATTTCCGTTCACTACTTCTTTTTTTCCATTAACATTTACCCTGTCTCACAAGGGTTCTGCTGCATTCAAGTTCTGGTAATTTATTTTGCTTAACTTGCCAGCCAGATGCCCTTCCAGGCACTGCAGTTGTCAGTTACCTAAGGGAAAGATGTCATGTGTGCCACCTATCTGTGAATTGTGTAAACTTTGGTCTGTCTGTGAGCATATTTTAACTCTTTGTGTATTGTGTTTTTTGAGACAGAAAGTGGGAACCAGCCTAGCAATTCCCTGAATGATAGTGGGACCCATTTAAAAACCACACTCATACTGACCAGTGCACTAACAACGGTTTGTAATCCACTGTGTGGATTTGATCTGTGTCTGGCTCACCTTCCTGTCTCGCAAGCTAGTGCACTGTGCGTTATACTGCATGAGCAGGTAACAATTTCTGTTCACAATTCTCAAATAATGTTTATCTATTAAATTAAAGTACAAAAAAGAACTGAAATACACAGAGACAAAATAAACGTGGTTTATTATTAAATCCATGTATGTAAATAAACCAAATGATTTCAAATGCCTTTGTATGTACACATAACAAAATCTTTTCAACAAATGTTTCACAGAAATTGCCTTTTAAATGAGTAATTTTAGGCATACTTCAAATATTTACAAGGTTCTCTGTAGAAAATTTAATAACTTCGTTGTTTGTAAATAATATAAAAAATGCAAAACAATTACTCTGACATTAGCAGTAACAAAAAAGTTATAAACTTATAATGCAGCACTCATTTGTAAGTAAATAAAAAACCTGAATGTTATTGTAGACAATTCACTTTCACATACAAGATAAAATGAAAACAAACCAAGTTTCCGTATCAGCTAAATGAACTAGTGAATGAGTCAGTCAGATTCTGGAGTTTACAAAAACAATACAGTTCACTTTCATGCACCACTTCACAACCACATGTACTGATTACATAATTACCATCTGCTGCTTCCGTGTCTTTCTCAGCAAAACTGGGTACTGTGTGGGAAAAGTCCAAACTTCTAAGAGATTGGTACATCATTTAGGAATCTAAAGAAACTTGCTACATAATCAAAAGTCAAACATAAGAGTACACCTGTCTAAAACAGCAGTCTTCAGTACCAGAAACTAAAGATTATGAAATTTAAGATGTTGCTTTTGTCTTCAACTTCAAGCTTTAGAACAGCTTTGTTCCAGCAACACTTTATTCAGTTGCAAAGGGCCCTGTTGTGACACAGACATTTTTCTTCTGCTTAAATACAAATGCTTCAATGTTATTTGCATTTCTGAGTGAACAAATGTACACACAAGCAACCACAGTTCATGGATGCACAATCATACAATTGTATAATATAAAACATACATATTCATCACTGACTCAATAATCCTAGAGTCTAGAAGAAAGAAAAGAACTAAATAATACAAAGTAATAAGGGGAACTGTACATTTAGTATCTACAAATTTTGAGGCCTTATTTTAAAGAAGCTTCTAACAAGCTTCTAACAATCTTCTTAAGTATTTCACATTATGTTTTTAAGACTAGGCATGTTTAAATGCAATCACAGCAGTTATCAGTCTTATAATTAATGCGCCTTAACCCTACACATCAGAATGTACAATGTTTATAACACAATACAAACTCAAATTTAACCTAATACATGTTCAGACTCAGGTTTCATTGAAGTAATGGTTAGTATTCTCAATACATCACCAATGAACAAGTGAGAATGCCATTAATGTGTTTTACATTTTCTGTTCTTTTGGATGGATGTACCTCAACCATATTTCTGGAAGAAGGTCCTTAGGATGGTCTTTTGGTGCTTTTATCGTGTTTGAAGCATATGGGAGAACATAGTGAATTGTCCCTGGTGCCTTCTGATGTTCAAAATAATGCTGAAAATGAAGACGTCAACTGTACACAAGAGTTTGCAATATTTTAATGCAAATAAACTGAAACAAAGGTATAGCTGAATGCTATTCTTAGGCTAAGTGATTTACTTAGCCTCATACCTGACAAGACAGAATGGCATTTATAAATAAACAACATTGCACTTACAAATAGCTTTATTTAAATTGCTCAGTATTGCAATACTTCACCTCCATAATTTATTAAGTAATGGCCTCAAAATGTATCACACATATCAGGCATAGTATTAAAAAATAGACCATAAGACAACAAATTGGATGACAGCTTTCTTCTCTTTGAGTTATAGGAAGGAAGAAGGAATTGTTAACGAGTCTCCAATTATGACATACTAGCTGAGTACCCAGCATTAATGTGCCTTATTTTTATTCCAATTCCATTAGCCCATCTCTTCCAGTCCTCTCTCTCAATCTATTTTCCCCTCCCACCTCTCTATCCATCTCCTCCTCCCCTATATCTGTTTCCATCTCCTCTTTCCCCCTCTCTGCCTGTCCATCTCTTCCTCCCCCCTTCTTTCTCCACATTTTCACCTCCATGCCAATAGGAGGTTGCTGGTCCTTAACCCCACAGTACTCTTTCTAGATAGAAAGTAATATGTCTACTAAGTTTGGCTGAAATTGACTCAGATTCTTAGAAGCTGCTTTAGAACTGCCACTTTTTGTTTTCACACAGCTAAAGGTTTATGACATCACATCTCCTGAACTACAAGTTGTACAATGATATAGTTTTGCAGGTTCATTTAATAGTTTACGTGAATATTGTGTTGCAAATAGAATTATTAGTAAAGAAGCAATAAATTAAAATGTCATGTTTGATGCAGCAGTTTTACTGCACGAACAATGGAATTATAGTAAGTGATAAACTTTTTTTCCTTTCATAATCTTGTGTGTGTGTGTTGGGTGGTGGTGGGGGGTGGGGTGGGGGAGGGGGGGAGTGCATAAACAAGAAAAAAATCTTGTAAGGGTTTGCAATTGTGTGTAAAGTTCATTGCAAGTCATTAAGTGCTCTCATTCTCAAATAATAGACAAGTATATTCTGGCTATCTGCAAGTCCTAAGCTACACAGATTTCTCCCCCATTCCCACCCCTTTGACAGGTAGGTGGTTCTTACTCCCACAGTGTCCCCCCCCCCCCCCCCCCCCCCCCCCAGACGGTAAGTGCCATGTGTACCAAGTGTGGTTAAAATAATCCCAGTGATTTAGGAGGAGATGTGGAACATACATCCATTGTTATAATGTGTATGGATTAGTGTATATAAAAGAACAAGAGGAATACAAGTGCAGAGGGGAAAAGGAAGAATGACAGTGAGGGCTTAACATCTCATTAACAAGTAATGCCCTTATATATGAAGCAAAAGCTCATTTGGACAAGGATGGCATACGGCATTGGCTGATGGCCTAACCACAAAAACCATCCAGATATTAACCAGAAGTGATTTAAGAAAAGTTGAAAACAGGTTAGCTGGGCAGGGTTCGAAACATTGCTCCTCCCAAATAGGAAGAAAAGAGGGGCTTTACTAACTTCATTCATATTTCAACTTTGCTTTTGTCCTGGATAATTTCCATTGACATATTAAATGGACAAAACGTTGATTTCATGGTGCCAGGAGTTCTGTTGAAGAAATCCAGATACTGTTGATGAACAAAACAACTAACCAATTAAAAGAAAACATTAACTAAAGTGAAAAGACAAATACAAAAATGCAATTACTGAAACAAATAAGGAAATATGAATGATTAGCAAATCCAATGTTGAGCTTTTCGACTTAATATTTGCCATGATATAGGAAGAAAATGAAATGAATGAGGAATATATTGGAGCTGTAACAGAGAGAGAGAGAGAAATCCCTCTGATACAGACTAATGAGATATATCCATTTTGGGAGAAAAGGGAAAAAAATGTACGGCAAAATATAAAGTCAAAAGGTTTATTAACCACAACATTGGAATTAAAACATAATGCACATATATTTGCATCAAAACATTCAAATCAGTTACCTGTAACATCATCTTCTGACCCAGACCCTGTTGCTCCCACCATACACCCCTTTTTACTCAGAGAAAATCCAAACAGGTGGAAAGCTGGGGAATATACAGTATATACAAGAACAATAAGAACAGAAGGTCAAGAAGGAAGTGCTCTTATTAAAAAGGATATACAGCAGGGATGCAGTCTTTCTCCTCTACTGTTTAACTTATACATCCAAGAAGCAATGAGTGAAATAAAATGAAGGTTGACAAGTGGATTTAAAATTCAGGGGGAGAAGATACTGATAACACGATGACACTGCTATCCTCAGTAACAGTGAGGAGGAATTACAGGAGGCGCCAAGTGGAATGAACAGCGTAATGCAGATTGTTCCAGCTCAAGTGCCCATGTGCTGAGGTGGACAGGGGTGGAGAAACAGCTCAGACATATGCAATCTGGGAGTGGGGCTGTAAACTACATTATCGTATGCCCAGCTGAATGCCCATAGGCAGGAGTGAACAAATGGCTAGCAAAAGCAACAGTGATCAGCAGTAAACTGAACACCAAACTTTGGGATCAGATACAATCAGTTCCACAACAAAGTGTGCACCATTATCTGCATGAAATAAGACACTACCATAAATATACATTTACATGAAAATACAAATTATTACTAACTGCATAATTACCTCATAGTTAATTCAGTCACCGGCATCATCAATTATAGCTTGGCACCTTTTCACAAGATTTTCTGCATATTCTCTTAGTAATGATTTCTATATCGTCTTGATTTTATGTGACAGCTGCTTTTAAGTATATACTGAATTCCTTTTAAAATTTATGTTAATATATGACCTAACATTTTCCATCAGATTTGCATCCAAGACATTGCAGTCCAGTCCATCGTAGACATCCCATTGTCTTGTTTCCACACTGTACAGAGACAGCTGCCATGTTTCAGATCATTATCCTCTTGAAGCACCCAGTTTGCCTTGTTCAAACCAAATAGCTTCTTAAAGGACCTAAGAAGGTATTTTGATAAATCTTGCACTTTTTTCAGTGTTTAAACTGGCTGTAAATAAGTGCAAACAGCCAAAACCATGTTTAGAGAAACATCCCCAAACATGCACTTTTACCAGGTGTTTGACAGTCCATTGAAGCAATCTTTCACACTTCATACACCAGTCTTTTGAAAGACGAGATCAGGCCCAAAAAGATGATTTACAGGGAATACTGCCTTGTGATGCTTCAGATATTTTGTATTTGTTTTAAAATTCAATCGACAAAACAAAACATTCAACTCTCACACTGTTTATCCATACACTGTGCAAAAGTTCATTGATTACAGATTCGAGACCACCACCAGAGATGTCACTGCAGACGTTATATTTAAAATTATGGCGTACACTTTCTTGTGGAACTGACTGTACTTGGTGAATGAGGGAATTCGACATCTCTGATGCAAAATAATGCATTGTGGGTGAAGAGAGGAGGCTATGAGAAGCAAACTAGCACAGGCAAACAGATTGATTCTCTCTAAAATAAGTCTACTAGTATAAAAAACAAGCTTTCATTTAAGGAAGAATGGCTGAGAATGTACATCTGGAGCACAATGCTGACTGGAATTCAATCATCAACTGTAGTAAAAAAAGTAGAATCATAAAGTTTGAAATGTGATGTTACAGAAGGATCCTGAAGATTTATCGCCCTGATAATATAAATCAAGTGGTTAATGCAGAAATGGCAAGGAAAGGAATGTATAGGAAACACTTAACGGATGAAAGGACAGGATGATACAGTACATGTTAAGACATCAGGCATTATCTTCCACAGTACCAGAAGAAGTCAAACTGTGGACACCTGTGCTAGTCACTTTTGCTGAAAATTTCCTTTTATGCATGCACTGAAAATACAACTTCCAGCAGCTTTTAGAAACAGATAGCTAATATTAAAAGCTAATACAGCTTTTTGGGGGAAAAGAAAGAAAAAAAAAATCTACTGGCAGAAGGTTACAGGTGGCCTCCACAAAGTCGGTTATCACAGTGGCACTCTAGCTGAAGTACCTGCCGATAGAAGTTGCAGATACAGTCATATACCACACTTGCTGGCCTAGGGCAACTAGTAAAGGACAAGTCACGAACAATACCTATATTTTGAAAATGATTTCAGATCTTTAAGACATCACTTTGGCTATTCACCTCACAAATTCTATTGTTTACAGTCACTGTTGACATACAGCAACAATTTGTGTGCCAACAAATGTAAATATCCATCTTCTTGGAATCACAATACATTTCCCCCATATCACCCACATTGCTCACAAAAGCATTACACAGTTTACATAATGAAGGTATTCGTGTAACTGCCTCACTGACATTCAATAAAATGAGTATATTTGCAACAAATGGGGCTATGTGTAAAGTTGTTTACATATTTAGATAACGCAGAGGACCGTGTGTTCTGAATCATGTCGGAACAGGTAGAGTAGGAATGTCTTTAAGACATGCACTGGTGATATAAAATTTTTCTTGCTGTGTTGTGTATTACACCACACTAATAACATATATAAAAAACATGGATACTCTGTAGCTAGTTCGCATGAGGACATACCCGATACATAGTCCTGGGGAACGTAACTTTCCAATATTTTTAAAAAATTATACTCTCTTTCCCTCGAGTTTTTTGTCAGTCCTATTGATACAGAGGGATATGGTCTGTACGGCAAGAAGAAAATCTCAAAGAACTGATATCCATAGTATTCTTTGTTACATTTGTTGACAGTGTATCATGATAAGACTCAGTTAGCAAGTAAAATATCACAGCGGAAATTACAGATAGCTCTTACACTGCATATGCTTTCAACATGTTCCACTGGAAGATTTATAGTATGTACCTTAAAAGGATGCTCATTGGCATGTTTGTAAATGTAAAGATACAGCTGCCTTGGTTCCTTGGGAGGCATCATTAGTTTGGAAATGTATGGAGTAACATTGCAATATGCCAGCTTCTTCGGGAAATACTCTGGGTTTTTTTGCGCATAATCCATGAATTGCTCTAATCCTATCACCAATAATCTGCAATGAGAAGAAAAATTATATTCTAGATATAATCAAGACAGAACAAAAATGGAAACTAATTTATATTACATTTCTAATTCAGTATAAATGTCCTCAAAATTTCTCTCTTTTGCCCAGATCATATATGATAACATATAAACCATGTATGGATGTATACACAAAATATTAATAAGAGTATTTTAAGATATCTAACACAGTATCAGTAGAATCGCCACTATCATATGTTTGGTAAGTGGTGAACACACAGATACATGCACGTAATATTTAAGAAATAAAAAACATTTTCATCCAATAAGAGAGATAAAAAAACCTAAGTTTTTGACTTATATATCATCTAGGCACACCACATATTCAGGAAAGACTGCAAGCAGCCACTTTCTGGTACAAATTATTTTTCTGCACGAGATTGTGTGCTTTGACTTGCCTATGTATGACTTAAAGAAGTTACATTACTGTTGTTCTTCATTTTGAATGTTGCAGCCTCTTTTGATATATAACTGACATAGTTTGCATAACAGTAATAGTCGTAGTAGTAGTAACAACAAAGTATAGCTTGGAACAATGGAACACCAGACTACACACAAATAATGGACAATAACATTTATAGTACTGGATTATATAGACAAAAAGGGTAGTATTTCAAGACAATTCTTTGTTTCTACTCTATTTACATATGCTCAACTCTTCTCTCCAGACTGACACACTTTTTGCTTCATGAAAACCACAAATTAATTAAGTATCTATCTCTTTTAAACGGATAACTTTAAACTATTTGCTAGATATGACATGAACCAAAATGAACGGTTCGTATTGTCAAATGATTAAGTGATGATTTTTGCTTTCAACCTGGCACTGACGAATATGCAGAACAAAGCATTGTTAGAGGGAACTTGTACAGGCAGAGGACACTCATTTGGATGAAAGTATCAGTATTAGAAATCTCGAACATGGAGAGGCTCACAAGTACCTTGGTATACAAGAAAATACAGACATTGTAAATGAAACAGTAAAGAAAGGAGTTTTTCAAGAATACTGCAGCAGGGTCAAGCTATTGTTTGGCACTAAATTCTGCTCTGTGGACAAGGTCATGGATATAGTGAAAGCGTACAACCTTTCGCCTTTCACTTTTAGTCACTTGGGATAGACCTGCGTGCCATGTTTTATTCCTAGTACAATCATTTATTTTATTTTATTGTATTTATTTATTTTTTGGAATAGTCATACCAGTGAGCTATGGTAGGGAGATGGATGCATTTTATTACATTATTTTTCATCCCTTCTTTATTCTCAACTGTACTCATTGTATCAGAGATTTTATTTATGTGATTCATTTCTGTCTACTTCTCGTGGTTGGTATGGAAATTTGAATGGCATGGAGTGTGCCGTCTGCACAAATGTTACAAGATAGCTTTTATAGATACTGAGTGTACAGTCTCATGGTGCCATCAACTTTAATTTTATTTTCTGGCTAGCAAAGAAGACATGAGGAGCAAAGATGAGTGGGGATCTGCAGGTTTGGGAGGCCATGGTTGGTAGTCAGTCTTCCCCCCACCCCGCCCAACACTTTCCAGAAGCACATCTGTTCTTTGGTGGCATCATGTTAGGCACTCAAATGCTGACACTGGAGATGAACAGTTCATTTTCATATGTGCTCCATGAATTGTATTCTCAATGAGGGTATTGTACGTGAAATATATAGCTTGAAGTACACACCTATCCATTCCTTTTGAGGTGGTATCTGTTATTAGACTCGAGGGAGAGTTTTTTATTAATTTAATTAATTAAATTTTGAAGACAACTTGATTGCATAGTGGCCCTTTGCTGTAAACAACGGGCACATTTTGTGATCATGGCTGCGTAAGATTTATGAGTGACATACCTTAGGTTGAAACATTCCTTTGTGTGCCACATTAAGTTGAGATTACATATGCGTGAAGTGTACAATTAAGTCAAGAATAGATGCATATGAATTCTTTTGTACAGACAAGTATGCATAAAGGGTGAGTACATTGATTAACTATTGTCTCCAGAGCACCTTGTGGTTGCTGGCTGCACAGACAATGAGGAGAGAACATGCTTGATCAAAGTTCAGTCCAGGATAACATGTGGACAATTATGTTAATATATCTAGCGTGAGTCTTGTCCAAGTTGTTTGTAGATCTTATTTTGGAGGGAAAATATTTTACTGACCTTGAACTAATTAGGTGCATGTGAAAATGTGTATTGACAAGTAGGGGATTTGATGTGTCATAATAATATTTAGTGAGAGTCGCAGTACAATAACAATCAATGGAAAAGATTAGTATAAAATAATAATGATAATAATAATTACCATGAATAGCACTGTGCACCCCAGAGCTAACATTGACAGACAATACGTGAGGTGAAAGGATGAAGGACAAGGTCTGAGACAGATAGAGCAGCATTTTGCAACGCCATAGTTGGATTTGGCAGGTGTGTAACCCAACACACTTGAATAACCCCGCAAATGCATGAAATAATAAGGTCTGAGGTGGGAAATGAAATAAGAGGAATTATAACTCCAGCTAAAGTTGTTGCAACAAATGTATTACAAATGCAAAAGGTAGTGATATCGACTTACATCTGGAATGTAATGTCAAAAGTGAGGCTCAGAACTTACTGAAACTACCATGAAGAAAGAAATCTCTGCATGATCAATGCCAAAATTGTCTGAAAAATTCTAACATTGACAGATATCACACACATCTGTGGTTAAAAGAGGAAGAATAAGCGCAGAGTCAGAGTCTCTAACAGTGGTTGGACAAGATCAAGGTCTACAGATGAAAAACTATGAAAAAGTAATAGTGAAACCCACTCAAGGTAACAGATGTTGGTTTTGCAAAGAATACCTTGATACCAACTAATATCAGGCTGCCCTATCTTGATGAAGAATGACTACCTCAAGAGACACAATAAGGTGTACTTATGCCATCACTGGCAAATTTTCAGAGCTCTACGACTATAAAATTTATCCAACAAACTGAGCAACATTAATAGTAAGGTGACTAAAAAGAATTTGAAATATAAGAATCTGAGCACTGAGGCTGACTGAATGTTGAATATAAAAAGTCATATCATTGGTGCCTTGGGATAAATGCCTCATAACTTGAAACATACTCTGTCTAGACGCTGAACACAAAATACGATACTGTGCAGAGCAACTCATATCTTGTGTAAAGTAATACAGAATAACTTAACTCACTACATCTATTACTCAAGAAACTGGAAGGTATGGCAGCAATAATAGGTGTAAAACACAAACTGACATCAGTAACTACATAGGCATAATTATTTTCTGACAGTCTACAATACATTTCATGATGTCAACTTAGCAGGGAGATCTAAATTTGATCTATGTCATCTACATTAGGTCCACCTGAGAGTGATGTTCCTGAGGATACAGCAAGACACTAAAATGCACTGTATGGCAGTGCAGATGATTTTACTGATAACTCTTACTATGAAACTTCCTGGCAGATTAAAACTGTGTGCCAGACCGGGACTCGAACTCGGGACCTTTGCCTTTCGCGGGCAAGTGCTCTACCAACTGAGCTACCCAAGCACGACTCGCGCCCCGTCCTCACAGCTTTACTTCTGCCAGTACCTCGTCTCCTACCTTCCAAACTTTACAGAAGCTCTCCTGCGAACCTTGCAGAACTAGCACTCCTGAAAGAAAGGATACTGCAGAGACATGGCTTAGCCATAGCCTGGGGGTTGTTTCTAGAATGAAATTTTCACTCTACAGCGGAGTGTGCACTGATATGAAACTTCCTGGCAGATTAAAACTGTGTGCCGGACCGGGACTTGAACTCGGGACTTTTGCCTTTCGCGGGCAAGTGCTCTACTAACTGAGCTACCCAAGCATGACTCACGCCCCGTCCTCACAGCTTTACTTCTGCCAGTACCTCGTCTCCTACCTTCCAAACTTTACAGAAGCAGGAGAGCTTCTGTAAAGTTTGAAAGGTAGGAGACAAGGCACTGGCTCGCAGGAGAGCTTCTGTAAAGTTTGGAAGGTAGGAAACGAGGTACTGGCAGAAGTAAAGCTGTGAGGATGGGGCGTGAGTCGTGCTTGGGTAGCTCAGTTGGTAGAGCACTTGCCCGCGAAAGGCAAAGGTCCCGAGTTCGAGTCCCGGTCCGGCACACAGTTTTGATCTGCCAGGAAGTTTCATATCAGCCCACACTCCGCTGTAGAGTGAAAATTTCATTCTAGAAACAACCCCTAGGCTGTGGCTAAGCCATGTCTCTGCAATATCCTTTCTTTCAGGAGTGCTAGTTCTGCAAGGTTCGCAGGAGAGCTTCTGTAAAGTTTGGAAGGTAGGAGACGAGGTACTGGCAGAAGTAAAGCTGTGAGGATGAGGCGCGAGTCGTGCTTGGGTAGCTCAGTTGGTAGAGCACTTACCCGCGAAAGGCAAAGGTCCCGAGTTCGAGTCTCGGTCCGGCACACAGTTTTAATCTGCCAGGAAGTTTCATATCAGCACACACTCCGCTGTAGAGTGAAAATTTCATTCTAGAAACTCTTACTATATCTGTGAATGTTTCTTTGTCCCCTTTAATCAGCAGTCTGCAGATGCTTTTAGTTTTGCTGCAACCTTGTCTTTACTCAGAGGCACTATAAAAATTGAAGACCAGACTGAGATTACTGTGTGTCTGGGCACAAATAATAATGAGGCATTGTTTGTATTAAGTAGCCTATGGAAAAGGAGACCATATGCCCACAGTGAGATTCTACTATATAATGTCCTGCAATTTTAGTACCATAATTACAATTAAATCATTGAGATGAACTCTAATGCAAATGTTATACATCAAATACTGATCAGAACCATCCAGCAATGAGACCTAATACATTTAAATGCATAGTACAGCGGTAATACATCACTGTGGCTATTTAGTAATGTCAATCAGTTTTTCATACACTAGTATCACACAGTATGGTAGTGTTTAAAGGTGCAAGAGGGAACTAATAGCTGAAGCATTCAAAACAAATTAAGAGAAGAATAATAAAAGTATCTGTATTAAGCACTTAAGTATAATTGTGAAAGACATACAGATGTGTGTAATAAATAGTCCTCAGCTGCAGTGCTCAACCAAAATCATAATCAACTTTTTTGAATCACAGAAACAAATTACATATTACGAGTGTTGCCCTGAAAGTAATGCACCACAATTTTTTTTCTTCAACAATTCATTATTGAACATAATGAGAGTTACGCACATGAAAGAATGGTGTTTTATCTACATACCCTATTTTTCCACTTAATCTCCATTCCATTCTACGGCCTTCCTCCAGCCCAAAACAAGGGTGTGCATGCCCTGACGGGATCAATCCTTGGTCTAGTGGCGGAGCCAGTGCTTCACTGTATGAATCACCTCCTCATTGTTCTCAAAATGTCTTCCGCGAATGTATCTTGTAACGCCCCAAGGACAGAAAACCCCAATTAACAAATTTTTTGGAAACTTAATGTAGGGAAGTGAGTTATCTTGACAGTGATAGCAACTATTGATGATAAAATCTACACTGGTAATATTTTGATTAACACCTATGTCACTCAAATACTGAGAATAGCATACAAAAAGGGGAGATGAGAGGAAAGGATTATCATAGATTCTTTATCAAACATCTATAGAATAAATTCAAAATCATATGAACGAAGGTTAAATCCAAGAAAGTAATTCAGTTAAAGATAACATTTACCACGGAAGAGAGTTGTACCCGCATCAAAAAGGAAATTCAATGCGACTACAATGCAACTCGGACATGGAAATGTTCAGTTAGTTAGTTGTGCTTGAGTCGCTCAAGAGTACTTTTGCGATAGTTGTCTGGATGGAAACGCAATTAGATTGTTTCAGTTTTGGAAGTTTGATAATTCATGAGGTAGAGACTGAAGTATTGCTCAGTCATTCGACTGATGAAAGTTAATCTTTACCATTCTCAATGCGACGGTATAGTAAGACGGGTGTTAGACTTCAATTGAGTGATATTGGTTTATCGGACTTAGCCTTCGTACTGATAAACAGTTACAAAACTTGAGAGCAATGGATCAACGACAGAAAAAACAATTCGTAGTCTTGAGTAGGACACAATAAAATGAAGACACGAAGAAAGACAAGTACGCCGATTAGTCAAAAGTTGTCGTCAGCGTCACAATTACTGAACTGAACAGAAGGTGTTGTAGGGACAAACAATTAATTACAGACAGAATAATAAAATTTGAGTCAAAAGATAAATCTTATGTCTCGCCTAACTCATTAAACGGACAATACAATGTGTATTAATGCAAGTTGATTGACTCTTTAAACATTTTAAGTGACTAAGTGAGTACATGAATAATGGACAGTGAAAAGTGATTAGTTTAAACTAGTATTACGGCGTATTAAAAAAACATTTACTCCAACATAAGTGATCTCTGGAGTTACATTGGACCGGTGTTAATAACTGGACGTAGCAACGGCATAGCAACAGAATAGTAGACAGCAAAATTTCATCCTCGCTAGGTACGATGTGAAAAACAACCATAATGATGAAATCAAGAATCAAGATTTTATTTCATCATGGAACTAATCGGGCATAAAAATAAAATTAAATGATTGCAGTTTACCAGTTCGCACAAGCTTAGTAGATGACTCTTGCGGACAGATAACAGAATATTTCTAAGCCATGCAAGGAGTTATGTTCTTACGAGAGTTACAGGTGCTGTTCCACGTCATACCGACGGGGACGAACTACGTTACAAGTCGTGTCCCATCCTGGTGAGCGAAGGAAGAGGGAAGGGACGTCCATCTGTCCTTCCGAATGACAACATCAGTTTGCTGCAACATGTCAGGTGTAACAGTCATGGATGGTCTCCCTGACCTGTTGTAAATCATGGAGCTCCGCCAAACCATCTTCTGATGCCCTGACCCTCCGTGCCCAGTGACAAAGTGTACTTCTGTTGACAACAGATGCTCTATAGACTTCGCACAAACATTCGTGAATATTCCCCATGCTTGCTTTCTCTGTGGCGAGAAATTCAATGACAGCACATAGCTTGTAATGTACATCACCAACAGACACCATTTTGAAACTGTCCTGCAGCTACACTATCTGTTTGAAGTGACGGAAACTTGGCGCACTCACTCAGGAGACTTCAATTAATCCATATGTAACGTTTCATGTTTGTAGCATTGTTTTCGGCTGAGAAAAAACAACGTGGTGCATTATTTTCTGAGCAACCCTCATATAATGAACAATTAATTATCCTCTATTTTGAAGGTTTATAAATGTAACACTAACAACAAATATTTACAAAAATACTAACTGTTCTTCACCATGAACAAAGCAAGGCCTAGCAGGGCCGTCACAGCGGAAGGGTTGGGGCGGCAACAATAATGGATACATGAAAACTTTGCTATTACTCACGATCTCCATCATTTTTGCAGGAAACTCACACATACTTAGATATGCCTTTTTCTTGACATTTTTCAACCACAATCTGAAAATAAAGTAATACAAAATTTAAAAAATGTATGTTACTAATTTTCACTATCAAACAAAATAAATATAGTTCCTAAATAGACATATTTCTAATAACAATAGCTTCCCTACATTTAATATAGAAACTCTCCCAACAATTTCATTAAAATATTAGTACAATAGACAGCATGTTATGCCAATTACTGCAAATAAAGCTGTTGTAATTACTAATGATTCTATTTACTAGAAGGCTTTCATCATGTAATCAAAAAATTTTAGTTTCTTTCTGGCCGAATTGTCATTAAGACTGACAGAACAGAATTCATTTGATACTTGCTATTGTAACTGGCCCCTAACCACAGTACATCAGCCGCCAACATCAACCCCATGTCCTGCAGGTCACCTAGGGGCTGGGCCATAGGCATTTCCCCATCAGAGGCACCAGTTTCCTGGTACACTCTGCACGCACCAGTAGCGGCACAATAATTATGGAACAATTTTCTACATTTGTGATCATGTGGCTACACAGTTCTGTGCACAAAATTTAGTCACTGTTATCATCATCACGTGATTAGGTGCATACCAATCTACCTATCTTTACAGGCCATGACAAGGCTACCAACATCAAGATGGTTCTCCGCTCTGGGCAATTACACCAGCCACCTGCCGCTCATCAGTCAGAGCCTCATGTCTATCTCAATGATAGTCGGTACTGTCGCATTCTTGGGGGCCACCAATGGTCAAGCAATCACTTCCATTGGCCCCCAGGCCTGCTGACGTCATCCCTGATTCATTCACTCAACACCAGCACATTTCACTGGCACTGTCACCTCCCAGGCCACCCCGCCGATCAAGCGCTCCTACCAGATGCCACCAACATTCTTGCCACCCATCAACCTCACCATGTCCCGTTCGGTTGTCGGTGATCGAGCTTTGCCACCAACTCTCAGCTACCGACACTGCCAGCCTTGCCAGGCACTAGCTGTGTCCCCTTGCTACAGCTTCAATCACTATTCTGGGCCCAGTCCAAATCTGGAAGTGTCTTCCATGCTATAATGTCAGGTGTTACATATTGTTCACCTTACACAATAAACCCTTGTATATGTCACTGGGAACTGTTGTTTACTTCCTTTCCCCTTGTCACTGTGCAAGGACATAAAAACTAATGACAAGATGTTCCAGCCCCAATGAAACTCATCAATTGCAGGTGTGGTTGTTTACTACAATTCAAGGTGCCTCACCTCATTTGCCACTGCTGTCCACCT